>NC_134357.1:51771259-52102926 GCF_048569485.1 Anomaloglossus baeobatrachus | reverse complement strand
TCTACATTATGCTGCTCTCAGATGGGGGGGGGGGGGGGAGCAAAAACCTAGTGACAGATTCCCTTTAAGAGAATCTGTCAGCAAGTTTTTGCTCCCCCGATCTGAATATGAATGATATAGGCAAAGAGATCCTGAATCCAATGATGCATTACTGGGTTCAGCCATTCTGACAGTCAGACTTTTTAGCTTTAGTCATAGCAGAGCTGAGAGAGCTGTCCCCGGCCACACCAGGCTCTCAATAGAGATGGTACATTGACAGTTAGGTGTCAGAGGAGGGGGCGTGCTTGACTGCCATTGTAGTCCGAGCAATGAGAAGTCCTGCTGCTTAAACAAACCGCAAATAAAAACAAAACAAAAAACAAAAGATTTCTGCTCTACTTGTCAGGGAAGGAGCACAGCCTCCGCGGTACATGGCTGTGTAGCTTAGTAGCAGACTACTGCAAGGGAAACAGGGGCTATATTGTCAGCTGCCAGAGGGGGAAGGACACAGATTCCACCAAGAAAAACACAAATCGTCACCAATGACAAAGCTTTTTTTATGTATTATTTTTTTTTTATTATTATTATTATTATTATTATTGTTAGGAGCATTGAGAATTAGCATTTAAAAGCTGCTGGAAATAAAAAGATTCCTGGAATAGCCCCATTACGGTATTCTATCACTGTCTCCTCACCAGGGCTGCCGGTTGCCCACATTTACAATTGCAAATCAATCAACTGAACAAGAATGAGTTGTATATCTCCCTAATGTATCAACCATGTTTATCTATGACACAGAAAAGCGGACGGGGTGTAATCAATCCTTTAAAATTATCCATGTGGAAAAAAAATAAAAGCCTGGAGATGGAGGAGCACGGCGTGTGAGCGGTACAGATTGCTGCATTATGTGGCCACACATTTTACACCTTTCTGTGTCAGGGGTGAGGATTCACAGGTACAGGACGCTCCGGGGCTGAACGTGCACACTCAATTAGAGGATGGAAAAAAGAAAATCACAACTTTACAATAGTATTTTATGATGCATCTGTCACAGCCGTCTGCTGCACAGGACACCGGTACTTTGTAAACTTGCTGGAGGAGATGAGAAGTGTAAATAATGAGGAGTATAACAAAAAAAACCCCTTGCCTTTTAATAGCGATTTGATGAAATCAGTCCTCCTGGCTATAGAGTTTGCAAAATGTCAGATTGGGACTGGAACTCATTGGCTCATAAGTCTAACATTTATTGACAGTCAGCAGGATTTTGCCATTTAATTTGAGAGCATGATAATAGGGCAAGAGAGCCTGATTACTTACTAGGTTGTGTTGTAGTTTCAATATAATCAGTGTTTTATCAGAAGAAGATTATCATTAATTGATTTGTAACCCCGCCCCCACACTGATTGGCAGCTTTGTGTACACGGTCAGTAAGCTGCCAGTGATGTGGGCAGCGTTATACACAGTACAGCAGCACTGCAACATCTACAGCACAGAGAAAAAGATTCTAGCAAAACAGCACCAATCAGTCCAGTAAGTGTCATTGCTGGAATCAGGATCTCTGCCCCTAGATCATGTTTCTCTCAGATCACACAGAAAAATCCTGACAGATTTCCTTCAAACGGTTTGCTACATCTGATTTCAGGGGCACAAAGCTCTCCAACAAACCGACAGTCACTGCTGGTGAAAGATTTAGTTTGGGGTGATGTTTTGCTGCGAGTACAATTCTGATACAAGTTGCGTAACAAAAACAAAAAAAAAAAAAAATCTATGCAACCTGCTGTCGCACAACAATTTTAGAGCTGTGATTTTGTTTAAAAACAAAATAGAAAATAAAAATAATATATATTTTTTTTTAAAGTCAGCAATCACATGTGACCTGTGTTGAAGCCGATGGCAGCAAGACAGCCATGTGCTACAGAAAATCCACTAATATATATATTTATCAGTGGATTATCTGTCGTACGTGATTGTCTTGCCATAGGCTTCAACACGGGTCACGTGATTGTGGACTATTTTTTTTATTATATATATATATATATATATATATATATATATATATATATATATATATATATATATAAAAATAATTTTTTTTATTTTTTTAATTTATTTTTTCTTATAGTCAGCCACATGTGACTTGCATTGAAGTCTAGGCACGTGCGACAGAAAATCCAAGAAATTTGGCAACCTACATGACTGCAACACAGGGCAAGACCATAGGTTAGGTATAAGGCTATGTGCGCACGTGTGCGCTCTGCACCGCACCGAAGTTTTAAGCTATGTGTGCGCGTTGAGTATTTGGTTGCAAACATTTCTTCACCATTTCTGCACCTCCAGCAGGAAAAATGTTGCATTTTTTTTCCAAATGAGTTCTTCATGCATTCTGGGGTGAAAAAAATGCTGCAAAAACGCTGAAAGATTGAACATGCTGCGGATTTAATTTTCTGCATCAAATCTGCAAGAGAATAAAAAGCAATATATGTGCACAGCACTTCAGGATTCTCATTGACTTTGCTGGCATAAGGATAGGCATGAAGTTTTGTTACATAAATGCACCAAAAAAAGAAAAAAGTTATGAAAAAAAAAAAAACCTAAATCTAATTTTGGTAATTTCTACCATTCCAAAATAACGGTAAAGTGATAACCGATTAAGTTCTTCTACTAAAAAGTGTTCACATCATTAGTTTTAAACCTGGATAATTTCATCAAAGCCTGTAATAAGACATACCTGCTTATTATAGAGAAGCTGGAGCTAAAAGCACAGACAGTGGTCAGGCTCACCTTACAGGAGGGCGCGCGCCCTACAGGAGGGCGCGCACCCTACAGGAGGGCGCGCACCCTACAGGAGGGCGCGCACCCTACAGGAGGGCGCGCACCCTACAGGAGGGCGCGCACCCTACAGGAGGGCGCGCACCCTACAGGAGGGCGCGCACCCTACAGGAGGGCGCGCACCCTACAGGAGGGCGCGCACCCTACAGGAGGGCGCGCACCCTACAGGAGGGCGCGCACCCTACAGGAGGGCGCGCACCCTACAGGAGGCGCATCCAGATAAGGAACTCTGCAGATCAAGAAAACACTTCTCTCTGGTTATAGGAATGATCTAATGTGGACAGTCAGCAGCAAACATGGATACATCCTCAGGGGAAAACCAGCCTGAAATCTGGGGCAAAACACTGCAGATAGTGCTAAAGACTATGGACTTCACACTGGGATACACCAAAGTCTGCCTCAATCAACTGTCAGGCAATGTATGTTCTCCAGCGTCTGCCCGGGATTCCTTTGGAGTGTGGGAGGAAACACAAAGACATACCGACAGGGAATTAAGATTGTGAGCCCCAATGGGGACGGTGATGATCTCATCTAAAAGAACTGTGGAACTTAAAGGCACTATATAAGCAACTCATAATAAATCCTCTATAGAATACCATTATACCCCACTGGGATGTGATCCTCTGTCTGGCTGATGAGTTTCTAGCATATGATCTAGGGAGATCTTACATTTATTCATAAGTGAGCAGCGCATGAAATCTGACACCTCCTACGTACAGTTTATTAATATGAGCATAACATGTTACTGCAGGCTCCTACATTCACGACTAGGCCGGCGATTATTGCAGATTGGGGAGGAAGAGGAGCTAATAAAAAGTACAAAATGTTACATTCCTTCCATGTGGTAAAATGGACTCAAGAGTTACCACCAAGTAGGTAATAAACATGGCCCAGATGTTTTTAAAAGGTAAGTCACGAGTCTATCAATATAGATGAGCCAGAACCAGACTGGATCCGACGTGTAGAACAAAACTGCAGCACCTCAGTCCTCGCACCTCCATTTATTGCAGGTTTAAGGCTCCATACAAGATCACAATGTGACAAGGACGGGGACCATGGTGGCGTTACTACACACGATGCAATGCAACCACAAGCAAACCTACCCAGCAAGGAGAGCAACGGAAGTTAAGCGTGACTGTGGCTCAGGATTCAACATTTTTTTGGGGTGTTTAATGGGTGCAGTTTGCATGCGAACAAAGTCTCTATGCAGCTCTAGTCTTGGGACAGAAGGATAAAGCTAGTTTCACACTTGCATTGTGCGGCATCCGTTGCATTGCGTTGTGTGACGGATGCAACAGATGCGTTGCATATAGTGGCACAACGGATGCAACGGATCGTACAAAACAACAGAATCTGCTCTTTTTTTTTTTTCTTTGCAGTGTTACCGGCGGCAGACTATTGTGAACGATCAGCTGATCACCCGGCTGCAGAGAATGTGTGCGGGGGGCAAAGTGCATGGAGCCGAGCGGGGCCATGGCGCTGAGGACGTCAGTGCTGGGGACTGCATAGCTGGGGACAGATGAGTGAGAGAGTGTGTGTGCGTACATGCGGAGCGGAGTGCGGGAGGGGGAGGAGCCGAGCGGGGAAGTGTTGGGTCCCTGCACACTTAGATAGGGTAAATATCGGGTAACTAAGCAAAGCACTTTGTTTGGTTACCCGATATTTAACTTGGTTACCAGCGTACACCACATAGCGCTGGCTCCTTGCACACGTAGCCAGTGTAAATATCGGGTAAGTAAGCAAAGCGCTTTGCTTAGTAACCCGATGTATACCCTGGTTACGTGTGCAGGGAGCCAGAGAGAGCACGCACAGCGAAATCCTAAGGATTCCACTGCTCAAAAAATGTTACATGATGTGTTGCTTCCGCCGGGCGGAAGGAACGCAGCGCCGGCCAGCGGAAGCATCGCAGGTCCATCAGTCGCAATCCATCGTCCATGCAAGTCTATGGGAAGCAGCGGAATCCGTTAACGGATTCCGCTGTTTTCCAAAACGGCGGATTGCGACTGAAGAAATGCAAGTGTGAAACTAGCCTAAATTGGAAAAGCACAGACAGGACAGCAGGTAATCCAGTAACGCTCTAGTGGAGGCTCCCAACTCCTAGGGTTGCCCGACAGAATTTCATTAAAAAGTTGCCTTATTGTTCCAATGCAATGAAACTTATTGAGAGTTAGATGTGACTAGTATGCTGTGCGCCGCCTCAGGGGCCCACCCCGCGCGCCGCCGCCTCAGGGGCCCACCCCGCGCGCCGCCGCCGCCTCAGGGGCCCACCCCGCGCGCCGCCGCCGCCTCAGGGGCCCACCCCGCGCGCCGCCGCCGCCTCAGGGGCCCACCCCGCGCGCCGCCGCCGCCTCAGGGGCCCACCCCGCGCGCCGCCGCCGCCTCAGGGGCCCACCCCGCGCGCCGCCGCCGCCTCAGGGGCCCACCCCGCGCGCCGCCGCCGCCACCTCAGGGGCCCACCCCGCGCGCCGGCACAGTGCTGGAGTCCTGGCCTCAAATCCCACCAAGGACAACATTTGCAAATACTATGTTCTCACCATGTTTGTGTGGGTTTCCTCCAAATTTCTCTAGTTTCCTCCCACGTTCCAAAGATATACTGATTGGGACTTACAATCTAAATCCCCTATGTGGACAGTGATTATGAAACCTGTAAAGTTCTGTGGAATGATGGCGCTATACAAGCATAATACAGTTAAGGTTGCACAAAAATTGATAATCATAATATAGAAAGTTCAGCACGTAGACTGTATTACTTGTCTAACACCATTCCAGAGATGCAACCTGTTTTATATCCCAAAGCTGTATTCACTGTTCAGCATGTCACTACCGGAAACTGTCACATTGTTCACAGACATCTGTGATATTGGCTAAATTTCTATTACCCAGGGATGATCGTGGGGAAGGTACCCAGGCAGTGTCGATAAAGCTTGCAGCATTGAGGTGGCATACATACATACATACACAAAAAAAAAAAAAAATACCTTCCCTACAATCTTCCTCAAAAACTCTCAGAATCCATTTCTATGGAAAATCCACATTGCTGTTAATAGGAGGTTTCAGATATTTATTTTCTGAAGAGGTTTTGAAAAACAACAAAGGAATAATGGAGAAAAGAGATTGCATCTCGCTCCTGAAGGAGACCTCTCCAAACAGGTCAAAGTGGATCGCATTTATATAAATCTCCTGCCAATTGTGCTCATTTTGTTACTCAGCATAAACTTTCCAGTTCCAGTGTCAACTTCTCTTGCAAGTATGCGGAATTTTCTGTGCAGGGTTTCCCCATAGACTTGCGTTACATGCTGAAAATCCGCAGGTAAATAATGCACGTGTTTCTGCTGCAGAAATGTACTAAAAAGGCATGAAACAAAAAACAAACAAAAACTCCTATAATCCACACCCAAGTAGTTCAATAAACGTTTGTCAAAAGGCAAGTACCAGGAACCTTGGTTTGAGAGCGTTTTGCAAGACAAGCAAAGTTTTTTTACAAATTTGTAACTTGGTTTAAGAGCAATGCTTTGCAATAAGAGCAAATCCTCACCGTGCACACTTCCAGTTCTGTCCTTTCACCGCGCTCTGACCCGCTCTGGAGGTAACTTATGTACGGTATACTGTACTCAGTATACCATTGTACAGTAATATATATTTATTCATTTATATAGCGCTGTTAATTCCACAGCGCTTTACATACAATGGCAACACTGTCCCCATTGGGGCTCACAATCTAGGCTCCCTGTGCGTATGTTTTTGGAGTGTGGGAGGAAACCGGAGGAAACCCACACAAACACAGGGAGAACATACAAACTCCTTGCAGATGGTGTCCTTGGTGGGATTTGAACCCAGGACCCCAGCGCTGCAAGACTACAGTGCTAACCACTGAGCCACCATGCAGTGCTAACCACTGAGTCGCCGTGCCGTGCTGCCTGTACATACTATATAGCATGTCTATCAATTTGCATTTGTGGATATAGTATTGCACATTGCTTATACTGTACCTCTCGCACACCAACAATTTTATTGTACGCTAACGTGCAGATTAATTTGCTTTGTTTTTTTCCGGTACAGTACATTACTGTAATAAGTTTGTATAAATACAGTAAATATTTTTGGGTTGTGGAACGAATTGTCTGCGTTTCAATTATTTCCTATGGGAAAATTTGCTTTGATATAAGAGTAACTTGGTTAAGAGCACACTCCCGAAACCAATTATGCTCGTAATCCAAGGTTCCACTATATATATCTATGCAGCTTTATTTAAAAATTATCAAGAAAAGACAGACCGCAGCGTCAAAAAACGCAATGAAACAATGCAAGTAACCCAATAAGGTAGTAAGTGGCTTTTTTGCTGAATGTTCTTCGTTTTTCAGCTGGATTCTGTGGCGGAATCCGTTGCATACATTGTTGCAGTCACATTCCCAAACAATGGGTTCTGCTTGTGTACATCCTTTTAGTACTGACCAAAAATCACCAATAAATCTTATTTGGAAAAGCAATAAATTTCCTGCTGATTGATCTTATAGGCAACAGGTAAAGATAGAATAATTCAGCACTTTTGTACTATCCGCTGTTGATGTTATGGATTAAATTATCTACATTAGCAGGAGAGATTAGATTCCTTAACAGCAGTAAAAGGGTTACAGTCCATCTCCAGAGGCCAAGATGATACCAGTGTTAACCCCTTGTGCAGGACTCCGCTCGCTCTTTTTTTTTATTCCTTTCCATTGAGCAGAAGTGAGTGCAGACCACCGCCGCGGAGTAATGCGAGTCTACACCACAAAATGCAAAGAATCATCTCTGCTCGACCAAATGCTTCTTCCGCAACGTGGGAGGCAAAAGCCTGAGTGTACGGCTCCGGACCATCTTTTGAAAGTAAAAGCGCAAAAGATTCACTGACTGTAAGAAAGTAATCGCTGCTCAATGAAGACGTACCAAGGAGTTCTATGTAACGAGAACAGAAGGAGGTGACAGCGTCCATGGAGGTGTGAGAAAAGTTACATTTATTCTCCTAAGGCTAGGTTCACATATCGTCAGGTCCGTCATTGCGAATGACCGACGGATCCGTCGTTTTTTTAGATGTCAACTGACGCAAAGGATGTGTTATTTCACATGATTCCGTTCACAAGAATCCTGTGTAAAAAAAATGATCCGTCACGTCCGTTACATCCGCTGTGCCTTTGTTTTTTGACGGATCCGTCATGATCCATTTGTGTTTGGGACAGCCCAGTGGGTGTGCCAAACATGCTGGGCATGCTCAGTAGAGCATGACGGAATCCAGCGCTGGAGTCCGTCGCAAGACGGATTACGACGGAATCCAGCACCATAGACAAACATTACAAGCTTGACGGATTCCTGCGCGGTGCATTAATTTTGACGGCCCAAAAAATGTTACATTCTGCATTGTTTCTGCCCGGCGGTCAGTCCAAAAGCGACTGACCGTCGCGCAGCGGATGCAACGCAAGGTAATCAGGCGCAATCCACACTAATACAAGTCTATGGGAAACAACGGAATCCGCCAAACTGATTCCGTTGTGTACCAGAGCTGCGGATTGTGACTGATACAATTTAACGGAAATGTGAACCTAGGCTAAGGATGAGTTCACATGTCCAGTAATCTGTTAGAATGGAAACAGCATCTGTTGCCCTTTTCACAGTTTTTTGCCATCAGACACAATCCGTTTTCTCGACGTCCATCAATCGCAGATTGTGGCTAAACTGATGCGACGGATCCGACTAGCTGGGGGCTAAATAATAAACTGGAGCATGCTCAGTAAGACAAAAAAAACGGAATCCGTCGCCAGATTCAATCATTTGACGGATTACGACGGATCCTGCGCCCATAAGCTTCCATTCTAGCAAACAATGGACACCATCAGGTCCGTCGCTATCCGTTTTTTCAACAGGCACAAAAAAATGTTACCGTGGCCGTCTGGACAAACATTTTTTGATGGATCCGTCGAACGACGGATGAAACGTGAGACCATCTGTCGCAATCCATCGCGAATAAAAGCTGATGAGAAAAAAAACGGATCCAGCGGCATCAGTCGCCAGATCCATTTTTTTTTTTCCAAAATTCGACGGATTGTGACTGATGACAAAAAACTGATGTGTGAAAGGGGCCTTACATGTATAATGGATTGCTATCTTCTATTTTAAACTGATCCAGTAAGATACAAAAGGGATGCTTTACAAAGAGAAATGGATGGGCTCCATAGCAATCCATTAACGAATCAGTGATCCATAGACTACCATGTTAAAAAAAAAAAAAAAAAACATTCTGCAAAAATCAATCTTTTCAAAAACAGACAAAAAAAAAAAGTTGTTTGCACAACTTTTTTGCCAACAGATCGTTGCTGGATCCATTCTAACGGATGAGTGAACTCAGAAGACAATATTTTCCATTCAGTGGTGCCTATGAATTAAGACCGATCCATGGGATCATCCCCTACAGTACTGGCTTAAGGAGTAATTGCCGTCATTTTCATGTTAAAAGGGAATCTGTAACCAGGTTTTTGCTCTCCCCTCTGAGAGCAGCATAATGTTGAGGCAGAGACCATGATTCCAGCGATGTGTCACTTAGCTGTCATTTTAACAAAATCCATGTTTTTTTTTCTGCAGATCTAGCAGTTATACAGAGCTCATGAATATGCTGGACTACCTGCAGCACACCAAGTAGTCCTGTAATGATAATCTACTGCTGATTAAACAGATTTTATAAAAACTACACTAAAAGCAGCTCAGTAAGTGACATCGCTGCAATCAGGATCTCTGCCCCTACATTATATGCTGCTCTCAGATTAGGTGGCAGATTCCCTTTGAAGCTAAATATTTAGACATGATATAAGTTCTTAGGCACGCAGACTTCCTGCTGTCACTTCTCAGCTGTTGTGGGGTACCAGCACCACAGACCTGTACGGGGGCGTACTAAATCCGCAATACACTTTCAGATAATAGCTTTTTAGTTATACCAGGGCATAAAACTCTGCCAACAACGGCTTTCCAAATTTGTAAAGTTGGCTATAAACTAAAAGGGTTATTAGAAATATCATTAAGGTTTCACCTAAGCAAAGGAAAGGTAATAGCACGGGGATCTGTAAGGGTCCAAGCTCTAGGACCCCCATTGATCCGGAGAGAGGGGCTCTGAATTGATCCACCGCAAAGCATTCACTCTTTCATTGCCCACCTTCTGCAGTCCCATGGAGCGATGGTGCGGATCTGCAGCAACACTTCCGTTCTAACGGGACACTTCACACCCTTTATATAGGCGATGGGGATAACCATTTAAAATGTCTATCATAGGAACACTTCAGAGGTCTGATCACTGGAAACTCCTCTGACTACTAAGTCAGGGGTGCGGAGCTCCGGTCACCTTATCTCTGCACGACAGCCCTGAGGAGTTTGGAAAGAGCGCCGCTCAAGTGCACACCCGGCCCCTCCAGTCAACATCTATAGGGATAAAGAATGGGGAAACAAACTAATGGCCATATTCATTAGGGTCACAGACATTGACTGGAGTGACCGGGTGCCCGCTCTGCACCAATCGATCCAAACTACCAAAAGGGGATTCAAAGACCCCTCTAAAGGCCATGACTCACTAAGCGACATCTCTAGCGGCATCGCTACTGAGTCACGGTTTTTGTGGCGCAAGAGCGATCTTGCTAGCGATGTCGCTGTGTGTGACATCCAGCAACGACCTGGCCCCTGCTGTGAGGTCGCCGGTCGATGCTGAATGTACTGGACTATTTTTTGGTCGTTGCTCTTCCGCTGTGAAGCGCACATCGCTGTGTGTGACCGCGAGAAAGCAACGATCTGAATGTGCAGGGAGCCGGCTTCTACGGACGCTGGTAACCAATGAACACATCGGGTAACCAAGCAAAGGCTTTGCTTGGTTACCCGATATTTACCTTGGTTACCAGTGTCCGCAGATTCTAGAAGCCAGCTCCCTGCACACGTAGCCAAGGTACACATCGGGTAACTATAAGCAAAGCGCTTTGCTTAGTAACCCGATGTGTACTATGGTTACCAAGCACAGCGTCGTTACAAGGGTCGCTGGTGCCTGATCTCTGATTGATGTGCAGATCTGCCTGATTGACAGCTCACCAGTGACCATGTAGCGACGCTCCAGCGATCCCTGCCACGTCAGATCGCTGGTGGGATCGCTGGAGTGTCACTTAAGTGGTGGGAATTCCAAAGATCAGAGACCTGGATCAGTAATGCTGTCAGGTAACAAATCTTTGATGTCAGACTAAAAATCTGACCATGAAACCACAAAGCTTGAGACATTTTTTCTGAGAAGACTTTGCAAAAAAAAAAAAAAAAAAAAAAAAATTACTTTAGATTTTGAGAAGTTAAACAATTCATTAAACTACTTTACCTCCAACATCAAAGGAAGCCAAAACAGTAACAATCAACAGATAAGATAAACATCAATTAGAACCAGAAGTGTCATATATATCATTAACAAGTCAGAAACTGTTTTGATCGTCAGTTAGGCTGCTTTCACACCTCCGGTATTAGCAGAGTCGGCCAATCCGGCTCTAAAACCTATGCAACGGATGCGGCGACAATACCGCATCCTTTGCATACGTTTTTGACATGTGGCCCGTCCGGTTTTTGCCGCTTGCGGCAGGCTGAACATGCGCGGTGGAAAAAAACTGATGCGGCGGCCGGATGCGGTATTTGCCGCAGGATGCCGCAAGCGGCGTCCATAGGCATGCATTGCAAATCGCGCAGCATCGGACAAAAAAACGTGCCAGGCAACGTTCCATCCGGCCGCCGCATCGGCTAAATCTGACGCATGCAGCAAAAACCGGACGGAATGCAAGCCCATGCGGCACAATACGGCACTAATGTAAGTCTATGCAAAAAGAAAAAAAAAAAACGCAACCGGCGGCAAAAAAAAAAAAAAAAAAAAAATGGTTGCGGTTTTTCTGCAAAGCGCCGGGTTGTGCCGCACAGGAAAAACCGGATGTGTGAAAGCAGCCTTATGAGGCCACGTTCACATCACGTTTGACCATGACAGATGTGGCTTAAGTCTGAAAGAAAAATAAAACAGTTTCCTAAGTTTGCGCTGAATTGGGTATGCACTTTAATAATGCAAACAGTCACTTTGCATTGTATTGGACATCATTTAGGTACTATTTTACTTGGCACCGAAATGCAGCCAACGAGGTGTTAGTGCCCATTCAACTAGGAGGATACTGCCGAAAGATATCCAACGGAGCCCATCAACTCCATCATGAAAGTCAATGGACTGCTTCAGGGCAAACATTCAAACCTGGTTTTTCAGGGCTTCAGACCTAAGCCTCGATGGGGCCACCAAAGCTTAATGGGGCGGTTAGAGGTGCTGATTTAAGCCCTTCAACGGGAACCCATCATGTGAAAAAAAGAATGCTATTAACCTGCAGATATGGAGGTTAATCTACAGGTTAATGGTGTTTGGAACCTGTCCGATACTTGCACATTGAACCCTGCTGCTGGGAGGGAATTAACTTTATTCCTCCCAGCAGCTTTCTGGTTACAGTCAAGAGGAGGTGCCGGTGTGGATTCAGTCACTGCTTATGTATGGAGAGCAGAGGCTGTTACACCCCCCCCCCCTCCCCACACTGACTGACAGCCACGCAGCATTAGAACCAGCTGTCAGTCATTGTTGGGGTAGGTTACAGCCACGTCTCCATACACAGAGTAGCAAATGAACCGGCGCTTCTCTTTTGACAAACCCAAACGGGTTTGGGAGCAATAACGTTGTTCTCCTCCCGACAGCCGGGTTCAATGTACAGAATGCCGGAAAGGTTGAAAACGATGTTAAGCTGCAGATTAACAGCATTTTTCATGTGACAGGCTCTTTAAAGGGAACATATCAGCACAGAATGACTGATCAAACCAAGTACAATCGCTCGGTGCATCATGGAGCGGCCAAATCTTTATGTGCACCTTCCCACCCATCTCCACCAACCCCCCCCCCCGTTTCTTTGATTGACAGCTCTATCTTTACAGAGCCAGAGAAGGATGGAGATCGATGGAAAACAAGAAGGTGCATGTAAACTTTTGGCCACACCAAGGGTGCAGCGACCGCCTGTGCTTGGCTTGAATGGTCATTCTGTGCCATGTTAATTGCCACTCACTTACTCAGGCCGACGAATAATGATGGCCAATGCTATGGTTCTGCCCCCACATACAGTATAGGTTACAGGCAGTGTATGATCTGCTTATACAAATAACTAGAACTGGCATTTTTTTAGTTGGCATGAAAAATCTGATCACTTGACTAACCAGCATTTTACTTGTTTGAAGGGTGAGCGCCGGCACGGCTACAGCGGGCAATAGTCATGAACAAACGTTCCTATAGACACATCAGATATTAAATGCAACATAAAGGAACATATACTCAGCTAAATTAATGAATTCTCATGCAAACGTTTATTCATCCATTCTCAATCGCTGAATTGTGTAAAAATAAAATGTCCCGTCAATGGACATAAAAACCCTGCAAATCAGTATCACAACCCCCGTGCAGACCTGCTGCCGATAAACTGTGCAGCGACAAATGATCATCCATCCGCACACGCCGACTCTGAACACTTCAGTAAATGAAAGCAAATGAGCAACAGTTGAATTGATACATCTTTGCTTAGCTCCGGTTCCAAGCAGATCTGTTGGTGTATATGTACTTATTCACATGTAGCAGTTTTTGTGCTTTTTTTCTCCTGTGTGGGTTCATGTAAAAGTGAAAAACAGAGCGATTTACATTTTCTGATTCTATATTATTAGTAAATGTCAATGTTGCATAAAGATACATTGTGCAGTAAATATTGAAACATGATGGAAAGAAAACAGGAAAGACAAACACACAATGGTCACAGAGCAATCAAGCAAAGTGCAAATTTTAACTTTTCGCCATCCTTGAAAGGACGCGCTACTTAGGCCTCATCCAAACAGATGGGGGGTGGGGGGGGGGTTTGCCTTACATTTGTGTTTCGGTGCTTTTCATAAATAGAATTTGCACCTATTACAGTCTATGGGGCTGTTCACATTTCTTATTTTGGGGACCAAAAAAAAAAAAAAAAAAAGCTTCCTTTTTAATTTTTTTAGTTTGAGTGACAGATTAAGGTCAGCCATTTGATTAATGGCGCTGTGAATGAATGAATGAATGAATACAGCCCCTGGATACCGCCAGTATGTTATCTTAGTGGGTTGTTGGGTTTTTTTTAACCATTTAAAAAGGATAGAAGTTTGGAATACGAAAATACCAGAAGCCACGCCACGCTGATGGCAAAACAGGAGGAAAAAAAAAAAAAGAAAAAAGGGGGATGAAAACCAGTCTGTATAATAAAACAATCAAAAAATAGCAGTCGCACTCAAGTGGAAGGAAGGAGAAAAAACAAACATGTATATGGCCAACTTTGGAATGTGAATATGCGTTACTGCCAAGAAAATATGACATACTTTGGCGGGGGGGGGGGGGGGAATTAGTTAGGCTGCTTTCACACCTCCGGTTTCAGCAATGCGGCACAATCCGGCACTTTGCAGGAACATCGCAACCGTTTTTTTTTTTGCTGCCGGTTGCGTTTTTTCTGCAGACTTTAATTAGTGCCGCAAGGCCTTGCGTTCCATCCGGTTTTTGCCGCATGCGGCGGATTTAGTTTTTTCGTGCGGCAAAAAAAAAACAAAACACATTGCGCCGCATTTGGCCGATGCGGCGCATTTATCAATGCATGCCTATGGCGGCCGGATGCGGCGAGATGTGGCAATAACCGCATCCAGCCGCCGCATGCGGTCTTTGCCACTGCGCATGATCAGTAGCATGCCGCAAGCGGCAAAAACCGGACTGGCCGCAAAGGAAAAACTTATGCAAAGGATGCGGTGTGTTCACCGCATCCGTTGCATAGCTTGCACAGCCGGATTGAGCCGCACTGCTCAAGCCGGATGTGTGAAAGCAGCCTTACTTTGCAAATAAAATTGGCCCCAAATTTACTTGAGCCCAGTTACCACACCAAGGTGTAACTCAACTGGGTCCTAATCTTAATTTCTGCCTCTTTTTGTGAAAGCCAGTCTGTATAATAAAACAGACCACTGAATGAGGACTTCACTTGTCAGTCCCCCACTCCCAATAAAAAAAATAAAAATTAAAGTTTTGTCCCATTTGTCCATTTTTCTCATAAGTCAATAAGTCAGACAGGACTTGGACGCCACCCGTGCCCGCGGTCGCCCCATAGACGCCACCCGTGCCCGCGGTCGCCGCATAGACGCCACCCGTGCCCGCGGTCGCCCCATAGACGCCACCCGTGCCCGCGGTCGCCCCATAGACGCCACCCGTGCCCGCGGTCGCCCCATAGACGCCACCCGTGCCCGCGGTCGCCCCATAGACGCCACCCGTGCCCGCGGTCGCCCCATAGATGCCACCCGTGCCCGCGGTCAAGTTTTTTTTCCTCTGGATCCCTTCATTTCAATGTGCTACTTTTGACTGGGGCTCAGATGAAAAAACAAACATGGCTCTTATTTTAACTTTTGCAAATAATCCCCAAAACGTCCTAGACTTGTGAACAGCCTTCTAGCCCATAACGGATATATCTTCCATCAGCGAAAAAATAATGTCTGAATGGGGTCCTACAGAAAGGCGGGATAATGGCAGTGACAGGCGTAAACACAGATTCCATTATTCTCGGAGACAACAGTTCTCTATATTCATAACTTGCAGAAACAACAACAGGTGAAGCCCCCTAAATACCACACAGGTGGTCCAGACCAAAGTGAAGGCACCACAGTGAGGGGTGGGTGTGGACCTGCCTCACACACAGGACACTCTGCAGGGGGTGACAGCTCTGACATTTCTTACAATATATACAAAAGTATAAAAAAAAAAAAAAAAAAAAAAAAAAAAGTCCTAAAACAACTGTAGTCATGTGACATTTCCTCATGTTCTGAGACATGTCTGGAGACCGTCAGCAGCGCTCATAGCCGGGGTCCCAGAGTTCTATCATGAGAGGTTTCTGGAGACCGTCAGCAGCGCTCATAGCCGGGGTCCCAGAGTTCTATCATGAGAGGTTTCTGGAGACCGTCAGCAGCGCTCATAGCCGGGGTCCCAGAGTTCTATCATGAGAGGTTTCTGGAGACCGTCAGCAGCGCTCATAGCCGGGGTCCCAGAGTTCTATCATGAGAGGTTTCTGGAGACCGTCAGCAGCGCTCATAGCCGGGGTCCCAGAGTTCTATCATGAGAGGTTTCTGGAGACCGTCAGCAGCGCTCATAGCCGGGGTCCCAGAGTTCTATCATGAGAGGTTTCTGGAGACCGTCAGCAGCGCTCATAGCCGGGGTCCCAGAGTTCTATCATGAGAGGTTTCTGGAGACCGTCAGCAGCGCTCATAGCCGGGGTCCCAGAGTTCTAGCATGAGACATTTCTGGGAATCGTCAGCAGCACTCATAGCCGGGGTCCCAGAGTTCTATCATGAGAGGTTTCTGGAGACCGTCAGCAGCGCTCATAGCAGGGGTCCCAGAGTTCTGTCATGAGACATTTCTGGGGATCGTCAGCAGCGCTCATAGTCGGGTCCCAGAGTTCTGTCATGAGACATTTCTGGGGATCGTCAGCAGCGCTCATAGCCGGGGTCCCAGAGTTCTGTCATGAGACATTTCTGGGGATCGTCAGCAGCGCTCATAGCCGGGTCCCAGAGTTCTGTCATGAGACATTTCTGGGGATCGTCAGCAGCGCTCATAGCCGGGTCCCAGAGTTCTGTCATGAGACATTTCTGGGGATCGTCAGCAGCGCTCATAGCCGGGTCCCAGAGTTCTGTCATGAGACATTTCTGGGGATCGTCAGCAGCGCTCATAGCCGGGTCCCAGAGTTGTACTATGAGACATTTCTGGGGATCGTCAGCAGCGCTCATAGCCGGGTCCCAGAGTTGTACTATGAGACAGTCCATGCACAGGAGACTCCTATCGGCGACATTTGCCCCCGGCAGTGGCCACATGAGTTGTGCGGCTGCTACTCACATCATCGAACAGAGTCCCGACGTTGGCTGTGACCAGCAGGATCCCGGTGCCCGGGGCCGCTCTCCCCGCCATACTGTTCCAGGATCAGCCTCTACCGGGAGCAGCGCAGGGCATGGAAGGAGTCAGCGGCGGGAGGGAAGCTGTGCGCTCCGTGTGTGCGCTCCGTGCAGCCGCCGCTCCGTGTGTGCGCTCCGACGTGTCCGCTCCGTGCAGCAGCCCCGGCGCTCAGGGACGGCTCCTGGACATCCCCCGGCCCCTCCAGCGCCTCTAGACCCGCCAGCTGCCTGCAGCACACGAAGCCATGACCGGCCGAGCTGCTGCACAACTTCCCGCTGCTGCACGCTTTGTCTCTGCTCCGGTGCGGGGAGAGCGCGGCTGTGGAGGCGGCTGCACCGTGCGTGCGGCTCCGGCTGCTTCTGCCCTCAGCACCGCTCCTGTACAGCAGAGCCGCCGGGACTGAGCCAGCGACAGGGGCAGGGGGCGGGGACAGAGGAGGCGCTCCGTGACGTCACCACGGAGGGCAATCCCCTGAACCCTTAAAGGGGACGCGTCCACCTGACACAGACACTCAGCGCCTCACAGCAGTAGTGCCAGGACAGGGCAGAACTCACTGCTCCACACACAGCCTAGTAACCTGCATGTACCCACCCTAATATCCACTATAAGAACATTAGGCCTCCTTCACATGTCTGTGTAAATAATGTGTGACGCCCCTGACCTTATCAGGGGGTCACAGGGAACTGCACCCCTGTCTCCCATGGTGCAGAACTCACAATTCATCGTTCTGGGATCCTAACTCTGATATTGTTCCCATCAAATCCTAGGCACACCTCACACCACACCCTGTCAGGCACACCAGTGGGAGGTCTAACTGGAACAGGGCCACCCGCCTAGGGGTCAGGCAGACTGGTGGGAGGGAAGGACGTCACTTCTAGAGTAGCCCTCAGGCCTAAAACACATTTCCGCCCGCAAAAAAAAGTACGTGTCTTACGGTCCGTTTTTTGGGTCCGTGTTCCGTTTTTTAGGGGCGTTTCTCCGGAACGTATGGCATCCGTGTGATGGCGTATGCGAGCCGTGTGTGCGTGTGGAATGTCCGTATTGACATAAAATACGTACGTGTGCAGTACGTGTGCTGTCCGTTTTTAAATTCTTAGCCAAGTAACGATTTTAATCATTCATCATGAGATCCTGGTGTTGTTGTTTGCTTTCTATTGACCTGATAGATTGGTAACAAGTGTTGCAGATTTTGTGATGAAAAACGGACACGGGCGATACGTGCTGAACACGGACATACTCCGTGTGCGGTCCATGCAGGCACGGAGCCATAGACTGAAGCGGGTCCGTGCCTGCGTGCTGCCGGCCAAAAACGGACATGTCGTCCGTGCAGAAAAGCGCACACACGTACTTACCACACGGACACACGTTCCATGTGATTTTACGTGTGTGTGCCATCTACCATTGAATAACATGGGTCTCCGTGTCTCCGGTACGTGCAAATACGTACCGCACACGTACAAAAAAAACGATGTGTGTTGCGGGTCTCAAAGAGTGAGGAGATGAGGGAGTTGGAGCTCCCTGCGTGACCTTGGTTGGGTCGCACACGGTGGTCTGGGACCAGAGAAGTCGGAGACCCGGTCGCAGGGTATTGGAAGAGGTGTAACAGACTTAGTTTTGAAGAACGGTCGGCACCAGAAGTCCAGTAACTGGTCCGGTACTGAGCATGGCAGGGTACAGGACCCTAGATCAGGGAGTAGCTTCACGCAACCTAATAATTCACCTGTGGAGGATAGTCTCTTTATGAACTTTCCCCAAGAGCTCAGAGATTGAAGGCACCAACATAACGAGGGGGATAGTGCTTTCCCGCTTATGCGGCCTACAGAAATCCCAAGTGTCAGCCATTGAGAGCACAGCTACACTATACTATTATAGGGAGCGGGGCCCCGACAGCTTCAGGCCGAGAGGTCACTCAGGAACATCTACACAATTGTGCAAGGAGGCAGGTCACTAAGTAATACCGGTGGGAACGGATTCCCGGAGGAGCTCCCCAAAGCGGCAGCGGTACCCAAAGACTTGGTTTACTTCTGTGTCAGAGTCTGTTTAATGATTGCACCAACATCTTCACAGCCTGAGTGAGTACACTGCTCTCCCCGGGTCCCTGCCTGCCCACATCACCTCCACCGTGCCATCCACCAATCCTCCAGAGCCCCGGGGTCTTCCCTACCTGTGGAGGGATCACCATCTGGCTGCCCCGCTCCATCAGCCCCAGGTACTCCCAACGGCAGCGGCGGTGCTCCCCTTACAGCAAACCATGGGTGGCGTCACAAACTCTCCCCTGTAAATATATCCCCCCTTATTATTCGAGTGGCCGCTGAGCCCCGAGTCCGGGGACCCTCAAGCCCCAGAAAACCCCGGATCCGAGCAGTCCGACTGCTGCAGAGGCGGTACAAATGCATGTGTTGCACGCTCTGTTTTGAGTTGTAAAGGATTTGTTCTGCGGTGAGCCGGGAGGACACCTCCCCGAAGGGTGACGGCTCCATACGGAGGTATTTCTGTGGGGAGGGAGCGGACGGGGACAGGGGCACGCTCTGTTTTGACCATCCGTGTGTGTCATCCATGTAATCAGTACCGAAAAAAACACATGATACTGAAATGCATGGTTTTATGTGTAAAGATGTGCAAAGCCAGATAGATAGATATATGCGATCAAGGTCAAACATATATATAATGTCTGACCTCTCTACACATTGTAAGCTTGCACACCTTTAGTGCCTTTGATGTTTAGCCTTGTGTTTATCCCCGAAAAAAGTTTTTTTTGTTTTTTTTTTTAAATGATGTGGACTTCCCAACAAATTAGATCACCAGCCAAGGTCAATTCTCAGGCTGTGGAGACCCATGGTTATTGGGCCCTCCCCAGCCTAAAATAGCATCCCGCAGCTGCCCCAGAAGTGGCGCATTCATTAGATGCTCCAATCCTGGTGCATCACCTCGCCTCTTCCTGTTGCCCTGGTTGAGTGGCAAACTGCATAATATATGGGGTTGATGCCAGCTGTGAATTGATAGCTGGCATCAAGCCCTGGTATTAGTAATGGGTGGGCATCTAGCAGACACCCCCATTACTACCAGTAGTCGTAAATGGTAAAAAATAAAATGTCGCAGCGTGTAAAGCACCCTTTAGGGCTCATGCGCACGTTGCGTACTTACATGCATTTATGCTGCGTATTGCACTGTAGCGTAAATGCACGCGTCCTGCGTCCCCTGCACAATCTATGGAGAGTGTGCATGAGACGTGCGCACGTTGCTTTTATGAACGCAGCGATTTGGGTGCTAAAATTTTGACCCAAATCCGTGCATTCATAAAAGGAGCATGTCAATTAATTTGTGCGCTTTGGATGCAGCTCCCGCTCTGTCTATGGTGGGGGCCGCAGCCATAGCGCATGAAATCGGCTTTTTTATACAAAAAAACTGCATCCATTATGCAGTGTTTCTACAGCGATTTGAAGCGCACATGTGCTGTCAAATCGCTGCAGAATATTCAGTAGTTACGTGCGCATGAGCCCTAAGGCTATGGTCACATGTTGGGTTTTTGCTTTTCTTTTTGCAGTGTTTTTTTTCATGAGTTTGCTACTACCTAAAAGCTGCATATTACAGTACCAGCAAAATCATGAGATTTCAGAAATCTAATGCGCGTGATTGCTTTTCTTTTATCTGTCTGAGATGGGAAAACTGCTGCATTTTTAAAGGAAGCAGCATTTCAATTCTTTCAGCCTTTTTGCACGATTTTTCACCATAGAAAAGAACGAGAGTGCAAAAACGTTGCAAAGACATACAGATAGGGAATTTAGATTGTGAGCCTCAATGGGGACAGTGTTCCTGATGTATGTAAAGCGCTGCGGAATATGTTAGCGCTATAAAACAAAAAATAAAGATCTTTAAAAAAAAATAAAGAAAAGAAATATACAACCGCTACCTTTTTGCTTCAGCATCTAAGGGGTTCAACAGCCATGGTCAGTGCCAACACCGACCCGTGACTGATGCAGCATGCTGTCAGCTGTAGTGGACAGCCGACAGCAGCACTATTTCACACATTGGGGGGGATGCTATTCACTTATAACTCAGGTCAGTAAAAACATGTCTTGGCGGTCACTACGGGGTTAAACTCATTGCTTTGGCCAGTGTTCACCAACTCCAGCCCTCAAAAGTGACCAGCAGGTCATGTTTTTAGGATTTCCTTAAAGGGAACCTGTCACCTGTTTCTAACATGCTGTAAATAAGAGCCCAGGCCGCTGGGTATAACATAAAAAACACTTTATAATGCTCACCTAGAAGGTCGCTCCGGTGCACAACAGTTGGATGGGCGTCTTCGTTCTCTGGGACCGGCGCCTCCCCTTTTGGCCATCTTGGTCTTCCTTATTCCGAAGCCTATGTGCATGACGCATCTATGTCATACACACGCGCCGGCATTGAGGTCCTGCGCAGGCACACTACAATAATTTGATATGCCCTGAGCAGGACCTCAATGCCGGCACGTGTGTATGACGTAGACGCGTTCTACACAGCGGCCTGGGCTCTTATATACAGCATATTAGAATGCTGTATGTGGCGCCCTGGACTAGCCAGGTAGCCACAGACATGACACCACACACACCCTCTCCCCTGGATAGTTCACACCAGTCAAACAAAAACCCTTGTTGCCTCCCTCCAGGGTCTGATGTCCACACCAGGTGGGGCGGAGCCAGGTGGTTGGCCCCACCCACCGAGGAGTTCACAGGCCTGGAGGCGGGAAAAGTGACAGATTAAGTTTGGAGGTGAAAGTGAGAGGACAGAACCTGTTAGTGTCTGGGTTGGAGCCCAGGCACTGTCAGTAAGGTTGGCAGACGGTGGTGGCCGTCTGCAGGAGTTAGTGGCCCTCTGTGGAACCGTAGGAACGGGGTCGGGTGGTGGCCCGCCGGTACCGAACCGGGGAGCGGAGTGAAGCTAAGCACAAAGGCAGGGCCATCGGACCCCGACTAGGCTTGGAGCCGCCGACAACGGTCAAATCCGAGAGTGACCGGAACCCCAGGGGTTTCCTAACACCCAAGACCCGACAGAAGGCAACAGTCCACACCGTGAGGATATACAGCCACCGCCACAGGCTAGAGATCCAAGGGCCAGCGCCTGCGGGCAACACGGGCTTCTCCGGTACCTATACGCCATGGAGCGGACTACCGTTGGGAAGCCATCGGAGTCAACACATACATACAGAGGTGCAGGGAAAGACAGCCACCATCAACCTGTCCGGGGAGAGCAAAGACACTGCAGCTGGCTGCGGGACCCGTCCATCCAGCCGGTTGGTTTACCAGAGACTCTCTGAATTTGTACCTGAGTGAGTACCACAGTGCCATCCGGCACCGCACCGCGCTGCCCCTGCAACCCTGCACCCCAGCCATCCAGCCTCCCCGTATCACCACCGGGCCCCGGGATCACCAACCCCTACCCACGGAGGGGGGAAACAACATCCTAGCTGCTCCCTGCCATCGCTCCCGGGATCCCCGTCACCAGCAGCGGTCGTGCCCACTATCACCATGAACCGTGGGTGGAGTCACGGACTATCTCCCCAAACAAATCAACCCCCTTTTCACTCGTGGGCGAGGAGCGCTGCTCGAGTCCCCGGGTCCGGCCCACCGCTCGAGCTACCGAGCAGCAGCCGCAGCACCCGCGGACCCGAGCGCAGCGAGCGCGGCCCCTCCGCCCGCGACACTGTATATAAGAGCCCAGTGATGGTGGCTGCAGCTTATAGGACAAAAAACAGGTGACAGGTTCCCTTTAATATTGCGCAGGTGATGGACACTGGTCTAAGTGATACAAGTCATTTATCAGCCAATGATGGAAATGCTGCTGTAGAGTTGTAGCAGAACAATGCAGATTCCAACAGAAATTTCAGAACAGTAACAACTACCGTGACTCATTAAGAGGAGCTGGGAATTACATTTACTAAATTTGCAGCCATTATTAGTCCCTAGGAGAGGGTAAGTTTCCTTCTCTTTTCACCTAGACACTTTGCATTCTGTAACCCAGTGACATATGTGGTACTAAGGGAAGGTTTTAATGACAACAGTGTGGACTGTCCTGGAAGAACTCGTTATACTAGAATAACCCTCATGTGACCAAATTAACATTTGAGCATTCTTAATATTAATAGTTCCTCGTGTACAATGCAATTCGAATTCCTCCATCTACAATTACAGTAATTTTTCATTATGTAGTAATGTCCCTCATCGTGTACTAATGTCCCCCATCCTGGCAACTTCCTGGTAAACATGTCCGCCATCCTGGTATATTTTTCCCCATCATGTTATATATGTATCTATCCTGGTTTATATCACCATCCTGTCCCCATCCTGATATATTTGTCCCCATCCTGGGTCCATCCTAGTATATATGTCCCCTTCCTGGTATATAGCTTCTCATTTTGGGCCCATCTTGGTATATATGTCCCCTCCTGTGCCCATCCGAGTATATATATCCCAATCATGGGATGATCCTGGTATTTATGTCCCCATCCTGATATATAGGCCCTCATCCTGGGCTCATCCTGATATACATGGACCCATCCTGGGCCCATCCTTGTATATATATATCCCCAGCCTGGTATATATATCCTCATCCTAATATATATGGTCCTCATCCTGGGCCCATTCTGGGTATATATGTCTCCATCCTGGTATATATGCCCCCATCCTAGTATATATGGTCCTCATCCTGAGAACAACCTGGTATATATGTCCTTATCCTGTGCCCCTTTCTAATATATACTATACAGTACAGTCCACGTTCAGTCTGAAAAGTAAAAAAAAACTCTACTCACCTCCCTCCACTCCCATATTGCATGGCATCCTATGTAGCCAGCACGCATAGCATCCTCTGGCCACATCGGAGGCGGGCCAGTCATGGTACAGCCGTTATCAGCTGCTAGCCTGTTTGGCCGGCAGCGTCTATTACAGTGCAGGGACTCAACAGGTCTCTGCGCTGCAGTGCATTTCATCTGGATATTCACCCTTGGATGCACATTCAACTGAGCATGCACTGAGGTTGACAGGCCCCTGTACCTCCAGGCCGGTCATTGTTGCATCCTCTGTAACTACGTCATTACTGCTACTATACATTGCTTTTATCAATGGTTTGATATTTTCACTAAACATCAAGGCACAAAGGACAGCTGCCAAAACATACGTGTAAGGTCACTTATGTCTTTTTAAAGAGAACCTGTCATGCCAAAGAAATGAAATTAACCTGAAGATATAGGGTTTATCCTGGTATATATGTCCCCTACCCTGAGCCCCATCCTGGTATATCTGTCCCCATTCTGGGCCCATTCCTAATAGTTATGTCCCTCATACTGGTATATACAGTGTATCCATGCATATCCTGTCCACCGCCATTAACTTAAGAACGGCAGCAGCTATAGGCATAGAAGTTTAAGCAAAGGAAGAAAAAAGGAACGGCACTCACCGGTAATTGCTGTGAAGTGTTCAGATTTATTTCATGGTCAGAGGATACATGCTTCGGCGTTACAGGGAGGGAATGAGGATGGTTAGCACAAAAAGACTACGGCCGTTTCGCCCCTGTAGGTGGGGCTTCAACGGGTCTTACGTGGTAAGACCCGTTGAAGCCCCACCTACAGGGGCGAAACGGCCGTAGTCTTTTTGTGCTAACCATCCTCATTCCCTCCCTGTAACGCCGAAGCATGTATCCTCTGACCATGAAATAAATCTGAACACTTCACAGCAATTACCGGTGAGTGCCGTTCCTTTTTTCTTCCTTTGCTTAATGTTCTATGCTCTGATGCTTTTGGAACAAGCACCCCGCAGCTGTATTCAGTATAGTCCGACCTGGAAGTCTCCTCTGGTCGCAGCAGAGATCAATAGCACCATGTGTGCTTTCCACAACTAGCTGCTAATTGTTTGATGTGGACAGTCCTCAGTGAAAGTAGTGCCCCGCAAATCCTTCTTGCTACTACTGCATAGGCATAGAAGTGGTGTCTAGGTATAGTAAAGTAGCCATGCACTACGCAATGAAACCATCTATTGCGCCACCTGGTGGAAATCAACGGAGTTAGCCTTTTTATCTCGAAAACACAACGAGATAGAGAATAAAAGTGAATTACAAAGCTGTAGGGCATCATCAATTCAATACGAATTGACACCTTGCATACAGAAATGCTATGATATGAAACCCATGACCCCCCCCCCAAAACATTGAATGCAGGTCACGCATATGGCGCTCATTTAACTTTGATGCTGAAAGTGGCCACCGTCAGCTGCAATGCTCATCTGCACTCTGGCCAGCATACTGTATCTTGCTGCACGTTGTGCCATATGGTAGGTGACACGTTTGCACAAGCATCTGTGATACGTTGTTGTAGGTCCTGCAATGTTGGTGGAGGGGTCGCATACACCTGGTGTTTGATGTGACCTGACAGAAAGAAGTCCAATGGGGTCAGGTCAGGTGAGCGTGGAGGCCACTCCACACAGCCACCGTACCCAGTCACTTGTAGCAAGGTCTCCGAGAGGTATCACTTCACGTCCGCAGCCTTGTGAGTTTTACAAGTTCTTATCATGGCATTTCTGTATACAAGGTGTCGATTCGTATTGAATTGATGATGCCCTACAACTTTGTAATTCACTTTTTTTCTCTATCTTGTTCCGCTTTCGAGATAAAAATGCTAACTCCATTGTTTTCCACCAGGTGGCGCTATAGGTGGTTTCATTGCGTAACGCATGGCTACTTTACTATAGTGAACTGTGACTGTAATCACACCCCACCACTGACTGAGAAGTGGCTCTACAGTGCATCATTACAGATCCGTCAGTCAGTCAGTGTCGGTGTGCGGTTACTTTGTACACAGCAGTAACTGAAGCTGCTTCGGCCACATATCTATGACTGAAAGCCAGAGGGTGCCAGGAGGAATAAAGTTCATTTCCTCCCTGCAGCTGGGCTTTCAGTTCAACGGACACACAGTTTTAGAATGCTATTAACCTGCAGCTTAACCCCATATCTGTTGGTTAATAGAATTTTTTGACATAACAGGTTCTCTTTCGGGGCTCCTTGTAGGCATTTTTTCCATCTTTTTTATTAAAACACATTAAAAAAATTATCTTAACTTTAATTGTGTTTTATATTGTATTTTTGTGACTTTTTTTTACATTTCATCATTGCAATGCAGGAGATCTGATATTGTGCCGCCCCTGCAGCAGTTGAACCACTCGGATCCGGGGTCTGCTGTGGCTCAAGGGTCTCCGGACCCAGGAGCTCTCGGACACTTCAAATGAAAAGGGGGTATTTACAGGGGATAAGAGTTTGTGACGCCACCCGTGGTTCGCGGTAAGGGGAGTACCGCTGCTGACGATGGGAGTACTCAGGGGAGATGGAGTGGGGCAGCCAGATGACGTTCCCTCCATGGGTAGGGGAGGCCCCAGGACTCTGGATGGTGGGGGTGTAGGGGAGCGCAGTGCAGGTTGGAAGCAGGGGAGGACAGCGTACTCACTCAGGTATTGTTAGTAGTGGTGCAACCGCAAAGCAGACTCTGACACAAAGGTAAACCAAGTCTCCGGGTGCCGCTGCCTCTCTGGGGGGGAGCTCATCCGGGAATCCGCTCCCTTTGATTCTTCCGGTGGTCTTGACCTGCCTCCTTGCACTAATGTTTAGGTGTTTTCATGTGACCCCTCACTGTTATGATCCAGAACCATGGAAGACCACCATAAATCATTGGTAAAAGGTGACAAGAGCATTGGCAACTAATCTGGCCGCCATCCCCTTACTAACCATCAACACTAGAAGTAGCCGAGGGGTGAACTAACATCCTGTGCACCGCGAACCCAGCCCGAGAACTAGCTATCCTAAAGGAAGGAAAGATGAATAACTCTCTGCCTCAGAAAATAGATAAAGAATAGCAAGCCCCCCACATTCAAAGACTGCGGTGATATAGGAAAACACAATACACAAATAGATGATAGGATTAGAAAAAGGTGAGGCCCTACTGACTAAATAGGACAGGACAGGAAAAGGACTGATGGTGGCCAGAGAAAAACCCTTCAAAAATCCAAAAACCTGATACAAAAATACAAAAAGCCCTCAGATCGCTAGATCTGAACTCCATCCTATACCAGGCGCTCTTGTCATACCAATGAACAGAAAACAGGAACCATTACAAAATCAAGAAGCACAAACACATGGACTAATAGGAGCAATTTTACAAACATAGCTGCAGGGAGCTTCCCAGCTAAGCAACTGAGAGGGAAGATCCCTGCATGGAAATAAACTGACAAAAACCACAGCAAATCACAAACTCAGATAAGAGAAAAAAGAACCAAACAACAAATAAAGCCAAGCACTTATCTGGGGTAGATGTGGTCTGGAGCAGGATGAAGCAGGCTGGTGTACAAAGAACAACTGACATCCGGCATAGCCTGCTAGCAGACCAGGGTTTAAATAGGCAGAGAGTTAGCAATGGAAACGCCCATTGCTCAACACACCTGGTCTCTGTCCAAACCATTCCTGGCCACAAGGGGGAGCCTCACAGCAGCAAAAGCATAACTGACATTCACAACACCTCGGCTTGAAACATTCAGGGTCCCGATCTCCACTATTAGGTAGGGAAGCTGTGCTCTCGATGGCTGACACTTGGGATTTCAGTGCGCTGCATGGGTTGGAAAGCCCTATCCCCCTCGTTGTGTTGGTGCCTTCGATCTCTGAGCTCTTGGGGACAGTTCATAGAAATACTATCCTCCGCAGGTTAATTATCAGGTTGCGTGAAGCTACTGCCTGATCTATGGTCCAGTACCCCGCCGTGCTCAATACCGGCTCAGTTATTAGGTACTCTAGTGCCAACCATTCTCCAAAACTAAGTCTGGCTCCTTTCTACAATACCCTGCGACCGGGTCTCCAACTCCTCCAGTCCCGACCACCGTCTGCAACCTAGCCAAAGTCTCCCAGGGCGCTCCAACTCCCCTAGCTCCTCACTCTCTGAGGGCTACCACTGTACTAACTGTGTCCCTTCTACCAGTCTGTCTGACCCCTAGGCGGGTGGCCCGATTCCAGCTAGACCACCCACTGGTGTGCCTGACAGGGTGTGGTGTAAGGTGACTAGGATTTGAATGCTGGTGGAAGCAACATCAAAGTTCAGGATCCCAGAACCATGAGGGGTTGAGTCCTGCACCAAAGGCTAGAGAGTGTAGTACCCTGTGACACCCTGACTAGTTAAGGGGCGTCACAATATGGCTAGGTGTGATTCCCTGCCAGGGGATATAAGGGGGAATGTGTCTTCTTTTGTGGAGTGCCAAGCTACCACAGAGCTTATGTCCAAAAACTAACATTTTATGGTTCCGTGCAGACGGCCGCATGCTTTCAGTCCGATTATGCTGATCAGAATGTGATCTGATTTTCTCGGATGTGGAGAAGATAGAAACATTTTTTTTCTCCATCTTCTCCAATCTACCAGTCCATGAAAATTTGTAAAATCGGACTGCACTCAGATGTCATCCGAGTGTGGTCCAATTTTTTTCCACGGACCCATTGACTTGCATGGCTGAGTGTGATCCGATTTGCAGAGGCAATTTGGACATGCTGAGATTTTTCCTTGGACAGACTTGGTCTGACAAAAAAATTGGACTTGTGCACGGCTTCATAGAATAACATTGGTCTGCGTGCGATCCGATGTTTTGTATGAAAATCCAGTTTGCTGCACGAGCCCTAAGGGGCACTTTGCACGCTACGACATCGCAGCTGCGATGTTGATGGGGTCAAATCGAAAGTGACGCACATCCGGCGTCGCTGTCTATATCGTAGTGTGTAAAGCGTTTTTGATACGATTAACGAGCGCAAAAGTGTCGTAATCGTATCCTCGGTGTAGTGTCCGAGATTTTCATAATTGCGCGGCAGCGACGGTAAGATGTTGTTCATCGTTCCTGCGGCAGCACACATCGTTGCGTGAGAAGTCGCAGGAGCGAGGAACATCAGCTTACCTGCGTCACCGCGGCTCACGCCGGATATGCGGAAGGAGGGAGGTGGGCGGGATGTTTACGTCCCGCTCATCTCCGCCCCTCCGCTTCTATTGGCCGCCTGCCGTGTGACGTCGCTCTGACGCCGCATGACCCGCCCCCTTAGGAAGGAGGCGGGTCGCCGGCCAGAGCGAGGTCGCAGGGCAGGTCAGTGCGTGTGAAGCTGCCGTAGCGATAATGTTCGCTACGGCAGTGATCACAAGATATCGCTGCTGCGACGGGAGCGGGGACTATCGCGCTCGGCATCGCAAGCATCGGCTTGTGATGTCGTAGTGTGCAAAGTACCCCTAAGCCTAAGATCCTTTATAAAATTATAGGTTTGGACACATTTAAATCCCAACATGGCTCCTTGAAGATGCGGCCATAGAACAAGAAATATTGCAGTCTTTAAAGGAATCTCCCGCCATGTTTATGCTTAGCATGAAGTAGTGCCAGACATGTTGGTTATTTGTGTCTGTGGTTTGAAATTTACAGCTTATTATCTGCAGCGCTCGGATCACACTGTGAGTCCGGGAGTTCTCGGTATTCATTAGTTGTGGGCTCCAACCCGGCTGCTGATTGACAGATATCCCCCTATGCACAGTAATAGAGAGACTTGTCAATCAGCCGCGGCAGGGAGGGGGAGCTGCAGCTCGTGAATGTGAGCACTACATCTAATGAAGTGTAAAGTACACCATGTGCAGATAAAGCCAACAATGCCGGAATCACCGTGTCTGTCACCGCGGGCAGGGGCCAGCAGACAAGTGGAGCAGATTTCCTTTAACAAACCCATATTCCCCCCCGCCCACCTCCTCTAGCCATTTATTATTGTAGATGCTCATCTAGAAACAAAATTGTGTAGTTGACGGTTGTTAAAAATTACATAAACGGAGCAACAAGTAGGTGATTAAAAGAGAGAGGATAGACAATCAGAATTACAATTCAGAAATCAGGTCATCTAATAAGTAGATAGTTCTGGTTGTGGTTCTGCATTACCCACAGCCTGAACTGCAAAGAACCCCAAAGAATTGAGGAAGATATCTGTGCTATGGGGCGAGCATGGAATTAGTGGGTCCATTTGACCAAAAGTACCGCTCACTTGCCTGGTGGAGCAAACTGGACCGGCCGCCGAGTCTTCACTACTGCCAGTAGAGGTGGCAATAGGTAAACACGCCGGTAGGTAGCCGGCAGAGGGCAACCCCAGGAGATTTGCGCAGTACCTCGGCAGCTGGCACCATGGATACTATACAGTCTCTGGTGATAGCAACAGATGCCGTGGGTTCAGCCGGTGTGAATGCATGGATTCGGTATCAGCGACTGATGAGGATACATGCGGCAAAGGGTATCATTGTAGGTGGTCGGCGTGGATACTTGCAGGAGTAGCAGTTGGTGTCATGGATTCGGCCGGTTTGATTTAATGGATGCAGAAGTATCAGCCGATGAGGTTACTTGCGCCAGCTGGTATTGTCGTAGTTGGCCAGCATGGATACTTAGTAGCGCCCCACAGAACAGGTGGTTAACCTACTCGTTACCGGGCCGTTTCGGGTCGGGTCAGGCAGTGTCACAGGGTGGCCTTGCCGGGTTCCATTGCCTCGAGGCATACAGTAAATGGTGGGGGAAGCGGGGTATTTGGGAGAGTTTGCTATGATGACAACTGTGGATTGCAGCCAGTAGTAGCCGCCGCTGCAGAATTCCTCGCCGGGGCAGGTGTTAAGGCAGCTGGGATGGTATCGCTCCAAACCGGCGGAGTGGGCCCTGGTGAATGAAAAGGGATTTAACAGCCATTGACGCCTAAGAGCTAGGCGGCATCACTGCTAAGGACGATCCAACACAGTCTCTGCTGGTTCAGGGTGTAGTTTACTCACAACTTCAGCTGCCAGCCCAGTCACACTGGTGTTTTGAGAAAGAAGGAGAGAGAGTCCTATTTCTAGGGTGTCACCCTCAGCAGTTAGGTACCCTGGCTGAGCTCTCGCTCCAAGCCCCAGGCCTAGTAAAGTTTAAGTTTTCCAGAGATGTCTTGCCTGAACTATGGTCCTGACGGGTCTGTTCTTGATGTGAATGTGACGCGCCTATTTCTACCCCAGGTGGAACCCACCCCCCAGTTGGCTGGCTTCAGTGACCGGGGAAGTCCCATCATCGTGATGGCCACCCCCTGACTACCCAGAGCCATCCCACCCTGTGTGACGGCTCCTAAGCTGTATGTAGTGAGTGAATGTGTAACACCGCTGATTAACCCCCCCTTACCTGAGATAGATACCGCACCTTAATTGAGGTGCAGTACCCTGTGGCGACCAGAGCCTCAGGGGCGCCACACTGCAGCAGTAGTCGGTATCATGGATTTGGCCGGTATGGATGGATGCGGTAGCAGCAGCTAATCCACGGGTATTGTGGATCGTGGATACTTGCAGCAGAAGGCTGGTAGTGCACTGAAACACAGATACGAGTCAGCAGCAGAACACAGCACAATGACAGCAGCAGCCCAATGAGACATGAGAATTAGCAACGTTAGGAACTCATTGCCCATCTAAAAAGGAAGGTGCCTTAAATATCTGAAATCTCTCTGCGTAGCCATGCGTGCACCCTATGGACATTTCCAGGGACCTGTGTGGTATGTGCAGGTCCCGGGAAACAGCAGCATCATCGGGGATGGAGCATCCACCAAGGACAGCTAGGCAGGTGAGAGAACCGATGTCCCCGCCAGGAGAGGGGGGCTGGACAGTGCAGGGACGCCAGTATGGGTGGTACAAGGGCGGCATGGTGGCTCAGTGGTTAGCACTGCAGTCTTGCAGCGTTGAGGTCCTGGGTTCAAATCCCACCAAGGACATCATCTCCAAGGAGTTTGTATGTTCTCCCCGTGTTTGCGTGGGTTTCCTCCGGTTTTCTCCCACACTCCAAAAACATACTGATAGGGAATTTAGATTGTGAGCCCCAATGGGGACAGTGTTGCCAATGTATGTAAAGCGCTGTGGAATTAATAGCGCTATATAAATGAATAAATATTATTATTATTATTACAATCTGTGATGTTTGTGCATACATGTAATCAATGAGGAACAGATCCAGTAAACACGAAACAACATTACATTTTTCGATATAGATCCTAGTTCCACTACATGAAAAGACGAAACGTCCAAGAGCACCTCCATTCTTTCTACTGGTATTACTAAAGGGTGCTTTACACGATGCGACATCGCGATTGCTAGCGATGTCGCATGCGATAGAACCCGCCCCCGTCGTTGTAACGATATGTGGTGATCGCTGCCGTAGCGAACATTGTCGCTACAGCAGCGTCACATGCACATACCTGGTCGGCGACGTCGCTGTGACTGCCGAACAATCCCTCCCTCAAGGGGGAGGTGCCTTCGGCGTCACAGCGACATCACCGCAACGTCACTAAACGACCGGCCAATAGAAGCGGAGGGGCAGAGATGAGCGGGACGTAACATCCCGCCCACCTCCTTCCTTCCTCATTGCCGGTGGACGCAGGTAAGGAGATGTTCGTCGCACATAGCGATGTGTGCTGCCGCAGGACCGACGAACAACATCGTACCAGCAGAAGCAACGATTTTTCACGTATTTGTGCTCGTTGATCGTCGCTCATTTGTGTCACACGCTGCGATGTCGGTAACGGCGCCGGATGTGCGTCACTAACGACGTGACCCCGACGATATATCGTTACCGATATCGCAGCGTGTAAAGCACCCTTTAGATTTCTATTGAAAGACACTTGGGATGTGCCTGCACTTCCAACTGGCACAGTAGTACCTATTCTCGGTGCTGCCAAGGAGGGACACGAAAAATATTATTTTCTTTAAAAGCTGCAGAAGAGCCAACTTATACACGTAAGAGTAAAGATCTGTAAACTCAATTAATATTAGATTTTAATTGCTCGTTGACAATCTGAATTCCAGAAGATCCAATGAAAAAAGCAATGGAATCCTGACCAGCTCTTTAATCCTTGGCATAGGAAGGTGCCACTTAACATATCTATTATAGGGCAATGCAGTAATGGCCATAAGGGGCCATTGCATCAATGGAAGTTAAATCATCAAAAAAGTATAAAATGTGACGGATCAAATTCATGTATGAATTGAAAAAAACCCAAGCAATTGAACTTTATTTTTTGGCAGAATTAAACCCATAATAATAAAAGTAACTAGTAATACCTAGACCGATGAGAGAAAAATCCAGCCTGTCTAATGTCAGACAGCTGATCCTTTTGTTCCTTTGAAGATAAACCGCTATCACAATAGTTTGGCATATATTTCCTATATGAGAAAATACAGAAAGAAAATGGAAAATATAAGTTCAGTTATTTAATTATATTATTATTATTATAGCGCCATTTATTCCATGGAGCTTTACATATGAAAAAGGGTATACATAATAGGAACAAGTACAATAATCATGAACAATACAAGGCACAGACAGGTACAGGAGGAGAGAGGACCCTGCCTGCGAGGGCTCACAGTCTACTAGGGATGGATGAGGATACAGTAGGTGAGGACAGAGCTGGTAGTGCGGTGCTATATCAGACTCAGGGTCTGATGTGTTGGGGCAGAGCATTCCAGAGTATGGGGGAAGCACGCGAGAAATCTTGGATAGGGTGTTGGGAAGAGGAGTTGAGAGGAGAGTAGAGAAAGAGATCTTGTGAGGATCGGGGGTTACATGATGGTAAGTACCAGGAGACTAGGTCACAGATGTAGGGAGGAGACAGGTTGTGGATGGCTTTGTAGGTCATGGTTAGGGTTTTGAACTGAAGTCGTTGGGCAATAGGAAGTCAGTGAAGGGATTGGCAGAGAGGAGAGGCTGAGGAATAGCGGGGGGACAGGTGGATTAGTCGGGCAGCATAGTTTAGAATAGATTGTTAGGCTATGTGCGCACTTACCGGATTTTGCCGCGGATTTTCCGCGGATTTGCTGCATGTTTCGCTGCAGAAAATGTTCATAACATCTCTGCAGTGAATCACCAGCAAATCCTATGGAGAAAAAAAATCCTGTGCGCTCTGGGCGGAATTTGACAGCTGCATGTTTTGCTGCGGGAATCCCGCAGCAAAAACAAGTGCATGTCACTTCTTTTCCGCACATCGCTGCGGGATTTCACTCCATTGACTCCAATGTTAATCATGAAATCCCGCAGGGAATAACGCAGGCAGCAAATTCTGTGCGGTTCACTGCGTTTTCCTGCGTTATTCCCTGCGGTATTTCGCGGTTTACCTCCGGTAATGTACATCGCCTGTCTGCGGTTTTGCAGGGAAGTGATGTCATTACAGGAAGAGGAAGCCGTGCAGAGAGTAAACACACACACATCACACACACACAGACATCACAGACACAGACACATAGAACACACATAGAAAGAAAACGGAAATATAGAAAACAAAGAACGTGGGCTCCACTGCATATTTACCTTCCAGCCGAGGTAAGCACACAGCGGCGGCCGGGTATTCTCAGGCTGGGGAGGGAGAGGGGCAGGGTTAATGTCCCCTGCCTCACTCCCCCTCCGGCAGCCGAGAATATCAGCCGCAGCTGCCCCGGCACTGTCGCATGCATTATGCGGCAATACCGGCGTGTCCTCGGCTCTTCTTGCCACCGTGTAGCAGTGGTAGCAAGGTAATATAAGGGGTTAATGATGGTGGGGGACCACCGCCATTAACCCCAGGCTTGATCATGGCAGCGTCTATGTGACAGCTGACATGATCAACCCGTAAGTAAAGTGAATAAAACACAGACACCGAAAAATCCTTTATTTTAAATAAAACAAACAAGCCTCGTTCACCATTTTATTAACCCCTCCCGCACCAAAGCTCCGACGTAATCCATCGCTCCGGCGTAATCCACAGGTCCTGCGCTGCTTCCATCCAGCTGCGACTGTCACAGACACAGCGCTGAATGAAAGCAGCAGACAGCAGAGGTAATTACCGGTCATTTCCCACAGCCGGTAATGTGAACTCACTGCCGACCGTGGGAAATGCAGCGATCTGTCCTCTATCTATCTATCTATCTATCTATCTATCTATCTATCCCTCTGTCTGTCTATCTATCCCTCTATCTATTCTTCTGTCTATCTACTATCTCAGAATTAAATGACTTTTTTTTTTTTTTCAATGTGCTTTATTGCATTGAATGCAATAAAGCACATCCCAACCCGCACGCGGCAAAACCGCGGCAATACCGCGAATAATACCGCGGTAAAACCGCGGCAAACCGCATGCGGTTTTCGGGTGCGGTTTCCCGCGGTTTTTTACCGCGGGTGCGGTAATCTTTGAGAGCATGCGGAATTTTCACAAGAAAATTCCATTTCCCAGTGCGCACAAGGCCTAAAGGTGTAAGACTGTTAGAAGGGAGGCCAGAAAGCAGGAGGTTGCAATAATCCAGGCGGGAGATAATAAGGACATGCACTTGGGTTTTTGCAGCTTCTTGAGAAAGGAATGTACAAATCCGTGAAATATTTTTGAGTGGGAGGTGGCAGGAGGTGGAGAGGGCTTGGATGTGTGGCTTGAAAGAGAGAGCAGAGTCAAGTGTTATGCCCAGGCAGCGAGCACATTGGACTGGGGAGAATGAGCAGCCATTGACTTTGATGGATATGTCAGGTGGGGTGGTAGAGTGAGGAGGAGGAAAGATAATGAATTCTGTTTTGTCCATGTTCAGTTTCAGAAATCGAGCAGAGAAACAGGATGAAATAGCAGACAGATATTGTGGGAGTTTGGTTAGTGTAGGGAAGTGATGTCAGGTCCAGAGAAGTAGATCTGGGTATCATCAGCGTAGAGGTGATACTGAAAGCCATGGGCCTCTATGAGTTGTCCCAGGCCAAAGGTGTAGATGGAGAACAGTGGCCCAAGATATATGATATATTTGTGTGGTGCCCCTGAGGCTTCAGTTGCCACAGGGTATTGCATCTGACTTAAGGTGCAGTACTCATCCCGGGTAAGGAGGAGGTTATTCACTGGTGTTTATCACATTCACACAACACACACAGTTTAGGTGCTTTTCCACTGGGACTTTCCGGTTGCTAGGACAATGGCCTGGGAGATGGGGCAGCACTGGGGAAGTAAGGGAACACACAGACTTTCAGGTTAGAATAGTAGTCTGGGACATGGAAGAAACACAGTCACTGATGGGCGTGCTTCAGAGCTCCCTCAGGACCATCTGAGGGGAGTGCTTCAGAACTCCCTCAGGGAGAGAGGAGAAGAGTACGAGACACTGGTGGAGCCTGTGAGACAGAGGAGCAACATGGTCACTCTTCTCCCTCCCAGAAGAAGCTAGGTTTGGGTATAGTACACCCCAAACGTGAACCGTACATCGGTGGGTGATTAGGGAGTTCCCTCTTTGTGAACAGAACTCATGCACTGGTCACTTTAGCGAGCACTTGGCACCTAACTATCTTCTGAGGTTTTGATTCTAAAATGGGGACATTATAGGGATTATATGGGTGTCTGTGTGGGCTACTTAGCTAATTCAAAAAAATATATTTATGACACTTGGCACTTTATCTTTTCCCAGGCATATGAAATCCCCCCTCCCTCTTTTACATGTTTTTATACTTGTTCGATTATGTACTTTATTGTCCCATGTCTAACTTGATCATGCCATTAATATTTGTGCTGCTATATCATGTTCTGTTTTTTTTATTTTTGTCCATTCTTTTAACTAATATCACTGGTGTGTTGCAATTAATAAATTTCTTGTGCACTTGTGACTCTGGTCCTCCTGTTTTTTAAAGGAGCAACATGGTAGCTGAGGGGTGAGCTCAATAGCTCCCTCAGGACCAGTGCAGTCAGGGTGCGGAGCCCTGTGGTGGTGAACACTTCACGTTTTGCCATCAGAATCCACTGGGCGAGGGGATTGCATGTCCCTTTGTCCACCACAGAGCCCGAGGCACAGCAGCAGATAGAGCCAGGAGTGGTGACCACGATCGAGCCCATTACGGACTCGTGCTGCCTGCTATACGGGATGGGAACTCAACCCAACGTCAGAGTCACTGTAGGACTACAAGTCACAGGGATTCATCAACACTAATGCGCAGAAAGGAAGGTCTCACAGTCCACAACACCAGTGGTGGCCTCCGAACTATCCGGGATTCACTGGGGCCCATCACAGCGGAAGCCAGCACTCCAAGGGTGACGACAGAACAGTGAGTAAAAGAACTTTGACCGCAGTCCCTGTGTCGTCCTGTTATTGCCGTCACCGTCGCCCTGGTCTCCGGTGCCATCAGCTACTAGTACCACCTCCATCATGCTCCCTGGGGCCTAGTTCTGCCTGTGGATAGCTGCAACATCTGAGCTGCGTTATCATCCGCCCCAGCCGAGAGAGACACTCCACAGTGGTGGCTCCCATTATAGCCACACACCACAGGTGGCATCACGAGACAACTACTCCCAACATCTTCATCCCCTCATCTTTATTGGTTGACACCGCGGGATCACAGAGCCTGGCTAGGCCACTGTGAAATCCCAACACCGGCCTGGTGACGAGTAACCTCCATAGGACCCAGCGGGCGCGTCATATGCAAATAGATGAAACCGGTTTCAAACAAAGGGATTGCACAGCGAAAAGTGTCCAAGCAGGAAGAGACAGCACAATGTATGGTGCACACTACATCCGATCATGCTATTGTTACCCCCAGTGTGAGCCGATCAAACACTGCAAGCGGACGATCACCGAGTGTACCCAAGCATGACGATGCTCGCTAGAGATATTTGCATGCCTAAAACACCCAATTTCCGACTCAAACTGTTTTTTTGGAAAACCCTGTATTCTGTACGGACACCAGACCTTAAGTTTGCTCATCTCTACAGAAGACGTGATCACTCCGCGCTGCTGCTGAAGACTTTCCAAGGGAACATCCAGGACACAACAGTGGAGATAAGTGGTTATTATTCAATGCATTTCAAAGCCATTACAAGCTTCTTCTTTATAGTCTGTGGTTCTTTTACTGAAGAAGAAGCTTGTAATGGCTTTGAAATGCATTGAATAAAAACCACTTATCTTCACTGTTGTGTCCTGGATCTTCCTTTGGAAAGTCTTCAGCAGCAGCGTGGAGTGAACACGTCTTCTGTCCTTTTTTGGAAGCTGACGCAAGGATCAGTGGATCGTCAGGGGTCCAACTTGAGAAATCTCAGATGTAAATGGCTGATTGCTGAGGGTTTTTAAAACGCACCTGCATTAGACAGTCAGATCTCTACTTCCCCAGTGGTGGCTGTCCCTTTATTATCCATTTAATACATGGGCAAGAGAGGTTCACTCTTCACAGCAACTCTCTACTTTGGCCAATAGACTGGACGACTTTCTGTGACATCTATATATCTTAATACCACATATTGATAGGGGTTTAATGGAACAACTCCATTTACTTGTAGTTTAAACACATTGGGGCAAATTTACAAATCAAGAAACCTCAGAAATGTGGCTTACACTGAACCTTAATTCATATGACATGTGCCTCCTTAGTGTGCCACGCTTTCACATACTGCAGTTTTCATGAACCTTAACCCCTGGCGAGGGGCGGTGACCATCCGGGGGTGGACCCACTGGACCGTGCACTGGACTCCCCTGAAGGAGCAACCAGCAGCGAACCCCTATACAGGGATTATGTGGCGGTCCAACAAAAGGCCTAAATGCACAACTGCCAGGAACCAGAGGAGATACGGACGGACGGGTAAGTCTATCAATGTCCAGTGCAGGAGTGCACAGATGTCACACAGATGACGACTCAGATGTAGAGGCACAGATGAGACAGTACAGAGGTGATGGCAGAGACGTGATGGGGCACTGTTGTGATGGCTCCAATGTGACGACACTATAGTAGTGACTCAGGTGTGACGGCACTGTGGTAATTGCTCAGGCATGGCAACACTCTGGTGATGGCTCAGATGTGGCGGTACTGTGGTGATTGCTCAGATGTGGCGGCACTGTGGTGATGGCTCAGATGTGATGGCACTGTGGTGATTGCTCAGATATGGCGGCACTGTGGTGATTGCTCAGACGTGGCGGCACTCTTGTGATGGCTCAGATTTGATGGCACTGTGGCTATTGTTCAGACAAGGCAGCACTCTGGTGATGGATCAGACGTGATGGCATAGAGGTATTGGTGGAGAGCAGGCTCTAGAATGAGACAGAGGTTAGGAACACGAGACGGGTACTAGGATAGAACAGCAGGGCTAGGCACAGTAGCCTAGAAAATGTTGCTCAGGTGCCTCCTGTAGGGGGAGACGGTCTAAAATAACCTTTAGCAATAGGTGACCTCTGCGATGGCTTCCAGGTAATGGGACGCTGGCCCTTTAAGAAAGGGGAGTGGCTGCGCACGTACACTACAGGCATTCACAGCAGGCCGGCACGTGGCCTGAAAGCAGTAGGAGGACGCGTCAGACACCGGGGAAGGAGAGGAGGCTGTGGAACCGCCAGGCAGGTGAGAGGGAGCCTGGGAGTGGGGACGTGCTGGAATACCACGCTGGGACTGGGCAGGTGAGAGGGAGGGTGGCCTTGCCGGAGTCTGGGAGCAGGAATGGGCGCTACAACCCCCTCCTGATGTGGGACATATATGCACTTTCTACATCAGATGTCGGTGTATGGAGCAGGCTCAGTCAGATATCACTTGTGTTGAATAATAAAACTTTCTTTTGCTAAATAAGAACATGAAAACCTAAATTTGAGCATGTAAAAATAAATGATTATTAGGGTTTGATTACATCATATAAGTGATGCATGCTCAGCCTGAATGCTAGGAAATAATCTCATCACTTTATCATTCTACCATGGAAAGCTTCAAGAGGAACCTCAAGACCCACCTCTTCCAACAAGCCTACAACCTACAATAGCCCTCAGTCCAGTACACCACTGCACAACCAGCTCTGTCCCCACCTATTGTACCATCACCCATTCCCTGTAGACTGTGAGCCCTCGCGGGCAGGGTCCTCTCTCCTCCTGTACCAGTCTGTTATGTACTGTTAATGATTGTTCTACGTATACCCTCTTTCACTTGTAAAGCGCCATGGAATAAATGGCGCTATAATAATAAATAATAATAATAATAATAATCACTTCTTACTAAAGACCAAAATATCCCAATCAATCACTGAAAGTAGCATTTAAATGAAGTAGCATTTAAATGGCGTGATTGCCAGAGCTCCCCTGCACTGGCCCCAGGGACATCCCCCGAGCAGGGGCGGATAGATCATTGGTGCAACCTGTGCAGCCGTACAAGGGCCCAAGAAGTAAGGGGGCCCATAACCACCTCCAAACCAGGTGGAATTGTGCATTATGATGAGCTAATGGACTGCACAGGCCCCATTTACTGTTCTTCTGTCTGTGTCCGCCAGTGCCCCGCAATACGACCGCCGGATGATGTTGAGCTATTATGGTAGTGTCGCGGGCGGAGGAGGGGACGCCGCGCTCCCCCACTGCTCGGGTCCGGCTGCTGCTGCCGCTGCTCTGTGGTGGCTCGAGCAGTGGGCCGGATCCTGGGGACTCGAGCGGCGCTCCTCGCCCGTGAGTGAAAAAGGGGGTTTGATTGGATGGTGGGGATCGGGTTATTGTCCGTGACGCCACCCACGGTTGTGGTGAAGTTAGTGACACCACCGCTGCTCTGGACGGGGATCCCGGGAGCGGTGACAGGGAGCAGCTTTGATGTTAGTTCTCCCCTCCGTGGGTAGGGGGTTGGTTGTCCCGGGGCCCGGTGATGGGGTAGGGATGGATGACAGGCGAGTTACAGGGCCTGGTGAGGTGCAGGGTCGCGGGGGCAGCACTGTGCCGCACGGCACGGGGGTACTCACTCAGCCAATGATGAGGACACAGTTCTCGGTAAAACACACGGCTGGTTGGACGGGTCCCACAGACGGCTGCGGTGTTGTTTCTGCCAGCAGGTTAATGGTGACTGCCTTTCCCTGCACCTATGTACGGTAGATGGTTCCAATGGGTTCCCACCGGTAACCCGCTCCCTAGCTTGGATATGGGCTGGAGGAGCCCCTTTTGCCCGCAGGCTCTGGCCCTGGGAAACAGTTGCCTTGGCGGTGGCGGTGTCTCCCTCTCTTGGTTGGACTGTTGCCTTCTGTCGGGACTTGGCTGCTGGGAAACCCAGGAGGTTCCCTTCGCTAACGAATTCGGCAAATTCACGGCGACTCCTAGCCTTGCCGGGGTCCGTAAGCCCCTGCCAGATGGTGCTGGCTTCTCTTTGCGTACCGGTCCGGTACCGCCGGGCCACCGCCCGTCCACGGTCCTTACGGTAGACTCCGATAGGCCACTCCTGCAGGCGGTCACCACCGTCTGCCAACCTTGCTGTTCCGCCCGGGCCACACACCCGGACGCTGTCAGTTAGTTGCTCCACTACTGCTTTTCTTCCTTCCACTTTCACCTCCAAAACTAAACTGTCTGGTTTTCCCGCCTCCAGGACTGTGAACTCCTCGGTGGGCGGGGCCAACCGCCTGGCCCACCCCCTGGTGTGGACACCAGCCCCTAGAGGAAGGCAACAAGGGTTTGTGTCTGACTTCGGTGTGCCTGACCGGGAGTGTGGGGTGTGTGGGTGTTGTTCTCTGTGGCCCCTGGCTTGTCCAGGGTGCCACAGTAGTTGGGGACCTGTGGAAAGTTCCCATAGCTGCCATTGTAGTCCATCCTGTGAGTGTTATTCATAAAAGGACGTCATTTCAACTAAACTCTGCAAATATATAAAGAATATAGATATACTGTATATAAATATCGAAATATTTACATCATTAATAGAATCAATAGTCCAACAATAAAGAAATAGTAAAACTGATTTAAAAAAAAATAAATAAATCCGTAAAGCTTTGATTTAACAAAACAACTATTTCATTGCACTTTTTTTCCCCCTGTTTTCTTATTTGTTGCATAGTAAAATGAATGGTATTGTGACGCCCTGGACTAGCCAGGTAGTCACAGATAGACCCCCGCACTACACCTGTCCCCCAATAAGGTGTCATCAGCCAACCATTAAAACCTAGTCACCTTCCTCAGTGCTTGATGGACACACCAAGGGGTGGAGCCAAGTGGTTGGCCATGCCCACTGAGGAGTTCAGAGGGCCTGAGGCAGTAAACACAGTGAGTTGAGTTCAGATGAGTTTTAGTGTTGAGCAGTGGAGGAGGTCAGGCCTGTGTGACAGGCCTGTGACAGACTGACAGGTGCCAGGGTTGGAGCCTGGGCACCTTTGGCTAGGAGGCAAACGGTGGCCTTAGCCTGCAGGAGCTGGGAAGACAGCTCAGTGGAACCGTGGTGGACCGGGACAGGGTAGTGGCCCGCCGATACCGACCCAGGGTACCAACTCGGAAACCAGAGCACACAGGGGGTACTCAGACCCTGAAACGAGGTCCAGAATCCACTGGACTGAGTTAATTAACTGATTGCAGTCTGGACTATAGGTCCTTTCCCACCCAAGTCCCGACTGAAGACAACAGCCCACCGAGGGGGATAGAAAGCCACCGCACAGGCAGAGAGATCCCACGGGCCAGCGTCTGCAGGCAAAAGGGCTCTCCCGACATTCACAAAGCCGGGGAGCCGACTCCCGTCGCTGAAGCGCAGGCAGTCCACAGATACACAACATGGTGCAGGAAAAAGGCCAAGACCACCGAACCAGGTGGGGAACCAGACGCAGCCGGCTGCGGGCACCGACCACCACTTGTGTGTGTCAATAACCATGAGTACAACAGTGCCAGCCGGCCGCGCACCACCCTGCACTGCCCATCTATCCCCAACATGTCCCAGGGCCATCACCCCTACCCACGGAGGGGTTAACGTCTTGCTGCATCACCATCTCCCCCGGGTGCCCAGTAATCGCAGCGGTGGTGTCCAACTTCACCACGACCCATGGGTGGCATCACGAACTCAAGCACGGCTCCGGCCGTGCACCTACGTAACCCCCGCTAAAAGCGCCAGCACCCCCTTTCAGAGCGAAGTGACCCCGGGTCCGGAGGTGCTCAAGCGGCTCGGCTGCAGCAGAGTGCGGGGCGGTACAGTATCATTTAAAATGTCAACTCATCCAGCAAAAAAACAAACCCTAAATGGTTATGTTAAAAGAAAAATAAAGAAGCTATGGAACATGGAAGAAGGAGGAGAAAAAGGAAAGCGCAAAAACAAAAATTGTTTGCATTGGGAAAGGATTAATGAACCATGAAAAATAAAAGGATGAAGACATGTAACAATAATGTGAGATTTTACTTTTGTTGACTTTAGAAACAATGTGAATTATAGATAAATGATATGTGTGTACGGCACATAGGCAGAAAATAACTAGGATGGAGAAACAAGCGTATGACGTTAGCCTGCCTTACCCGAGGGATAGATTAATCAGGATGCAAACAAATAAATTAAGAACATAAATTGAAGGAATAGATTCAGACTCGATGCTGAAAGATTCACTGCTCGATCTAAGTGAAATGTAGGGCAGCCGGAAAAGAGACTGATTCAGGCATAAATAGGGCAGGCAAAAAATAAAAATACATAATGGACATAGAAGAAATCTACTTCAGCAATGTCACTGACCCCCCCAAAATATCGGTAATACACCTCTCCCTATTGAGTGGCTAATTATCTAATTTATGAACAAGGCTCACCGATTCCTCTTTGTTCACACCACAATTCCCCCTTTGGCACAAGACTTTGTAAAGCCTGCTTTACACCTTACAATTAAGCATACGATATCGTACGCGATGTGACACGCCTCCATCGTATGTGCGACACGTTCAATTTGTTGACCGTGTCGCACAAACGATTAATTGCCGTCACACGTACTTACCCTTCTATACGACCTCGCTGTGGGCGGCGAACATCCTCTTCCTGGGGTGGGAGGGACGTTCGGCGTCACAGCGACGTCACGCGGCAGCCGGCCAATAGAAGCGGAGGGGCGGAGATGAGCGGAACATAAACATCCCGCCCACCTCCTTCCTTCCACATTACCGGCGGGAGCCGCGTGACGCAGGTAAGATCTGTTCATCGATGTCAAACACTGCGTTGTGGACTGGCTCAGGAATATTGAACAACCCGACGTGCAATTTTTAGCAAATGAACGTGTGTGCGATGAACGGTTTTACGTTCAATCGCAATCGCACATAGCTGTCACATGCTACAACACCCCTAACGATGCCGGATGTGCGTCACTTACAACGTGACCCCGCCAACACATTGTAAGATATGTTGTAGCGTGTAAAGCCCGCTTACAGGTGATCATTTTTATATTTATTTACTAAACTTACTTTCTTTTCTATCCTTTCAGGATGAATAGGCATTATGGTACAGATATAGTAAACTATACATTTAAGTACGTCCAAAAACAGGACTTACCTAAATTGGTATTCAAACTTTAGACTTTTAGAAATTTTAAAGCTCATAAAACAGAATCCATTCTCTCATACTCCAGATTGGGGAAAGAATATCATAAACAGGGGTGAAATGATCATGGTTTCAGGGATCGCAGCCGCGACCAGGCCCGGAGGTGCAGGGGGCCCGCCACCCCAGTCCTTGCTTCAGCGTCGAAAGCCGTACATTCAGCTGAAATACATCACGGTGAAGAGACATGTCGGGTTCCTGCACTGGTCACCATGTAGAGTCCAGTGTCAGACATCTGGATTTGTGTCCTATATCATGGGTCTTGCAGCAGGTGAATGACCCCACACAGACTTCAAGAAGCCCCCAGAAATGGGTGGAAACCAAGCGCTGGAGAGTGCTGAAGTGGCAGCAATGAGTCTGGATCTAAATCCCATTGAACAACTGTGGGGAGACATTAAAATTGCTGTTTGGAGAAGACTCCTTCAAATATGAGACACCTGGAGAAGTTTGCAAAAGAAGAGTCCAAAATTCCAGGTGAGAGGACAGAATAAGAAGCTTCTGGATGGTTATAGGAAGAGACTGATTGCAGTCATTTATTCCAAACGGTGTGCAACTAAATATTAAGTTGAGGGTGCCAACAATTTTGTCCAGCCCATTTTTTTGGGCTTTGTGCAAAATTATGTTCAATTTGCCTTTTTTCCCTCTGTTCTTTTGTGTGTTATTCCAATAAACACAAAGGAAATGTACAGTACAGACCAAAAGTTTGGATACACCTTCTCATTCAAAGCGTTTTGTTTATTTTCATGACTGATAATTGTAGATTCACATTGAAGGCATCAAAACTAGGAATTAACACATGTGGAATGAAATACTTAACAAAAAAGTGTGAAACAACTGAAAATATGTCTTATATTCTAGGTTCTTCAAAGTAGCCACCTTTTGCTTTGATTACTGCTTTGCACACTCTTGGCATTCTCTTGATGAGCTTCAAGAGGTAGTCACCAGAAATGGTCTTCCAACAGTCTTGAAGGAGTTCCCAGAGATGCTTAGCACTTGTTGGCCCTTTTGCCTTCACTCTGCGGTCCAGCTCACCCCAAACCATCTCGATTGGGTTCAGGTCTGGTGACTGTGGAGGCCAGGTCATCTGGCGTAGCACCCCATGACTCTCCTTCTTAGTCAAATAGCCCTTACACAGCCTGGAGGTGTGTTTGGGGTCATTGTCCTGTTGAAAAATAAATGATGGTCCAACTAAACACAAACCGGATGGAATAGCATGCCGCTGCAAGATACTGTGGTAGCCATGTGTCAGGGCCGGGAGGACTGGTAGGCCCAGGAAGTGGATCCACTGGACCATGCACCCTACCGGAGGCATGTGGCTAAGACTCAGAGTCAGACTCATAAGACCAGGAGCACGATACAGGAGAGCACGAGCGGGAGTGGGAGCCGTGACCGGTGGACACGTGGACTAGATCAGTGGTTAAGGAGCGGTGCAATGACGGTGAGGCCGGATCAGTGGGTACGGAGCGGTGCCGGGATCGTGCGACCGTATCAGCGGGTAAGGAGCGGTGCCGAGGCATCGGGAGCGTGACACCATGCTGGTTCAGTATGCCTTCAATTTTAAATAAATCCCCAACAGTGTCACCAGCAAAGCACCCCCACACCATCACACCTCCTCCTCCATGCTTCACGGTGGGAACCAGGCATTTGGAGTCCATCCGTTCACCTTTTCTGCATCGCACAAAGACACGGTGGTTGGAGCACATATTTCCACTGGTCTAATGTCCATTCCTTGTGTTCTTTAGCCCAAACAAGTCTCTTCTGCTTGTTGCCTGTCCTTAGCAGTGGTTTCCTAGCAGCTATTTTACCATGAAGGCCTGCTGCACAAAGTCTCCTCTTAACAGATGTTCTAGAGATGTGTCTGCTGCTAGAACTCTGTGCGCCATTGACCTGGTCTCTGATCTGAGCTGTTTTTAACCTGCGATTTCTGAGGCTGGTGACTCTGATAAACTTATCCTCCGCAGCAGAGGTGACTTTTGGTTTTCCTTTCCTGGGGAGGTCTTCATGTGAGCCAGTTTCTTTGTAGCGTTTGATGGTTTTTGCCACTGCACTTGGGGACACTTTCAAAGTTTTCCCAATTTTTCGTACTGACTGACCTTATTTCTTAAAGTAATGATGGCCACTCGTTTTTCTTTACTTAGCTGCTTTTTTCTTGCCATAATACGAATTCTAACAGTCTATTCAGTAGGACTATCAGCTGTGTATCTATCAGACTTCTGCACTACACAACTGATGGTCCCAACCCCATTTATAAGGCAAGAAATCCCACTTATTAAACCTGACAGGGCACACCTGTAAAGTGAAAACCATTTCCGGTGACTACCTCTTGAAGCTCATCAAGAGAATGCCAAGAGTGTGCAAAGCAGTAATCAAAGCAAAAGGTGGCTACTTTGAAGAACCTAGAATATAAGACATATTTTCAGTTGTTTCACAAATTTTTGTTAAGTATTTCATTCCACATGTGTTAATTCATAGTTTTGATGCCTTCAATGTGAATCTACAATTTTCAGATTCATGAAAATAAAGAAAACTCTTTGAATGAGGAGGTGTGTCCAAACGTTTGGTCTGTACTGTATGTGTATGACAAAACTGTAACGCCTGCCTGGATCCATAGACTCATACAGACTGTAATGAACAGGATAGAGGGAAGACACTCACCCAGCAGGGCCCCTAGAACCAGGGGTGGGATTCAGCCGGTTCTGTCCGGTTCTGGCGAACCGGTTGTTAAAATAACAGCTGGTTCCCAGAACCGGCAAGAATCGGCATCTGCGACCCGGTTCCCTATTCATTTGTATAGGCGTCTTTAAGACGCCGATACAAATGAATCCCCGTAGCTCCGTGCACGCTGCACTTCCGGGTACAGTGGAGCAAGTTTGCTCTCTGACCCGGCGTTCGGCGGCGTGATGACGCTGCACAGGTCACAGCAGCGTGGTGAGATTACCTCACAACGCTGCCGCCTGTTAGCGTCAGTGTGCAGAGGGCCGCGGAGGAGGACTGAGGAGAGGCAGCCGGCACCTGGAGCAGGTAAGCGCTCTGTGAGCCAAAGATGTGACTCTGTAGGGGAGAAGGAGGCCACATGGGACTGGAGCCTGTAGGGGAGAAGGAGGCCACATGGGACTGGAGCCTGTAGGGAAGGAGGAGGCCACATGGGACTGGAGCCTGTAGGGGAGAAGGAGGCCACATGGGACTGGAGCTTGTAGGGGAGAAGGAGGCCACATGGGACTGGAGCCTGTAGGGGAGGAGGAAGCCACATGTTACTGGAGCCTGCAGGGGAGAGGATGCCACAGGGCAGTGGAGGCTGCATGGGACTGGAGCCTGCAGGGGAGAGGAGGCCATATGGGACTGGAGCCTGCAGGGGAGAGGAGGCCACATGGGACTGGAGCCTGCAGGGGAGAGGAGGCCACATGGGACTGGAGCCTGCAGGGGAGTGGAGGCCGCATGGGACTGGAGCCTGCAGGGGAGTGGAGGCCGCATGGGACTGGAGCCTGCAGGGGAGTGGAGGCCGCATGGGACTGGAGCCTGCAGAGGAGTGGAGGCCGCATGGGACTGGAGCCTGCAGGGGAGTGGAGGCCGCATGGGAGTGGAGCCTGCAGGGGAGTGGAGGCCGCATGGGACTGGAGCCTGCAGGGGAGTGGAGGCCGCATGGGACTGGAGCCTGCAGGGGAGTGGAGGCCGCATGGGACTGGAGCCTGCAGGGGAGAGGAGACCACATGGGACTGGAGCCTGCAGGGGAGAGGAGGCCGCATGGGACTGGAGCCTGCAAGGGAGTGGAGGCCGCATGGGATCTGTATGGGATTGGTTGTCCGTTCCAATTTGAGCAGGTTCCTTTAGTAATAATTTTCAAACATTGTAGAAAGAGTTTCATGCAATATGCCAAGTAAATAGGTGAGTGACAGTGACTGAAACAACTGGTACTTGATAGGAAAGTGAAGGTATAGAAAGAGTAAGAAGGGGAAAGTTTTTATTACTAATTTTGTGGTTGAGGAAAGTGCGCAAAAATGGGTGTGGCTAACAAAATGGGTGTGGTTACAGAATGGGGCATGGTTTCAAATGGGCGGGGTTTACAGAGAACCTGTTGTTAAAAATTTGAATACCACCCCTGCCTAGAACCATGAAACCCTTTAACCCCTATACAGGGATTTGGAATTACACAGGGCCCTGGAGATCACTACCTGTGGAAGGCTGCAGTCCGATGAGAGTAGTAGTCAGGCAGGGTCAAACCAGGAATTGCAGAACAGGGACAGAATCAGTAGGCAAGGACATAATCAGCAAACGAAACAGAGGTCAGATCCGGATCGGGCAGCAAGGTACACAAACAGCAGGCAGAAGGGTAGTCAGAACACAAGTAAGGTCAGCGCACAGGAATCAAAATACAAACAGCACAAAAACCAGGAATACAAACTATATCTGGCAGTGATCAGATGACAGGAGGGGGAATAAGAAGGGGGTGGTGTCTTCCCATTGGCTGCAGGTGAATAATGGCAACTTCAGTTGGAAGACACATGCCACCTACAGTCAGCCAGAGGTACTGCAGGTCCCAAGGAAAACCAGCCCAGTGGATGAGCGAAGCCTGTGCTTAGCAGAGCCACGGGCACCGACTCCTCTCCTATCACCAGCACTATCCATGGCGGGAACACGGCGTCACCTGGCGATCGGAGCAGAAGTCGCAGGAGCGGACTCCGGTGAAGACATGACAAAAACATGTGGAATTACAATAATTTTCTGGGAGAAATATACTTAATTTTTTGGAACAATTTCAAGGGCGCCAACAGTTTTAACCATGACTGTATACAGTAATTTAAGCAAAGAACCACAGCATTAAATGAAGAGCTGCTTATCAATAATATTGCATTATGTATGCAGAGTCAGCATCTTTCTGGATATGTGTCCAGGAGGACAGGAGAGCACACTCCATAAGACAAGGTGATAAATTTGCTTCAGCCTCCTCCACAGACATTCAGCCTATCGTCTCCGGAAGCGGCGCGGAGGTTGAAAGAGGGGCACTTTGTATTTCAATTTTTTCCTCAGGCGGCAAAAAGGATTGAAGCGTTCATTGTCTGTAGACATGTTGGTGCATATTTTCTATAGCTAAGTAGCCACACAAAGAATAGTATATTCAGCTGGGAATAATGCAAAATGTTTGTCATACACATCAATCTAATATCCTCAGCAGGATCAGTCAACAGGAAAGTCAATCATGCTCATCAGACAGGGCTAGACTATGAACTGGATCGTCTACAGCCTCCATTTATCCTTAGGTATGTATTTTTAGAAAATGTGGCTTTTCTGGTTGTATTCCAACCACACCAGACTCATCTTACACGGGTGTTTATATCACAAGCTTTTTCTTACTTCTAGTAAAAGATTAAGGGGTACTTTGCACATTGCGACATCACTACTGCGATATCGTCGGGGTCAAATAGAAAGTGACGCACATCCGGCGCCGGTAACGACGTTGCAAAGTGTAAAGCCTAGATGCGCCGATAAACGAACGCAAAAGCGTCGTAAATCGGTAATCTGTGTAGCGTCGGACATTTTCATAATGTCGCACCAATAGGAGATACGATGTTGTTCCTCGTTCCTGCAGCAGCACACATCACTGTGTATGAAGTCGCAGGAGCGAGGAACATCTCCTTACCTGCCTTCACCACCAATGCGGAAGGAAGGGGGTAGGCGGGATGTTACGTCCCTTTCATCTCCACCCCTCCGCTTCTATTGGCCGCCTGCCGTGTGACGTCGCTGTGACGCCGCACGACCCGCCTCCTTAGGAAGGAGGCGGGTCGCCGGCCAGAGCGACGTTGCAGGGCAGGTAAGTGCGTGTGAAGCTGCCGTAGCGATAATGTTCGCTACGGCAGCTATCACAAGATATTGCATGTGCGACGGGGGCAGGTAGTATCGCGCTCGGCATCGCTTGCATCAGCTAGCGATGTCACAGCGTGCAAAGTACCCCTAAATCTTAGTAGTGCCCTCCCCTAGTAGACAACCCCTGGGTGAATGCTAAAGTCTTGATATTCAAATTGTCTCTTCAGGGAGAAAGGAGACAAACTCTGGTGCCACCTATTGAAGGTAGCAATCCTAAAAGTCAAAAGTGACTGTCCAACAAGTCATTTCATATGACCTAGGATTTAAGTCAGTTCAGAATCTCAATTTGCAGTACAGTGTTTTGGGATGATTGTCCCTCGTCAGTGTAAAGTATGAGATCTGATCGCAAATAAAAAAAACCCAAATAGGTCTTTGACTGGAGCTTTTGGCAGCTAAGCCTGTGGTGTGTACGGGCAGTCACGTGACATTGTTATATGATATATTCGCTGTGGTCGTTGATCATCCGCAGTGGTCATGTGATATACCAAAGTCTTAGTAGACTTCTGGAGACGCAGGGCTGACAACATTGGAACAGCGGCGGCCTAGGAGATTAGCAGTATATAGTTTAAATAGTATCTTAGCTACTTAATACTACAATAGATAATTTTGCATTTAAGCAGCTGTTGTCAAATCCATTAAACAACCATAGAACTAATGAGGCCATCTAGGATTATCAAAACATCACTACTTTCATTCAAAAAGTGGTTACCACAAGTTATGTGTCATGGGAGTGTTATGGGTGACAGACAGTCATGCAGTGTCCAGTTATAGAAGGTCCCAGCATTTAGCTGCACAAACTGCTCCCTGGCCTTCTATTATTCCTGCTTGGTTTTCATCCCTTTCCTTTAGGACCCTGCAGAGTTCCTCAGCCCTTCAGCTGCTTTTCATCATAACTTCCCTGGGTGTCTTTATATACCTTCACTTCCTATTACTTGGTGCTGGTGATATTTGATACATCTTTATCAACGCTTCAATGCAAGCAGGCCTCTTTCATACAGCAATAGAAGCTTGGTGGTTGTTGAATCTTCTCTTAACTAGAGATAAGTTGTTTTTGGTTTTCCCTGGTTTCTTATCCTTGTGTTCATTAGCGCCTAGTGGGGTTGATGAAGAGCTCATCCCATCCACTCCATACTGAGGGCCCAGATCAGGGTCAGCCTAGGCTCAGGTTTCTGGCTCAGCGCATAGGTGCAGAACCTATCAAGGGCAGTGAGGGAACCCAGAGTCCAGCGGTAGGCTTGGTCAGGGGCCACCATCTCCCCCTTCCCTAGGAACAGGGTTACCTTCCCTTTCCTTTTGCCGTTCGCTTGGTACATCCCCATACCTAGCATGACATTATGAGTGGTATTGTTACCCAGGTATATTCATGTTAAAGGGAATCTGTCAGCAGATTTTTGCTATGTAAGCTGAAACCAGCATGCTGGAAGGGTTAACACAGGATATTCAGGGCAAACCTGTCTTGTCACAGTCCAATCTGTTGTTTATTTGCTATGTTTCTTTAAGCAGCGGGACTTATCATTGCAGGACTACAAATTCACCTACAGGTCAGTTTGACACAACCCCTGCTGCGAGTTAAACCTGACTGTCAATGTATAATCTCTATTTAGAAGCTGATGTGGGTGGGACAACTCTCTCATGCTCCTTGCTCTATCTACAAATTCTGATTGTGTCAAAGTAATCTAAGTGATACATCGTTGGGTTCAGGTTTTCTTTGAATACATCATTCTGCTCTCAGATGAGATAGCAAAAACCTGCTGACAGATTCCCTTTAATGGTGAAAAAGCTAATAATATCATTCACTCACATGCAAGTAAATATATTTTTAAGTTTATCGTGACTGTGGAACATGTGGCATCTGTGGTCCTCCTGTTGTTAATCTTATAGAGAAGATTATAGTCAGCATCTCAGTCATCTCTCGTTAAACCTGCTAAATTACTCCCTCTTTATCTGTTACAATAGTGTAGCCATCAATCAAGACCAAGGAACAAATGCAAGAAACGGGAACGAACCTTGGGGCATTTACAAGCTCTTTTACATAATCGAAAAACGTTGACTTTAATTTATATTACTAAATTGATCTACAGTCGCAGCGTTGGGTTTAAATCGTAACTGCACTTTAATTTTTTTCATGAATCAATAATAAGATTAGAAAAAAAATATATATATACTGTATGTGTATTTTATATATATATATATATATATATATATATATATATATATATATATATACACTAGAAAATCTTATTGCTTCTTTCCCCACTTATCAATCAGTAATTGTAGCTCCTGTGTCTCTGCAGAGATGCCGACTCACTGCCCCGGTTGTGTCGCGTCCTCCCCTCCACTCCCCTGGCCATCCACATGTGCTGCTGCCTTCTTCCCCTCTGGACCCTGTACATGCCACACAGGGTTACTGGGAGTGCACCTAAAAGTACAGCTCCACTTTCGTATGACTCGCACAAGTCTCGCATCGGTATCACCCAGCATGGCTGCACACTCTCCTCACAGGAGCAGGTCGGCTGCATGTATTTCCATGCAGCTGCACGCGTGTGTCTGGAGGGTGTCAGTGCCAGGTAATACTGATGCAAGACTCACACGAGTCATACGCAAGTGAAACTCCGGCCTAAGATGCGTGTGTGCACAGTGGCCCTCTTCTTAAAGGGCCAATGTGCCATTTCCCGAAAAGCCTCTCAGCCTATGGCTGAGTGGCACTGTGTATTTAAGGCACCCTCCCATTAGGGGAGATGTCTGCACAACGGTTCTAGTTGGTCAGTCTCCAATCTGCTACCCAGCTAGTTATCAGGTCCTGATCTCCTGCCCCATTATCCCTGTGTCCGTCTCCCGTATCTGCCTTCCCATACCTGTCTATCCCTGTCATACCCACCATTCCTGTCCGTACCCACTTGTCCAGCCTGCCTCAGTCATTCCACTTGTACCCGGCTATTCTTGAGTCCGTCACCTGCCTTGGGGGCCAGCTGCCACAGACCCAGTCACTGCCCTGGGAGAGGTACCTGGCATCCGCCTACCGGTGTGTGTTTAGTTAAGCCCCTCCCACTAAAGGGTAAGCCCGGGTCCCCATTGTGGTCCAGTGGGTCCACTAATCCCGCTCGCTGCCCTACACCAGCTGTGAGCGTTACAATTATTCTCTCCTGCTTTGATCATTCACTCTTACAAACTGCTCAAATGTGACTAAAGACCTGACAACAGTGAAGGAACAAATTACACCTGCTGCTTATAGAAGTCTATGGAAATGGGATGGGGAGAAGCCGGATGGAGGAAGAGGCAGAGCACACAAACAGAGGATGTTCAGGCTGTAGAACACGCAAAGGGGAAAACTAAGAAATAATGTGGAATATGAGCATATTATAGCCAGGAGTATTGTTATCACTCATATTCACACACATCACAGCTTATCCTGAACATGTCTTTAGTTTCCTCTCCCGCGAAGTAGATGTTTGCAGAAGACATCACCCATCCAACAGACGCCCTTTAATTTTTCATTAGCAACTTGAACTTGTTTTCCAAAATTTCATTCTATAGATAGATCTGTCAACTGCCGGTTTTTTTTTGGTATTTTTTTTTTATATGCTCCTTCCTCAAATAGATCAAAGAAATGTTTCAGATAAAGCAGCAGGGGGCAGCGTGGATGCAGAACCGCACGTAAATTGAAACTGACATTAAAGTAAATTTCTACTTTTTCTTTAGTTTTTCTTTTAAGCTTACTTAGGTTCTGGTGAATGTAATTTCCTGCACTGTGCCATGTGGTTAGGCTCACAGCCGGCATTGGTGGCATGTTCCAGTGCAATGCATGCTATTACTTGATGACATATTCTATTGATTTGCCATCAATATCGATCATAAAAAAGGGTTACTGCTATTTCAGCAAATGTTACATGAATTGTATTTTACACCTTAGATTCCTTTTACTCTTTTGACAGCTTTATACCCCCTCGCCATTCTCTTAAGCAGCTTTATCAGGTTGTCACCTGGCATGGATTCCAACAGTCTTGAAGATATTCCCAGAGGTGCCAAGCACTTATTGGCTGCTTTGACTTTGCTTTGTCATTCATAGTAACAAAAAGCACTCTTTGGGTTAAAAAAAACTACAAAAATGGCAAGATTTTATGTGAGCCCAACAGCCAACGGCAAGGCGACCTCATTTTTGTTGAGTTCCTATCAAACTAATGCCACTCTTTGGGTTAAAAAAAACTACAATTTATGGGCGGACAGGAACCTTCAAATGGAGAAATAAATTTCCTAAGGCTGAAGAGTAGGAGTGCTCAATCAGAAAACATGACCTTGTAATCTAAAATACAGACCCAAGAAAACTGAGGTTTTCTTGTCATTGGCTGTTGGGCTCACATAAAATCTGGCCAGTTTTCTGTGCTAAGTATCTTAATTTTTACATTTTTTTTCATAGCAGTAATGCATGTCTATATTCACATATTCATTGTTCCACATATCTTAGCACAACAGAGTGCAACTGTCTGCTTTTGGTTACTATGTTTCATATTCAGTTTGCACCTGTTCACATTAGGAAGATAGGATTTGCCATCAGTTTTTTTCTAAGATTACAGGGTTATGCCTTCTGATTGAGCACTCCTGCTCTTCAGCCTCAGGCAATTTTAATCCTCCATTTGCAGGTTCCTATCCGCCCATAAATAGTAGGTTTTTTTAACCCAAAGAGAGGCATTAGTTTGATAGGGACCCAACAAAAATGAGGTCCACTTTGAGGTCCAATTGGCCGTTGGGCTCACATAAAATCTGTCCATTTTCTGTGGTAAGTATCTCAATTTTTACATGTTTTTTCATAGCACTAATGCATGTCTATATTCCCATATTCATTGTTCCACATATCTTAGCACTACAGAGTGCAGCTGTCTTCTTTTCGTTACTATGTTTCATATTCAGTTTGTACCTGTTCACATTAGAAAGATAAGATGTGCCATCAGTCTTTTTCTTTGCTCTGTCATCCAACTCATCCCAAATCATCTCACTTGGATTGACGTCAGGTGATAGTGAAGGTCATGTCATCTGCCACATCCTCCATCCCTCTTCTCCTTGGTCACATAGCCCTTACATAACCTGTATGTGGTTTTGGGTTATTATCTTGTTGTCACACAAATGATGGTGCCACTAGGTGTAAACCAAATGAGATGGCATCTTACTGCAGAACGATGCAGTAACTAGGCTGAATTAGTGTGCCTTGATTTTAGAATAAAACCCCATCAGTGTCACCAGAAACACACTCTCTCACCATCAAACCTTCCATGCCACACTTCACAGTGGACACCACACCTGTACAAATTTGCCGCTCACTTTTATTATTTTCGCGCACGTTGGTGTGGACCCACTGCACCACAGGCCACTCTTACCTTGGAGGGGCATGACTAAGTGCCTACTGGGTATTCACCACAGCCTCTGATAGTTAGGTTAGACTTGGCTGTCAGTAGACACCAGGTATCACTCCAGGACAATTCCCGGGCTGCATCAGATGACCTCAAGGGTCAGGGACGCAGGTACGTAACTTAGGGTGTCAGACAGGACTGGATACTGGTGCTGGCTCATATGGGATGGCTGGTTCAGATAGGACAGCTGGTTGAAACCAGGGTAGGGGTTCAGGTACATGGACAGAACTGGGTTATAGGTATGGACAGGTTCTGGTTCAGACAGCAGAGGTTCAGGCAGGAAAGGTTCGGGATCAGGCAGAAAGGACACAAGGTCACAGTGACGAGACACCAAACTAGCAGGTAAAAGACACACACTATACTGAAGTTGCTCAGGCACCTCCCTACAGGAGAGGGTGCCTTAGGTATCCTGTGCTTCTCAACCGTGGGCTGAGGAAGGTTGCAGAGTGTGTGCTGTCCCTTTAAGAAGTGGGGAGTGCATGCACCCTAAGCAGGTTGCCAGGAGACGTGAGAAGGCCATAGCATTGGCGGCTGTTGCGGTGGTCGGCACACCTGGAGAAGAGCCTGTAGGGTGAATTTATAAGCATGCCTGCTGGGAGGAGGGAGAGGAACCATGCAGGAATGCTGGTGATAAACTTGTGTCATTCAAAAACATGGTGGTTGGTATCAAAGACAACAGTTCAGAATTCCATTGATCAAATGTGTACTCCTTAGGTTGCTTGGCACAATCTATTCTCTTTTTGTTTCTAGTCCTCTGTAGTGGCTTCATTTTAGAAATTTGACTATAAAGAACTAGCTGACGGGGTCCCAGCGGGACGTGCAGGCTGAAGCTTCCAGGTAAAGTCCAGGTGACGGGTTCAGGCTGACGGGAGATGATAGGATCCTCAGCAAACTGTCACCGGGACACCTCCTGGGTAATCGGCACTCTGGGACCAGGTCAGGACGGCAGACGGGCTCTGCGGAAGAGACAGGGTTAATCTGGGTACAAGACACAGAGGGACCTGAACACCTAGCTATGGGAACACGTTGATCAGGCACCGCCCACATGGAAAGGAAGTCCTAATATACCCTGTACCTGTAATTGACCATATCCTGTTTCCGGGACGCTGGCCCTTTAAGAAGAGGTGAGTGAACGCGCGCGAGCCCTAATGCGCATGCGCGAGGCTCGTGTGCCGGAGACCAGAGCAGGAAGCCGTGCAGAAGATGCAGGGGGACCAGACAGAGTGTCCTGGGTCGCAGGGAGACGCCGGGACCGGCGGGCAGGAGGCACGGAGGACACAGAGGAGGGAGAGTGAGGGGGGAAGCCGTGGGCAGAAGGACCGGGAACTGGAGCGGTGAGTGACAGACAGCGCCGGGACCCGAGGAGCGTGACAACTACTTCTCATAGTCTCCTTTGAACAGTTGATGTTTTTGCATTATTTATGAGGGATGTTATCTGAGCTGCTGTCAATTTTTGGTTTCTGTGGCTGGTAACAGATGAACTTATCCTCTGCAGCAAACATGATTGTGGTAGAAAAGGACCTTGGTCGGTGCTCTCAGTAACTCCAAGAAATCTTTATAAATGGCAAGCCAGGCCTCATCTGAATTGAAGAAATGAAGGGGAATCCTGGTATCACTTGTAACTAAGACCTTGCTAGAAAAGATGTATAGATAAAAGTGCACTCTGAAAAGATTTGAGAGCACCGACCGAGGTCCTTTTCCAGCACGATCATATTCTTGTGGGAACTCTGGCGGAGATCTCTTCAGTGGGCCGACCCGGCAACATCTCAGTCCTTGGAGGCAAGAAGATTGTACTCAACATGCTTTTTCAAATTGGAATCAAGAAGATTGCATAATAGATCTCTATTGCACTCCCATTTTGAAGTAACCACTATACTCAGGTCAGCGCCGCGGTCTAACCCCCTCCCCCCTTTTTTTCTTTTCCATCTAGGGGAGATTACATTTAACCCCCTACAGCAAAGTAATTCTTCTTTTTCCTTTCTTGGGACAATCCTCATGAGAGCCAATTTCATCATATCGATTGATGGTTTTAGGACTCTACTGTGGATCAGGCAGCATGTATCCGCTGTCAGGTTGCCTTTGAGCCCCTTCCTCTCCTCCATGTCACCTCCTGAAAACACTAGTTTAGATTTAAAGATTTAATCATGGTTCTGTAATGGTTTTAATCCTTTTGCAATAAAGAAGAGTTTTTAATTACCGGGTGCTCATGCTTCATGAGACCTCTTCTCTTATTTTTCTCTACTGGATTGCTGCACTCATCGGCCTTTCTTTCTGCACCCACCAATGATCTAGTGACAGTCTCTGATTAACACATGTTTAGAGACATGATAAACTTATCAGATTTTCTTTACACACCTGAAACATTATTTACTCGGAAAAGCTGCTAAAATCCATCTTGCTAGAAACAAAATGGACTAACAGCTCACAGTTCATTGTAATGCCCATGCCGGCGTCCTTACACTCTCCTGCTCCAGCGAGGTCACCAATTCCCTCACCTGTCCAGGTGTCCTGAAGCAGTGGTCCTGTCCCCGTCGTATGCTGCTGACTCGCCCACCCCAGGGCTATGGGACACCCGGTGCCGGACCGGACTAGTCCGGTGGTAGTCAGTGGTGGCTGGGCCCGGCTCCGTGGCCCTGGTGGGTGTCAGTTGAATATGTGGCTTGAATTAAAGTTTGTGTTCGTGACGCCACCTGTGGTATGCGGCTACTAAGCCGCCGCTGCTGTGTGAGGCCTCCGGGATGATGTTATGGCAGCAATGGTAGTACTGCTCCCCACAGGTGGAGCAATGCCCGGGGCACGGTTGGTGTTTGTGGAAGTCTATGGTGCTGCGTGACTAACACGGTGCAGGGCCGACCAGCAATGAAAGAAACAGGCACAAACAGTAGTCTCTTTACCTTCTCCTCTTTTACTCGGCAGAAACTTAGTCCAGGGAGACCGTCACAGATGGTAAAGATGATCCGGCCGGCCTGGAAGTGCCTGGGGTGATCTTTGGCCAGTTGAGTATGAGGCCTACTCCTTAATCTTTCTCTGCTGTATTAGGACACTGCACTTTGGGTTTGCAATTGCCCTCTTGCTGCTGGGACTTGTTGTTCGTCCCCTTTTCTGTGTGGTAGACTGCGCAGGCCCTCTCTGGTGCTTCTCTGCTGGAGTCTACACCGGGCCCTTGGGATGCAGCTGTACCTTCAGATTGCTTCTGGGACAGGGGGCTTACAACTCTCCTGCCCTCCGGATTCAGCTACCAGGGATGGATTTTATGCCCTGGCAACTACAGACTCCGATGTCCGAGTCCCTGCTGTGCCTCTCTGCTCCCCTTGCTTCACTGGGCCAAGCTATCCCAGCTCTAGGCCCCAGTTTACAAGGCAGCACTACTCTGCGTCTGCACTCTTTCACTCCTGTCTCCAGACTAACCACCACTTCCTCCTTCCAGCCAGACTTAAGGAATGCTCCCTGAAGTTCCAGGTTCAGAGCTCCCCCTGCTGGCCGGAGGGAGAACTGTGTTGAGTGTTAACTTACTGGCCAATAGATCTCCCAATTACCTCCAGGCTCAGCATTAACCCTTTTGGGAGGGCAATGCTGTTGTGGCGACCAGGTCCTGGGGCGCCACACTCCCCCTTAGTTAAATTCAGTACTCCCGGACTGTAGAAACAAACATGACATGTTAGAACATTTCATCCCATTATGGGAGGCGCAAATACTTTAACGTTACAACCTTAAACATTACTATAAGAGTCCAGTGTGGCTCCCTGCCGGGTGTCCATTACACTGCTCCATGGGGGACCCGCCGCGTTCAAACCCCCAACGTAGGCTCTGGGCGTGCGTCAGAGCATTGATGACCCCACTCTATGCACGCCGGACGGGTTTTTCTTCAGGGGTGTTGAGCACACTGGTGCTAACTATGAACAATTTAGGTGTTGGCCACCCATAGTCCAGTGGCCCAATTGTCCATTTTCGCAATCAAAGAAAAAGAAAACATTTTGTACACAACATGACAGACATTTTGCATAACTATTTACATTCTAATAAGTACTCTTTCCCTTATACAGTTGACTCCCTATACCTTAGAGGGGGTTGTCCCCGAGTGCTGCGCTGGGACCTACGTAGCTCTGGTGTTTGCCCCTGACTACGTGGTGCGTCTTCTATCTCAGCACTACAGGTGGGCCTAACCCCCATAGGTAAGCGTGATGGTTGCCTTTGTGATCTAAGAGTCGCCAAGGGTATGACAGGTTCACCACTGACAGGGGGTTGATCCTCCTGTTCCACTGCTGGCGTGTCATCTCGTGCTGGAGCGGACGATTCTTTAGGTGGATGCGGAACCTTTTCCGTTTCTGGCTCGACCAACTGCGGAAACGTCAAAACTGGTACCACTATGGCATTGTTTATTCGGGTCCAAGTTTTGGGGAACTGTCCAAGGATGGTTTGAATCATCTCCCCTTCTTTCTCTTGACTTTGGGGACTTCCTTGTACTCCTTCCATTTCTCTTTGGGTTCTGCACCGTTCAGGGCACGCTTTCAGGCGGTCTCGGGAAATTGCTTGATAGGTCTTGCCTTCATCTTTGCTTATGAGGCATACCTTACTATTGTCAAAGTTGGAGGGGATAATGGTGTAGGGCTCGCTTTCCCACTGATCATCCAATTTATGCGCCTTCCGCTTCTTCTTGAGGACTTGTTCTCCAGGTGCTAAGGGAGTTGCTGGGGCTGTTTGATTGTAATGCTGTTCTTGTCTCGTTCTTGCTTGAGACAGGCTCCTCTCTACGCACTCCTGGACCTTACGGTACCGCTGCTGCCGTTCTGTATCCCAATCCTCTATTTCTTGAACCGCCTCAGGCGACACAGTCCCCATCTCAAAGTCTACAGGCAACTTGCCTGGTCTGGCTCGCATCAGGTAAGCGGGGCTGCAGTTGGTCGAATTCACTGGGATGTGGTTGTACAGGTCTACCAGATCTGGCAACTTTTCTGGCCATTGGTTCCTTTCCTCCAGCGGTAGGGTCTTCAGCATATCAATAACCACATGGTTCATTTTCTCGCACAGTCCATTGGTTTGGGGGTGGTACGGTGTGGTTCGGATTTTCTTACAACCGTACATGTTACAGAACTCTTGGAACACTTCAGCCTCGAATGCAGGACCCTGATCAGTCAGTACCCTTTCCGGATAGCCGTGAGGTCGGCAAAAGGATGCCTGGAACGCTCTAGCTGCTGTCCTGGCTGTCTGGTCCTTCACAGGCACTACTACCAGGAAACGAGAGTAATGGTCCACAATGGTGAGGGCGTACACATAGCCTGACCGGCTTGGTGTTAACTTCACGTGGTCCAGGGCCACCAACTCCAGGGGCTGCTTTGTGACAATTGGCTGCAAGGGAGACCTTTGGCTGGCATCGTCTTTCCGCCTCAGGTTACACGGGCCACAGTCTCGGCACCACTTCTCGATCATCTTTCTCATGTGCACCCAATAGAACCGATCACGGAGTAGGGCCTCCAACTTCTTCCACCCGAAGTGTCCTGCGTTATCATGATACGCTGCTAGGACCATTGGAGCATCTCTCTGCGGAACCACTATCTGCCAGACAAGTTCATTTGTTCGATAGTTGACATATCTCTTGCAGAGCTTGCCTTGGTAGGTGAACAGTCGTCCCCTCTCCTTCCACAGCTGCTGGGCTTCCTCTGGAGCGTCTGGGCCAAGATGGGTCTCAGCTTGCGCTAGCTTCTCTTTGACCAATCGCACGGCCGGGTCACCGTTCTGTGTTTCTTCCCAATTATGGTGGAGTAAGGGGTTGACCGAGACCCCGTGCTGGCTTGAGCGCTTCACTCCCACAGCATGCTCACACTGGGACACACCTTGGTGATGGAAAGCCGGTAACTCTATCTCTTCGAGTTCATCCATGTCTTCTCCAGACTCGGGCAAGTGAGGCATTCTGGACAGCGCATCAGCATTGTTATTCTTCTTGCCAGCCCGATACTTGATGGTAAAGTCAAAGTTAGACAGCCGGGCCATCCATCGCTGTTCCATCGCACCTAACTTGGCTGTTGCCAGGTGTGTCAACGGATTGTTGTCCGTGAAGATGGTGAACTTGGCCGATGCCAGATAGTGCTTGAAGCGTTCAGTCACTGCCCAAACAATAGCGAGGAACTCCAGCTTGAAGGAACTGTAGTTTTCTGGATTCCTTTCTGTGGGCCGAAGCTTCCTACTGGCGTACGCTATCACCCTCTCTCTGCCTCCCTGTACCTGGGACAGAACTGCTCCCAGTCCCACGTTGCTGGCGTCTGTATACAGTACAAACGGTTGGCTGTAGTCAGGGTAGGCCAGAATTTCTTCTCCCGTGAGAGCCCCTTTCAGCCGGACAAAGGACGTTTCCAGTTGGCTGCTCCATTCAAATGGAGGGCTCTGCTTCTTAGCCTGCTTTGGCTGGCCCACCAGGAGATCTTGAAGGGGCGCTGCTATCTTGGTGAAACCATCAATGAACCTTCGGTAGTAGCCCACCAGTCCAAGGAACTGCCGCACCTCCTTCACTGTGGTGGGTCTTGGCCAGTCCTTGATTACAGTGACTTTCTCCGGATCAGGTGCCACACCTTCTGCGCTGACCACATGACCCAGGTACTGTACCTTTGGCTTCAAGAGGTGACATTTGGACGGCTTGATCTTCAGGCCATATTTCGACAAGGATTCAAACACTTCTGCTAAGTGCTTCAGGTGGTCCTCATAAGTCTTGGAGTAGACTATTACGTCATCCAGGTACAACAGCACGGTTTCAAAGTTGTGGTGGCCCAAGCAGCACTCCATCAACCTTTGGAATGTCCCTGGGGCGTTGCAGAGCCCGAATGGCATACAATTGAACTCACAGAGGCCCATTGGTGTCGTGAATGCAGTCTTCTCCTTGTCCGCCTCTGCCACGGGAACCTGCCAATACCCACTGGTGAGATCCAAGGTGGAGAAATAGTTAGCTGACTTTAAGGCTGTTAGTGACTCCTCTATTCTGGGCAGTGGATAAGCATCTTTATGTGTAATGCGGTTAATTTGCCTGTAATCTACACACATTCTCATTGTACCATCTTTTTTCTTTACGAGCACTAGTGGAGCTGCCCAGGGGCTACAACTATCTCTGATAACCCCAGCCTCCTTCATTTCCCGTAACATTTCCTTGGCACACTGATACTGTGCGGGGGGTACAGGGCGGTATCTCTCTTTAATGGGATGATGATCACCCGTGGGGATTTGATGTTTAACCCCTTTCACCTGCCCAAAATCTAGGGGGTGTTTGCTGAAGACCCGCTCGTACTCCTGTACCACCCGGTAAACCCCATGCTTTTGGTGCGAGGGGGTGGAGTCGGTGCCTACATGTAATTTTTGGCACCAGTCTTCCGGCTGCCCCTTGGAGCCATTGTCTTCCGCCTGGTCGGACGGGATCAAGGGTTCCACTGCTTTAATGGTATTGTTACTGACAGTGTACAGTTTTGCTACAGTGGCGTACCGGGGCAATTTGGCCTCCTCCTCCCCACAATTCAGGACACGGACGGGCACTCTCCCCTTGCGGACGTCCGCTACCCCTCTGGCTATCAGGACTCCAGGCCTACTGTCTGAATACACTGGTTCTACCAAGGCATGGTAATCCTGACCCTTGAGGCCTATTGCTGCCCGACACCATATCAACATTTCACTTCTTGGGGGTATTACAATGGGGAGGAGGTCACTTACCCTCACACTGCCAATTTCTCCTCCGGCTAGCTCTACTTGCTGCCTCCTCATCAGGGCTCTGATCTCCCTCTGTAGGACACGCTGCTGCCCGGAGCTGGCAGTTTCAGACGCCTGTTGCAACAGAATTATCACTTCGGCAATACAATTTTCTATCACATTTGTACCAAGGGTTAGCAGTGGGTCAGATTCTTTGCGATCTATATCTACAATTATCATCCCCTGACATGGCAATTCCACCCGCCCCACTTTAATGGTTACTTCTTTGTACCCAATTTGAGGTAAGGGCTGACCATTACTGGCCACAATCGTTAAATCATCATCTGGGCCATGGTCAATGTCTGAATCAGCCCAATATCTTTTGTACAGTTTGTGGGGGATGGTTGTTACCTGGGACCCCGTATCCAGGAGGGCATTCAAAGGGATCCCATCCAGCACAATGGGAAGGACCGGGCGTCCTCCCACATACTTGCTGCGGCTGGGGTTTGAGCCGGGCTTCCTCACACCTGGGGGTTGGCTCCTGGCCCCAGGCTCGGCCCGTTTAAAGGACAGCGTCGTGCAATGTGGCCCGCCTGGTTGCAGTGGCGGCAGATCGGTTGTCCTGTTGAATCATACCGGTCTGTGTCTCTGCCTCGGGTCGGCGGAATCCTCCTCTGTCGCATCCATGGGACGTCTTCTGGGCTGGAGGCCAACTCGATTTTTGCAGGCGAGGGGGTCATTTGTAGAGACTGCACGGTCTTGGCAAGGGCAGCCACAGTCTTGGTCAGCTCCTGGAACTGCTGTCTGAGCTCTGCAGTGGGATCCTTATCCAGGGACTGCGCCTCAGCCCCTGCAGTGGCTCGTGTTGCAGGCACCACCCCGGGGTACGTGATAGCAAGAGGCCGGAGGGGTACTGGGTCATTCGGTGTAGATTCTCTCAGTACCCTGATTGCCTGGTCCTTAAACTTGGCAAAGTCCAGAGCAGGGTTCTGCAGGACCAGGATACGCAGCTGGGTCCTGTGGGCATCTGACAGGAGCCCCTCTATGAACTGCTCAGTTAGGAGTTTGTCTTCTTCACGTACACTCTCTGGGTCCACCTGTTTAACTGCTTTCAGGGCCTCCTGCAAGTTTAAGGCATAGTCCCTTATGCTGTCCGTGGCCCGTTGCTTGCACCCAAAGAATCTCATCTTTATCTCTGCTGCGGTGCGGGTGTCAAAAGTACTCTTTAGCTTGGCCAGTATCTGGGCTGCTGTCCCTTTATCTGTATCAGGCCAGGACTTCGCTTCACGCTGGGCTGCGCCGGCTAGCTGTCCCATTACTATGCCCACCTTCTGGCTCTCAGTCAGAGGATACACCCGGAACAAGCTGTGCAGGCTTTCTCTGAAGTCACTCAAGGTATGGGACTCCCCGGAGTACTGCGGCAGCCATTCTGCTCCTGGTATGTACGGCATGGTGATCGGCATTACCGGCGCTACAGTGGGGGCTGGGGCGACGGCGACTGGGACTACTTCGGCCGGTGCTGCGGCGCCCTGGGCGATGGCAGCCACCTGCTCTCCCTCGGAGTCGGACATCTTCCTCCCCCTTAGTGAACCTTACCAGGCTCCGTTCACTTTTCAAATTTTCTTCCGGGTTGCGCGGGGTTAACAGCGCTCTGCTCTGATGGCGCGCTCCCTTCACGCTCTTTGTCAGGCACGCCCCCCTTCTTCCTGCGCTCGGCGCGGCTAATGGCGGCGGCAATTTACAACCAGTACACAGTCTTTTACACAGTTCTTCAGGCGCACAGTACCCGGTGTGACCGGGCACGAAATCCTGTTCGTGACGCCAAAATTGACTCGCCCACCCCAGGGCTATGGGACACCCGGTGCCGGACCGGACTAGTCCGGTGGTAGTCAGTGGTGGCTGGGCCCGGCTCCGTGGCCCTGGTGGGTGTCAGTTGAATATGTGGCTTGAATTAAAGTTTGTGTTCGTGACGCCACCTGTGGTATGCGGCTACTAAGCCGCCGCTGCTGTGTGAGGCCTCCGGGATGATGTTATGGCAGCAATGGTAGTACTGCTCCCCACAGGTGGAGCAATGCCCGGGGCACGGTTGGTGTTTGTGGAAGTCTATGGTGCTGCGTGACTAACACGGTGCAGGGCCGACCAGCAATGAAAGAAACAGGCACAAACAGTAGTCTCTTTACCTTCTCCTCTTTTACTCGGCAGAAACTTAGTCCAGGGAGACCGTCACAGATGGTAAAGATGATCCGGCCGGCCTGGAAGTGCCTGGGGTGATCTTTGGCCAGTTGAGTATGAGGCCTACTCCTTAATCTTTCTCTGCTGTATTAGGACACTGCACTTTGGGTTTGCAATTGCCCTCTTGCTGCTGGGACTTGTTGTTCGTCCCCTTTTCTGTGTGGTAGACTGCGCAGGCCCTCTCTGGTGCTTCTCTGCTGGAGTCTACACCGGGCCCTTGGGATGCAGCTGTACCTTCAGATTGCTTCTGGGACAGGGGGCTTACAGCTCTCCTGCCCTCCGGATTCAGCTACCAGGGATGGATTTTATGCCCTGGCAACTACAGACTCCGATGTCCGAGTCCCTGCTGTGCCTCTCTGCTCCCCTTGCTTCACTGGGCCAAGCTATCCCAGCTCTAGGCCCCAGTTTACAAGGCAGCACTACTCTGCGTCTGCACTCTTTCACTCCTGTCTCCAGACTAACCACCACTTCCTCCTTCCAGCCAGACTTAAGGAATGCTCCCTGAAGTTCCAGGTTCAGAGCTCCCCCTGCTGGCCGGAGGGAGAACTGTGTTGAGTGTTAACTTACTGGCCAATAGATCTCCCAATTACCTCCAGGCTCAGCATTAACCCTTTTGGGAGGGCAATGCTGTTGTGGCGACCAGGTCCTGGGGCGCCACACTGCAGTCTCACAGAGCGTCTGTTCTTTTGACAGGCTCCAGGCCTTGGCCCATTGGGCATGCCTGTGGTCAAATCCACTTTCTTAAAGGGTCAGCATCCTCCTAACCCGGAAGTGCCACCCAGGTCAGCTGGGAGGTTGCAGGTATTTAAGGCAACTCTGCCCTTTTGAGAGTTGCCTGGGCAATGAGTTAGACTCGTTGCTGTAGTCAGGTTTCCTAGCACTGTGCTGCTGCCGCTGTTTCATTGTGATAGCCCTGTTGCTTACATCTGTTTGCATTACAGAGTGCTGCTGCCGTTATCTCTACCTGCTGCTGCGAGCCAATACACCAGCCACCTTTCACGATACCTGCTGTCTTGAAGTATAATCACCAGTTGCTGCCATCCATCCATCCATTCGTCCGTTCATCAACCCCAGATGGATTCTCTACACCTGCTGCTGTCACAACCTAATACCAGAGACTGTCGCTCCTGTACCCATGGAGGCAGCTGACTCAACACCAGTCTTCCCAAGTGGCACCTGGACTAATACCTGCAGCACAACACCTCTACCATTAGGGGCTCTGGAGAAGACCAGGCACAGGTCCGTAGTCAAGCCTCGTGTTTTCCATGTGTTCCGGCCCAGTGGGTTCACTAACATCACTGCTCGTCTGGCGAGCACAACATTCATATTGAAGTCTATAGAGAAGGGAAGGAGAGAAAGGCTGAAAGAAAATGGTGTAGCTGCTTTCTAATAAGTGTTTTATCTCACTGCAAAGCTGGATTCACATCTACAGTGCTCATTGCTGTTATATATAGTCTTTCATGCTGCTGCTGCTCCTCCTGGACATGTGATACATAGAGACAAGAAGTCAGGAATCCATCATGTCTGTGTGTGCTGTGTGCAGGCATCTCCACCCACTAGCTGAGATGGAGACTGCAGAGGAGCCAGTAAAGGGGAAAACTGGTGAGCAATGCAGATTTATTCCCCATTTTTAATAGTTACAACAGCTTTTTTGGAAAAGTCACCTGAGATAACAGGTAAAGACCACTTTACACGGAACGACATATCTAACGATATGTCATCGGGGTCACGGAATTCATGACGCACTTCCGGCGTCGTTAGCGACGTCGTTGCGTGTGACACCTACGAGTGATCGCTAACGATCAAAAATACTCACCTAATCGTTGATTGTTGACACGTCGTTCATTTTCAAAATCTCGTTGGTTGTTGTGGACGCAGGTTGTTCGTAGTTCCTGAGGCAGCACACATCGCTACGTGTGACACCCTGACAAACAACAGTGTTCCTGCGTCTTCTGGCAACGAAATGGGCGTGTCGTTAATGCGGCTGTTCTCCGCCCCTCCGCTTCTATTGGTCGCCGGCTGTGTGACGTCGCTGTGACGCCGCACGAACCTCCCCCTTAAAGAAGAGATTGTTCGCCGCCCACAGCGACGTCGGTAGGAAGGTAAGTACGTGTGACTCCTACTAGCGATACTGTACACCACGGGCAGTGATTTGCCCGTGATGCACCAACGACGGGGGCGGGTGCGATCGCTAGCGATGTCGCTGCAAGTAAAGCAGCCTTTAGTTTTAAAAGTGATAGAAATGACATTACCTGCTTTATTTACCAACACTGCCAGCCCAGGACCTGATAATTGGAAAGCTCCTACTTATAAGGACGGCCATCCCCATAAAGTATTTGATGCTCCCTAATATCTAAGCATAGCTTTGCCTTTGGTGGGCCAGAGGTGAACCTAAAATTGTATATTTAACGACAAAGATGAATGGATGTTTACAATTGACAGCAACAATAGCGGAGATCTATTTTTTGCTTGCGGCATCCTGTCTTTATCTGAGTGGGGGAAGAACAGGATAGAATTTGTTGCTGTCTATGATGGAAAAAAATGTGTCTGACGGATGATCTGACTCTGGAGGCCGGGGTCCTGACAGACTTTCAATTATCTATATTGATTACAAAGTTACCACACTTTGCAGAACAATACTGGGCAGCCAGCTGTTATATAATACGTGGCAGATGCATGGGGCTATTTAAAGCCTTCTGTGTGGGCTACAGCACAGAAATAAATATTGAAGGAAACGCAGCTTTGCAATAATGTAACACTTTCCGTTACATCTGTAATAACCTGCAGGTAACGGGATACGCAAGGACTGCACGGAACCACGGGGGTTAATCAATGCAAATTTAATAACATATTGCACAACACAGGTGGAGGAATAGTGCGGGAAAGGAGGGAGAGAAAAGCGGGAATGTGCACAGCAGTAGATATAATGTAATATACATACAACCACTTTGAATAGCTTGTCAAGGGTGGGAAGCCTCAGATTGTACTCCCAAAAGCAAAACACAAAAATCCTTATTAAGCAAAAAAACCGCAGGGTCCTTGTTACCTTACTTGCATAACACAGTGCAGAGTCATTTCCTATCTGTCCCTAACTAAAAGTAGTGTGCACACTTAACTGCAGGTTTCAGCGTGGGGTACCTCGTCACCGTTGGGGCCCGTATTCCACCGGCAGACACCTCTAAAGTTCAGTCTTTGTCCTGTCTCTGTAATTTGCCCGTGCTGTCTGGCACCTCGCTCCACATCCAGCCTTTCTTGGATCTGTGTCTTGGGGAGATGTCACGCAACACTCAGGTAATTGGACCTTGTTCAGCAGGGCAGAATGCGGCCTTGCCTTCTTCAGCACGTCCGAACACACACACCTCAGCATAAACAGCTACCAAACAAAACTAGCTCCTCCTCACATCCTGTCCAGGACTGTACCAAGTAAATCAAGCAGCAGGGGTTTGTGCCCGCTGTTCTTTGTTTTGACAGCAGATGGCAGCATAACAAGGAAAAGTTCACAGTCTTCTAACCTATATATGTAAATGTTAACAGGTCTTACACATCCAAGCCAATTTCATAACCATAAATGCACATACATTTATATGCAATTGATACAATAAAAGGAGCATCAAAGGCAGATCCCCCATATTTAAAAACCTGTCACACTGCAAAACACTGTACTGGGAGCCATGATCATAGGATGTTGATTCCATATGGGTCTGAATTACGGACTCATTGTGCAATAGTGAAGTTTTTCCAAGGATGTGTTTCTAGGAAAAGGAAGATAAACCTTGTAATGCAGCATGTGATAGACAATGCCACAATTCACTTTGCTTTTGTCCAAAATTGGAGACACAGGGGAGCAGTATGGGCTTATCAGCGGAGTATTAGAGTCATCTTATCGATCCATATAACATGAATTTATCTATTAAACAGCAGTGTTTGTGTAAAGCTGTACAATTATTTATTTCTAGTATAGTTTTACAGCTTAAAGAGAATATGTTAGCATGTTTTTATTACATACTAGAAGGTGGCCCGATTCTAACGTATCGGGTATTCTAGAATTTACGTATTGTGTAGTTAATGTATGTTTTTTGTTATATATATCGATGTTGTTGTGTGTAGTTACCTAGTGTTTGTGTAGGGCACTGTAAATGTTCTGGGTGTTGTCTGGGTGGGTGAGAGCGGTGTTGTTTGTGTGTTGCGGTGTGTGTGTTGCGTTGTTTGTGGAGCGCTGTGTGTCTGCAGCGTTCTGTGTGTGTGGTGCTGTGTGTGTTGCGCGGTTTGTGTGGGTGTGAAGTGCGTGTGTGTGTTTTGGGGGGGAGGTATGTTTTGTGCAGTGTGTGTGTTGCGCGGTATGTGCGTATATTTATGTATGCCACGGTGTTTGTGTGTTGTGTGTTGTGTGTGTGCGGCGTGGTCTGTGTAGGGCGGTGTTTGTGGTTCCCAGTGTGTGTGTGGTGTGTTGTGCGGTGCGCGTGTGGCGGTGTGTGTGTGTTTTGGGGGGAGGTGTGCACCCCCATCGTGCTCCATCCCCCATGCTGCGCACCCCCCATCGTGCTCCTTCCCCCATGCTGCGCATATCCATCGTGCTCCATACCCCATGCTGCGCACCCCCCATCGTGCTCCATTCCCCATGCTGCGCACCCCTCATCGTGCTCCATCCCCCATGCTGCGCACCCCCCATCGTGCTCCATCCCCCATGCTGCGCACCCTCATCGTACTACATCCCCCATGCTGCGCATCCCCTATTGTACTCCAACCCCCATTCTGCGCACCCCCTATCGTGCTCCATCCCCCATGCTGCGCACCCCCCATCGTGCTCCATCTGACATGCTGCGCACCCCCCATCGTGCTCCATCCGACATGCTGCGCACCCCCCATCGTGCTCCATCCCCCATGCTGCACACCCCCCATCGTACTCCATCCTCCATGCTTCACACCGTCCATTGTGCTCCATCCTCCATGCTACGCACCCCCATCATGCTCCATCTCCCATGCTGCACACCCCCCATCGTGCTCCATCTCCCATGCTGCACACCCCCATCGTGCTCCATCCCCTATGCTGCGCACCCCCCATCATGCTACATCTCCCATGCTGCGCACCCCCCATTGTGCTCCATCCTCCATGCTGCAGACCCCCCATCGTGCTCCATCCTCCATGCTGCACACACCCCATCACGCTCCATCCCCCATGCTGGGGCCGCCAGGAGCGGGTGCGCGCGTGGCAACGTGTGCCGGGGCGGGACTGAGCGGGCGAGGCGTCAGCGTATGCCGGCTCCCTGTACATGTGTACCGGGAGCCGGTGTACGCTGGTAACCATGATACACATCGGGTAACTAAGGGAAGCGCTTCCTATAGTTACGCGATGTGTATCATGGTTACCAGCGTACACCGGCTCGGTCCCGATCCCAGCATCGCAAGGTTATGTCCGCCGGGGGCGGGGCCGAGCGTGCCAACGTGTGGCGGGGGCGAGCGGGCGAGGCGTCAGCGTATGTCAGCTCCCTGCATATGTGTACCGGGAGCCGGTGTACGCTGGAGCGGGGCTGAGCGGGCGAGGCGTCAGCGTATGCCGGCTCCCTGCACATGTGTATCGGGAGCCGGTGTACGCTGGAGCGGGGCTGAGCGGGCGAGGCGTCAGCGTATGCCGGCTCCCTGCACATGTGTACCGGGAGCCGGTGTACGCTGGAGCGGGCGATGCGTGCGGAGGGCCGGGGCGAGCGGATAATCCATGCGGGGGGCGAGGCAGGCCGAGGCGAGCGGCCAATCCGTGGGGGGGCGGGGCCAGGCCAAGCCCAGAGCGGCTAATCCATGCGGGGGGCGGGGCCAGGCCGAGGCGAGCGGCCAATCCGTGGGGGGGCGGGGCCAGGCCGAGCCCAGCGGCCAATCCGACAGTTGTCACTTGTATGACACTGTCATGGTGACACTGTCACGGTGACACAATTTTGGAGCAAGACAGACAGACAGAATAAGGCAATTATATATATAGATGGAAGTGGTGGTATGGCTGCATAGGTGATTGTCCCCCCAAAAAAGTTATATCTTTTTTTTCCAAGATCTAGCATAGAATATGGAATCAGGCTGGAAGTGCTATGGGGCAATCTCAGTGCACTTGGACTGATTCTTCCAGGTGCATTGACCCCCTCCCAGGCTATTTATAGAACTCTCCCATAAAGTTTTTTAACTAAATGTATGTATATATGCAAGTAATTTAGTATCAGTGTACTGTACATGAAATTTGCACACACTCCATTTACTGTATGTGCAAACGTTAAGTATTTGCTGCGTATTTGTTGCCTTTTGCTCCATGCAGTTTTGTCACAGTTGTGTTTGTGAAATAAAATGCTTTTCTATACTCACCTATCTCCAGCAATGCTGTTTTACAGCGCTGTTGTCTCCTGCTTCCAGGCTAGCTAATTATGTTCATGAATATTCACTGCACCGTGACCCGGAAGTAACAGTAGTGGCCGGAAGCATCAGTGGCCGGAGACAACAGTGGCCGGAGACATCAGCGGCCGGAGACAGCAGCGGCCGGAGACATCAGCGACCGGAGACAGCAGCAGCCGGAGACAGCAGCGGCCGGAAACATCAGCGGCCGGAGACATCAGTGGCCGGAAACATCAGCGGCCGGAGACAGCAGGGGCCGGAAACATCAGCGGCCGGAGACATCAGCAGCCGGAGACATCCGTGGCCGGAAACATCAGCGGCCGGAGACAGCAGGGGCCGGAAACATCAGCGACCGGAGACAGCAGCGACCGGAGACAGCAGCGGCCGGAGACAGCAGCGGCCGGAAACATCAGCGGCCGGAGACATCAGCGGCCGGAGACATCAGTGGCCGGAAACATCAGCGGCCGGAGACAGCAGGGGCCGGAAACAGCGGCCGGAGACATCAGCGGCCGGAGACATCCGTGGCCGGAAACATCAGCGGCCGGAGACAGCAGGGGCCGGAAACATCAGCGGTCGGAGACATCAGCAGCCGGAGACATCAGCGACCAGAGACAGCAGCGGCTGGAAACATCAGCGGCCGGAAACATCAGCGGCCGGAAACATCAGCGGCCGGAAACAGCAGCAGCCGGAGACAGCTGAGCCGAAGACATCAGCACCATGGACAGCAGCTCCGGGGACGGGTGAGTATAAAGTTCCTGCTCTCTGTGTGCTATCACGGATAGCACACGGAGATCACACATGTGCCAATTTCACGGCACACGGAGGGACATACGCACTTTTAACACGTCAGTGAAAAACGTGTGTTTTTGACTGACGTCTGAAACAGGCTTGACGGAAACATTTCCTGATGCAAAGTGAATGAGATTCCTGCACATGTTGCTTATTTTTTCCTTGCAGATTTGAAGTCATTTCACATTTCTAGCCTGTGAGTGCTTTCAGCAATTTTCACCCATTGCAATACCATTACAAGGCTACATTGCGTTTTTGCTGCATTATTTGCTACATTTTTTCATGAGTTTTATTCAATTTAAAAGCTGCTTTTCACAGGATCAGAAAAACCTATGAGATTCCAGGAATCTCATGCACATACATGTACTTGCTTTTTTGCTGACTGAAATGGAAAAGTGCATTTTTGACAGATGCAGCATATCAATTCTTTCAGTATTTTTAAATTCTTACAGTATTTTTGTAGCTTTTTTCACCATTGAAAGCAATGAGAAAGTCCAAAAACACTGCATTTTCGCTGCTTTGTTGGTGAATAAAACTAGCTTTATTAAACATGCACTGTACATAAATGACAAACCAAAAATGCAGCTAAAATACACAGCAAAAACGCAGCAAAACCTGCTTTTTGAAAGCGGCTTTTTTACTGCCAAGAAAAAGCAGCAAAAACACAACGTGTGAACATCGCCCAATGCACGGGAAAGAAGCAGCAAAAATGCAATTAAAAAACGTAGCAAAAATGCACATATTTTACACAGCATTTTTTCAGCCAACTAATCAGTATTTTCAGCAGATTTTCCTGCTAAGGGCTGCTTCTCACTTGCGAGTTTTTCGCAGTAGAGCAATGGGAGAAAATCTCGCATTGGAATCGGACACATGTTAATCAATGAGGCAGCTCTCATCTGCAATTTTTTTCTCAGTCCAAATCGGACTGAGAAAAAAATCGCAGCATGCTGCTTTTTTGCGAGTTTCTACTGCGAGTTTCTCCAATGCAAGTCTATGGGAGCATGTAAAAAATCGGATGTCACGGGACGGCACTCACACCATCCTAGTGACATCCGATTTTCTAAATACATTTCTCGCATGTTTCCTAAAACACTGGAAACGAGCGATGTCTCCCAATGTCTGTCAATCACTATTCTCTGTCAGTCGGTCTCTCCCTCTCGGTCTCTATTCTCTCTCTGTCGGTCCGTCACTATCTCTGTCCCTCTCTCACAGTCTGTCGGTCATTTTCCCCTTCTCTCTCATACTCACTGTTCCCCGATCTCCGGCGCGGCGCTGCACGGCTTTCTCACTGCTGCGGCGGCTTTTACTATTTTGAAAAAGCCGGCCGCTCATTAAACAATCTCGTATTCCCTGCTTTCCCCGCCCACAGGCGCCTATGATTGGTTGCAGTGAGACACGCCCCCACGCTGAGTGACAGGTGTCTCACTGCACCCAATCACAGCAGCCGGTGGGCGGGTCTATACTGTGCAGTGAAATAAATAAATGAATAATTTAAAAAAATGGCGTGCGGTCCCCCCCAATTTTAATACCAGCCAGATAAAGCCATACGGCTGAAGGCTGGTATTCTCAGGATGGGGAGCTCCACGTTATGGGGAGCCCCCCAGCCTAACAATATCAGCCAGCAGCCGCCCAGAATTGCCGCATACATTATATGCGACAGTTCTGGGACTGTACCCGGCTCTTCCCGATTTGCCCTGGTGCGTTGGCAAATCGGGGTAATAAGGAGTTAATGGCAGCCCATAGCTGCCACTAAAGCCTAGATTAATCATGTCAGGCGTCTATGAGACACCCTCCATGATTAATCTGTAAGTGACAGTAAATAAACACATACACACATGAAAAAATCCTTTATTAGAAATAAAAAACGCAAACACATTCCCTCATTACCAATTTAATAAGCCCCAAAAAGCCCTCCATATCCGGCTTAATCCACGGACCTCCAGCGTCGCTTCCAGCATGAAGGTGACAGGAGCTGCAGAAGACACCGCCGCTCCGGTCACCTCCACGCAGCAACTGAGGTGAGTAGCGCGATCGGCTGAGCTGTCACTGTTGGAGGATCCAGCGGTGGCCGCGATTAACCTCAGTGACAGCTCAGCTGATCGCGCTACTCACCTCAGTTGCTGCTTGGAGGTGACCGGAGCGGCGGTGTCTTCTGCAGCTCCTGTCACCTTCATGCTGGAAGCGAGGCTGGAGGTCCGTGGAGTACGCCGGATATGGAGGGCTTTTTGGGGCTTATTAAATTGGTAATGAGGGAATGTGTTTGTGTTTTTTATTTCTAATAAAGGATTTTTTCATGTGTGTGTGTGTTTATTTACTGTCACTTACAGATTAATCATGGAGGGTGTCTCATAGACGCCTGACATGATTAATCTAGGATTTAGTGGCAGCTATGGGCTGCCATTAACTCCTTATTACCCCGATTTGCCAACGCACCAGGGCAAATCGGGAAGAGCCGGGTACAGTCCCAGAACTGTCGCATATAATGTATGCGGCAATTCTGGGCGGCTGCTGGCTGATATTGTTAGGCTGGGGGGCCCCCCATAACGTGGGGCTCCCCATCCTGAGAATACCACCCTTCAGCCGTATGGCTTTATCTGGCTGGTATTAAAATTGGGGGGGACCTCACGCCATTTTTTTAAATTATTTAATTATTTATTTCACTGCACAGTATAGACACGCCCACCGGCTGCTGTGATTGGGTGCAGTGTGACACCTGTCACTCAGCGTGGGGGCGTGTCTCACTGCAACCAATCATAGGCGCCTGTGGGCGGGGAAAGCAGGGAATACGAGATTGTTTAATGAGCGACCAGCTTTTTCAAAATAGTAAAAGCCGCCGGAGCAGTGTGAATGCCGTGCAGCGCGGCGCCGGGGATCGGTGAGTATGAGAGAGGGCTGCTAACTTCAGTCACTCGGGGGATTAGTGGTCACCGGTGAGCCCTTCACTGGTGACCGCTAATCAGGACGCGGCACAGACAGAGCCGCAGCATGACAATGAAGTCGGGTTAAGTTCACCCGAGTTCATTCTGATTGTGCGGCTCTGTCTGTGTCTGCTGTCATCTGCCATTCAGCTCTGCTACATGGCTGTCTGTGTCTGCTGTCAGCGGCCATGTAGCAGCGCTGAATGGCAGATGACATAGTAAAAAATACGCATTACACACGCATTACACACGCATTACACACGCATTACACACGCTAGTAAAATCATTAATTTATTCAGAAATAGCATCGCACTTGCGTTGCACTCACACCTAACGTGAACTAAAATCAGCCGAGTTTTTTTCAGCCCAGTCGGACCGATTTTACTCGCATAGATGTGTTTCCACCCTTAAATTAAGTGTGCACATACCCTTATACCAGCTGCATTGCTGCTCATACCACAAGCAGAAAAGGGATTGTTACATAACTGCAAGGTATCAGCTGTCCACGCGACGGATAGTAACTTGCTGATCACTGGGATCTTGAAAACAGAGCAATTGACACGTGTGCACCATTGCAATGTTCATGGAGTGGCTCTGCTTAGCTAACTTTGGCTCTCCTCTGAACAATGATTAGCGCTGTGGTGGGGGCATTTGCTAGTTATCACTTTTGTTGCATTCTTGGTACAATCTCTTAAAGGGAATCTGTTAGCAAGTTTTTGCTGATATCTAAGAGCAGAATGATGTAGGGGCAGAAATCCTGATTCCAGTGATGTGCCCCTTACTAGACTTCTCACTGCAGTTTTACAAAAATCAATATTTTTTCAGCAGGAGATTGTCACTAGAGGACAACGGTAATTGTCTTGTGCTATGTAGTCCTCCTGCTCTGTGTTACTCCACTGATTGGGAACTTACTACCAATTCACTATGTATACAAAAAGCTGCCAATCAGTGGTGTGGGCGGGGTTATACAAAGCTCAGCATTCTGAGTTTTACTACATCTGCAGCAGAGAAAACTGTGATTTTAACAAAATGACAGCAAGCAGCTGTCATGATCCAGCAGATGTTCTGTATTACACCTCAGGTCACGGGTTGCTTCTCAGCCTCCGGGTCTTGCACTGGTGCGGGGAGGGACCTATGTTCAGATGCCTTGTACCAGGTGAGTGCTCAGCTTCATTAAAGAGCAACGTCACCCAAAACGCTGCTAGTTGTAGTTCCTGCTCTCTATTGAGTTCTCTGGCTCCCATGAGTTTTGTTGTTCTGATATTGCCTCCCTACCCCACACCTTTGTTACCCTTCTCGGCCCCTGCCCCTGACATTATTCCCCTGGCTTTTGACCTCCGGCTTGTACCCTGACCTCCGCTCATTCCTGATGTACCTCATCTGACTTCCTGGCTTCTGACCTCCAGCTTGTACCCTGACCCTGGCTCTGCTTGCTCCCTGTGTATTTTATCTGACTTCCTGGCTTCTGACCTCCAACTTGTACCCTGATTTCAGCTCCGCTCATTCCCGATGTAACTTATCTGACTTCCTGGCTTCTGACCTCCAGCTTGTACCCTGAATCCGGCTCTGCTCGCTCCCTGTTTTCCTTTATCTCACTTCCTGGCTTCTGGCCTCCAGCTTGTACCCTGACCTCGGCTCTATTTTCTTGCTGTGTACCTTTATCTGACTTCCTGGCTTCTGACCACCAGCGTGTTTGACGTCCCTGTCTCTAGTAGCTTTAAGTGACACCTAGTGGCGTATCGTCACATTAGCACAGTACAACATGATGCTTTCAGAGTACATATAAAAATCTGGTGACAGATTTTCTTTAAGAGTGTTGTCTCTAGGTACCACGCATAGACATCATAAGGTAAGGGTCTGTCCTCCATTTGGGATCTTTTCTATAAGCAAAGTAGACTCTAAAAAGCAGTAACCAAATATTAAAATATAAAAAATGGCTACTTAAGCAATATTACATTAGCAATTGAACAACTGATTGTAATTTTTGCCACTGCATCTCCCACATTAAAAAAGTTGGCAAGTGATAAAAGAAATCCTTCAATATAAACTGAATTTTGTATACTTTTCTCTGATCATCTGTTTATTTAAGGCCAGAATATTTGATAATTTGGCTCTCAGGATTAAAGGAATTTTCCTGTACGTAGACTTTTCATATTAGTATTTTAATTTCATTTTTGTTCCTATTTAAATCCTGCGATATTTAGGTCAACAGAAGACCTGATTCCATCAAAGCCCTACATGAAATTGATGATGGCATATATAGTGTATCATTTTTTTAGTTGCAGGCATCTACAGATATTACGTCTACGTTATAATATATAAATATTGCTACCTTTACACATTTAGCTTTTAATCGCAAATAATATACAGTAGGAAACTTATTTTACCCTTAAAACTTTTTTTTGTTTTTAACCACACAAGCCACACATTTTCCAAATCATCTTCTTCTCCCGTGATTGCTCTCTTCGTATGATGTGTCCAAAGTAAGGGTACCTTCTCACTAAACGACGTACCAGCGATTCCGACCACGATTTGACCTGGTCAGGATCGCTGGTGCGTCGCTACATGGTCGCTGGTGAGCTGTTAATCAGGCAGATCTCACCAGCGACCAGCCACCAGCACCTCTCAACTTGGTAACCAAGGTACACATCGGGTTACTAAGCAAATCGCTTTGCTTAGTTACCCAATATCTACCCTGGTTACGTATGCAGGAAGCCAGCGCTGGCAGCCTGTAAGCGTGCACACATCGGCGTGTTTGACTGCGGGAGACCAACGAGCACCGACTCTGCGTAAGCAGCGTACACTGGTAACCAAGGTAAATATCGTGTAACTAAGCAAAGCGGTTTGCTTGGTTACCCGATGTTTACCTTGGTTACCAGCGTACACCGCTTAGTGCTGGCTCCCTGTGCACGTAGCCAGGGTAAATATCGGGTAACTAAGCAAAGCGCTTTGCTTAGTAACCTGATGTGTACCCTGGTTATGTGTGCAGGGAGCCAGCGCTAAGCGGTGTACGCTGGTAACCAGGGTAAATATCGGGTTACTAAGCAAAGCGCTTTGCTTAGTTACATGATATTTACCTTGGTTACCAGCGTACGCTGCTTACACAGAGTCGGTGCTCGTTGGTCTCCCGCAGTCAAACACGCCGATGTGTGCTGTACAACGGGAGACCAACGAGCAAAAAATGAACCAGAACAGTGTGTAACGATCAGCGATTTTACAGCAGGGGCCAGGTCGCTGCTTAGTGTCACACACAGCGAGATTGCTGATGAGGTCACTGGTACGTCACAAAACCTGTAACTCAGCAGCGATCTCGCTAGCGATCTCGCTATGTGAGAAGTACCCCTAAGGAAGTCGTAGCTTAGTGATCCTTGCTTTGAATGACATGTCTGGCTTGCTTGGTTTGTTCCAAAATTGATTTGTAACCATCCATGGTATTGATAACATTCTTCTCCGGTACCACATTTCAAAGGCATTGATTCTTCTTCGGTCTTGTTCCTTTATCATCCCGGTTTCGCATCCATATGTGACTACAGAAAAGACCAAACTATGTGCAAGCTGCATCTTAGTCACCAGTGGCTTTAATCAACATTATACAGAAGGCTTTTTGATTACTGTTCCATAAACAGCATATATCACCTATCCACAGGACCGCCTACATCCATGCCCTGTGCACTTCTAGCCACCATGTAGCGGGATTTTATTTTTTTCTAAGGTCATTTGATGCCTTGACATAAAGAAATGTGAGTCAGTTTAGTATAGGGTCTCATGTAAAAGACTTTACCTTGTTGCTGGCAAATGGACACACACATTCATCAAAAGTTTTCCACAAGAACCTCATGTTTTATTTTACATATGTAGCAATAGTTCATCATTTTTTATATTTGTAGTGGATTTTGGATTTTTATATAGAGCAGGTAAAATAAGTATTCAATATGTCACCAATTTTCTAAGTAAATATATTTCTAAAGGTGCTATTGACATGAATTTCTCACCAGATGTCAGTAACAACCCATCCAATCCACACAGGCAAAGAAATCAAACCATAGAGGTCTAAAAATTAAGTTATGTGAAATAATAAGAAATGACACAAGAGAAAAGTATTCAACACATAAAGAAGTAGAGGTGCAAAGAGCCATGGAAAGTCATGACAACAACTGAAATCTACATAGGTAAGGATGGTTGACCTCAGGGAGATCAACATCCAACACCGCGGAGACACCATCACATGTTTCTCAACGCAGTGACACTAGAACATAGGCGGTCTCCTTGACTGGAGGCTGCCCTTCCCGTAGTTGTTCCTTCCCGGTGAAAGACCTAGCTAGTTTCCGTTGAGAAACGTGATGGTGTCTCCGCGGCATTCTTGTTTTGTTTTACCAACTGAAATCTATCAGTAATTAGAAATAAATCCTGCCACTTAGTGAAAAATAATATCCGCTGACTCTACTGATGGACTATAAAAAGAAGTCTCATTACCAAGGTGCCACACAAGAAACACCTAATGATGGGTAAAACCAGGGAGCTGTCGCAAGACCATCACAACCTTATTGTTGCAAAACTGTCTGATGGCACTGGTTACAGGAAAATTTCTAAACTGTTGAGGCCATAATCCAGCAGTGAGAAAAACTTTATGTCAATAGCATAAAGTTCTTTTCACTTCCAGATTATGACCTCAACAATGCTCACTGGAACCTTCAATAGTTTAGAAATTCTTCTGTAACCAATACATCACTATGTTTTTCAAAAATAAGGTTGCATAGGTTTTGCACCAGCTCCCTGGTTTTACCCATCATGAGATGTTTCTTGTGTGGCAGCTTGGTAATGAGACACTATTTTATAGGCCATCAGTAGAGTCAGCTGATATTATTTTTCACCAAGTGGCAGGATTGCTTTCTAATTACTGATAGATTTCAGCTGGTGTTATTACTTTCCATGGCTTTTTGAATCTCTCTTTCTTCATGTGTTCAATATTTTTTCCCTGTGTCATTTTTTCCTTATTGCACATAACCTAATTTATGGACATCTATGGTTGGATAAGTAAATATGTACTGGAAGAAGAAATAACGCTTGAAATTAATAAAGTTGTCAAACTGTTTATTAAGATTTTATTTATCTGACTTCCTTGATAGCATTTATTATTTTGCATATAGACGACTGTCACTGTCTGATCATCAATCCTGGCATATGCCTTCCTGGCTTCAGAGTGCTTTGATTAACATTTTTCAGAAACTCAAAATAGAAAGCGACACGTTCAGCCCCAAGATTTGTAGCTATTTAAAGAAAATCCCCCAAAGCTAAAGCAGCTGTTGTTGGTTTTTACTAACAATAGAAAGTTACATGTGAATGGGAGCTCTGTATTATAACGTCCCTCGTGTATATGTAAGAAGGAAATCTCATAGTACGGCTTTTATTTTCCGTTAGTTGAGTAACTTTTTTTTATATACTTTACTTTCAATTAATTTACCTGTTTTGAAGATTTCTTTTGAATGTCAGTGAATGCAAACACTGGAGCATGAGAAAACAGGAGAACAAGAGTATAATGTACAAAAGTAACAAAGTTTATTTATTAAATATAATCACACACAGACTACCTATAAAATCGTTGTCCATATAAAATCTAAGGACCCCTCAGGTTCTTCCTCTCTGATGAAGCAACAACACCCTGGCGAAACGCGCATTGGGGGTCCTTAGGTCCTTTTCCGGGGTTATGTGATAGTGCATGACAAGTCCTGGATATGATTTTTGCACTTAGCACTTTAGGTAAAGTTCATCCCTTCTGTTTATTTGTGTATTTTCTGTACACTTGGATGCGCTGTGTTTTCTATAGATGTTCCAGTACACGACATACGGTCATCTCTACTTAACATACTTTACTCTTTCTCCTCTGTCTGAGGAGCATCAGGAATCCTTGTGCTAATTATTTACTTATTTTGGGGATGCTATCCTGAAACATTTTAAGTCACAACTTCTCTGTATTGAGCCAGGTGCACATGCTAAGTGAGACAAAGTGACTAAAATACAAGGCACATACTAGATTTTTTGGTGCAAATTGAACTATTTTGGTTAATTTATTTTAGCCAACCTGATGCCGCTATATTGGTGATGCCCAAAATGTTACAGATATTTGTAGTAGTGTGGAGCTGATCATTTGAATTTTGAATTTGTCAACTTTGTCAAAGTTTTGTAAAAATTTGATCATGAAAATTTCAAATCTCAATACTGGAAAGTTTGCAATTACTCAGAAAATACACATGAGGGAGAGGAGAGTGGAAGGATCCCGCTGATCATAAGAGCTTACACTCTATAGGAGAGAGAGAGAAGACCCCTCTGATCATAAGAGCTTACACTCTACAGGAAACGGGACCCCACTGGCCATAAGATCTTAAGCTCTAAATGAGAGAGGACCCCACTGACCATAAGAGCTTACACTCTACAGGAGAGAGGACCCCACTGACCATAAGAGCGTTCACTCTACATGAGAGAGGACCCCACTGACCATAAGAGCTTACACTCTACATGAGAGAGGACCCCACTGACCATAAGAGCTTTCACTCTACATGAGAGAGGACCCCACTGACCATAAGAGCTTACACTCTACATGAGAGAGGACCCCACTGACCATAAGAGCTTACACTCTACATGAGAGAGGACCCCATTGACCATAAGAACTTTCACTCTACATGAGAGAGGACCCCACTAACCATAAGAGCTTACACTCTACATGAGAGAGGACCCCACTGACCATAAGAGCTTTCATTCTACATGAGAGAGGACCCCACTGATCATAAGAGCTTTCATTCTACATGAGAGAGGACCCCACTGATCATAAGAGCTTTCATTCTACATGAGAGAGGACCCCACTGACCATAAGAGCTTACACTCTACATGAGAGAGGACCCCACTGATCATAAGAGCTTACACTCTACATGAGAGAGGACCCCACTGACCATAAGAGCTTACACTCTACATGAGAGAGGACCCCACTGACCACAAGAGCTTTCATTCTACATGGGAGAGAACCCCACTGACCATAAGAGCTTACACTCTACATGAGAGAGGACCCCACTGACTACAAGAGCTTACACTCTGCAGAAGAGAGACTTACCCAGTGACTCTGGAGATGGAAAATGACTCTGTTATACAACTGTGCTCTACTGGGAACCATTGATCTGTGATGGCCCTGGAACTGACCACCATTGTACACGGAGTGATACCTGCAGGGCATTATTGGGAAGCTGCTTGGCAGTAGATAATGACGTTAGCCCGCTGTCTGATGCTTCAGCAGTGTGGGAAATGGAGCAAGCAAACTTCCTTTTTATTTTTGAGAACTGTAAATCGAATTTTAAAGTGTTTGAATTCATGTGAAAATGCAATTTTCAGGAAATTAGATGCAAACTTGATAATCTGTTTGTCTCAATTATTTACATGTGGCTTCAAAGCTTGAATTCTCAGCACTGACACATCGGCTTACTACATGACAGATATTTTAATTGCTGTCAGGGGCATAATGATTGCGGTTGCAGGGATCGCAACCACGACCGGACCCGAGGGTGCAGAGAGCCTGCTGGCCCCAACCCCTGATTCAGCTGGATGTGCTCCCGAGGCTGCAGCACGTCCAGTCAAAATACATTGTGGTGCATAGACCCATCGGGTCCCTGTACTGCGATGCATGCTGCCGGCCAAACAGAAACTTTCATCAGTGTCCCAGTGACTGAGAGCGGCACATGGCAATGACGTCATGCATTGCAATAGATCCGGCATCGATGAAAGCTGCCGACCACTGTGTGCAGCTACACATGAGGACACTGTGCGACGTGGGAGCCCGGGACTGTGAGTATAATGCTGTTGTTTCTTGTATTAGACAGAACGGAGACATATGTACCAGGAGGGGGACAGTAGATACCAGGAATAGGACAGTATATATTCCACTAGAGACCCAGCAGGGGGACAGTATACACCAGGAGGGGGACAGAAGATACCAGGAGGGGGACAGTACATACCAAGTGGAGCCTAGTATGGGGACATACATAAAAGGATGGTGACATATATACCAAGAAGGATGGGGACATTTTTCCAGGATGGGGTTATATATACACTAGGATGTGGGCTAGAAAGGGGAACAGATATACTAGGATGGGGGACATATATGCCAGGATGGGGGACATACTTACCAGGAAGGGACGCATATATACTAGGATGGGGGAGGGGACATAATTACAAGGAAGGAGCCCAGGATGGGGCACATTAGAACAGGGTGGGGGACATTACTACATAATGGGGTGATGCAACTCTTATGTCTTTATAGGATTTAGAATGTTAAATGTATACATACTGTACATATACATACATCTCACCAACATAAGGGGGGGCAGGTCCAAATTGTGCACCAGGGCACATTGCACTCCAGTTACGCCACTGATTGCTGTTCTTCGCCTGATTTAGAAATATCATTAGTTTGATTGATAAAATTGTAACATTGTAGTAACAAGTTCCCCTGATAGAATTTATTTTATTCCATAAATGTATTTCCCACTCAGTACTGTGAAAAGTAATCTATTTACATATAACCTTCCGGACACTTGACATACAAATGCTATACACTTGTTATAGTAGTGCGCAGTATACAACTGGATATATTATATTTTTACATTCAGAAGTAAAATGTATCTTTTATGCAAAATCAATATATAAAATTCTAAGAAGACATTGTGTATCAGTAGGATAAAAAAAATAAACAAATAAACAAGCTTGTGCTCATTTATATACACATAATAAAGCTTCCCACTCTCATAAGAGGAAATGGTCCTGATTCTGAGCGCCTGACATTAGCATACAATCGATCCTGTCATCTGTCAGAGGTTTCACCACTGACTGCAACTCTCAGGCATTTCTCAGCTTTTCTACCAAGCCTTCCTTTCTGTACAAATGTGAGATTAGAGATAGCATGTGGAAATTCTCGTTTGAGGAGCAGATGATGATTAAAAGGGGCTGTGTTCAGTAAGGAAGTGTCTTTGAAACCGCACAAACTGAGACTCCTCCCTCTGCGAATGGAAAAAATGATGCAGCAACTGCAGTGTGTACAAATATGTCATCTTTGACCCCAGTTCCCCTGCAATCACATCTATTCAGACAAATATAGTAAAACTGGGATGTTACTGGGAGACGGTTGTGAAACATTTTGACAAATTTGTGTTTCATAGTGAGGAACTTTGCCAATGTTTGTAGAACAGCCAAACGTAAGAGCAGAACGGAGTTAATGCAATGTTTCTGTACTGAAGAACAATAGATGAAATATGAAGCACAGTGAGTGCTAAACAATCTGTCCGCTGTTTGCAGCTGTATCGCTTTGCTCCTTTGTGCTGCAGGATGCCAGAGCAACCTGATGCACTTTTGCAACCTGATGGAACTTTGTCAATATTTGTAAAACAGCCAAACTTAAGAGCCAGTAATATGAGTGGAGTTAATGTAATGTTTCTGTACTGAAGAACAATAGATGAAATATGAAGCCCAGTGAGTGCTGAGCAATCTGTCCTCTCTCTGCTGCTGTAGCTCCCATTACTTCTTCGTGCTGCGGGATGCCAGAGCAACCTGATGCACTTCTGCAACCTGATGGAACTTTGTCAATATTTGTAGAACAGCCAAACTTAAGAGCCAGCTCTTGTGTGCTACAGGATGCCACAGCAACCTGATGCACTTCTGCAACCCGATGAAACTTTGCCAAAGTTTGTAGAACAGCCAAACTTAAGAGCTAGGGATACGAGTAGAGTTAATGCAATGTTTTTGTAATGAAGAACAATAGATGAAATATGAATTCCAGTGAGAACTAAGCAATCTGTCCTCTCTCTGCAGCTTCAGGCTCCCTTTGCTCCTTTGTACTGTGGGATACCAGAGCAACCTGATGCACTTCTGCAATGTCACTCACCTGGGCCATTAAGGCCAACTTCGGTGGCAAAATGTGGATTGAAAATCCAGGTAGTTAGAATCCACTACTACTGTTTTTTACTAAAGATAAGTGAACCCAAACTGTAACGTTCGGTGGTTCATACTGAACACTGGGTGTCTGATACTCGAGGTTGAAACCGAGTTCGGGTGTTGTTGTATGCTAATCACTCAGTTGAGAATTGGAGTGCTCAGGTACGCTCAGAGGCTTTGTATGGCTCTCACTGGGGGTTAAAACAACATTTTCGGATGCTGCATGTAACTTAAAAAAAACAGTCTCCCACCCTCCCTCCCCCGGAAATGCTCTGCTGCCTGTATGTGGGAGATGAGCTGAACTGCCCAATCATTGATTTCCCCTATACTCATTACTTGAGTCAAGCCAGTTAGCTCGGGTCCCCATTGACTTTTATGGAGTTCAGAGTCCGGGAACAAGTTCAGGTCCCGAAATGAATTATTAATTATAGTTGGGCCAAACTCGGTCAACCAGAACATCCATGGGTCCGTTCATCTCTACTTATCCCCACTCCATTCTGTGTCCCCAGATATACTCATCACTATTCTACAGCCAGTGAGTGCCCCCAGACATACCCAACTCTGCTATACCTTCCTAGTGTGCCTCTTGATATACTCAGTTCTGCTACACTTGCTTCAGATTGCATCATGACTTATCAAGCTGTGAAACATTGTTGGGCTCACTTACATTGGCATTCTTTGCCTATCATACCCTTCTATGCTATTTTGTCCTTGTGAGCCTTGGGACATATACACTGAAGAGCAAAAGGGTAACAATGTTTTGCACTTTTGACTTTCAGTCTCCATATCTCACCACCCACTACAGCTTCAAATGTGAGACTACCTTCGGTTTATAGACAATCATCTTGGCTATCTCATACATAAATTTGACTTGCAACTATTTAGCATATGATTATATATGCAGATTCTTGTCATGTCTCTGCATTGTTATTGTTTTGCTCCTGGTGTTTGACATTTTTTCCCCTGCATACTACAAATTACAACCCGTTCTCACATTCCCTAATAGCTCAGTGTGTTATAAGGTTGATTCACTACTTTGAACCGAGGAGCAGCGATGAAGATGATTTCCCACGAAAAGTGAAGCAGCATCATCCAGCTCATCAATAGCGGTCTCTCAGCCAAGAAAATTGCCAAACTACATTATGTGAGGCCATGAGCATTGGAAGAATAAGAAATGAAGTCTGTCCATCTACTCAAAAGTCAAGAGGTGACGTCCAGACAACATATCTAAGTCAACAAGTCATCTCATCACAAGGTCTATTCGTTCAGGGCGACAAACACAGCAGTGGAGGCGGCTCGTATGCTTCATAATAGTCGATGAGTAAAAAGCTGTGGAGAAGAAGCGCAATAGGGTTTTACCCCAATAACACACGGGGTAGAGACAGTGAGCAGTAATACTCACCAAGTGAAGTTGTGAAAGTCATTTCTCTGTTATGCTTCATAATAGTGAGATCACAGACGTCTATGCAAGCACTGTGCGACGCACGTTACACAAGTCTGGAATGGTGGCCCGAAAAAGATGATGAAGCCGCGTCTTCAATATCATCAATATCATCATAAGAAGCATCGACTCGAGTTTGCAAAAAAGTACGAAAAGTGGACAGTAGAAGATTGGAAACGGGTGATTTGGATCGATGAGATGAAAGTCAATAGATGGTTAAAATGGGTATGGAAGAAATAAGGGGTAAACTGTGCCTTTTCCCTCCATCTCCTGTCCTTACTGTGTACAATCTCCCTGCCTCCCGACCTGACTGTCTGTCCTCCCCGCTTCCCGTCCTGATTGCCTCCGTTCCTCTCTGACTCCCATCCTGCCCTCCTCTGTTCCGTCCTCCTGTACTCCCTGCTATTACCTGCTCTCCCGGCTCTTGACTCTGGCTTGTCATTTTATACTCTGTTTTCCGCGCTCCCCCGGTCTGTGACGTTCCCTCTCGGTGTTCTGACTTGGCTCTGTGTTGACTCTGTCTCCATCTTATCCCTGGTACCTCGTCGACCTCCTGGCTCTGACTTCGGCCCGTACGACCATCCACTCCTTCCACTAGAGAGACTAGGGCCATCTAGTGGAGAGTTTCTGCCTAGCACTCTCCTGACGTTCCAGCTCCCCGTGCTGGTTTGTACAGACTAGTGCCATCTAGTGGAGAGTTTCTGCCTAGCACTCTCCTGGTGCTCCAGCTCCCCCTGCTGGTTTGTACAGTCTAGTGCCATCTAGTGGAGAGTTTCTGCCTAGCACTCTCCTGGCGCTCCAGCTCCCCGTGCTGGTTTGTACAGTCTAGTGCCATCTAGTGGAATGTTTCTGCCTAGCACTCGCCTGGCGTTCCAGCTCCCCGTGCTGGTTTGTACAGTCTAGTGCCATCTAGTGGAAAGTTTCTGCCTAGCACTCTCCTGGCGTTCCAGCTCCCCGTGCTGGTTTGTACAGTCTAGTGCTATCTAGTGGAGAGTTTCTGCCTAGCACTCTCCTGGCGTCCCAGCTCCCCGTGCTGGTTTGTACAGTCTAGTGCCATCTAGTGGAGAGTTTCTGCCTAGCACTCTCCTGGCGCTCCAGCTTCCCCTGCTGGTTTGTACAGTCTAGTGCCATCTAGTGGAAAGTTTCTGCCTAGCACTCTCCTGGCGTTCCAGCTCCCCGTGCTGGTTTGTACAGTCTAGTGCTATCTAGTGGAGAGTTTCTGCCTAGCACTCTCCTGGCGCTCCAGCTCCCGGTGCTGGTTTGTACAGACTAGTGCCATCTAGTGGAGAGTTTCTGCCTAGCACTCTCCTGGCGCTCCAGCTCCCCCTGCTGGTTTGTACAGACTAGTGCCATCTAGTGGAGAGTTTCTGCCTAGCACTCTCCTGGTGCTCCAGCTCCCCCTGCTGGTTTGTACAGTCTAGTGCCATCTAGTGGAGAGTTTCTGCCTAGCACTCTCCTGGTGCTCCAGCTCCCCGTGCTGGTTTGTACAGTCTAGTGCTATCTAATGGAGAGTTTCTGCCTAGCACTCTCCTGGCGCTCCAGCTCCCCCTGCTGGTTTGTACAGTCTAGTGCCATCTAGTGGAGAGTTTCTGCCTAGCACTCTCCTGGTGCTCCAGCTCCCCCTGCTGGTTTGTACAGTCTAGTGCCATCTAGTGGAGAGTTTCTGCCTAGCACTCTCCTGGTGCTCCAGCTCCCCGTGCTGGTTTGTACAGTCTAGTGCTATCTAATGGAGAGTTTCTGCCTAGCACTCTCCTGGCGCTCCAGCTCCCCCTGCTGGTTTGTACAGTCTAGTGCCATCTAGTGGAGAGTTTCTGCCTAGCACTCTCCTGGCGCTCTAGCTCCTCCTGCTGCTTCATTTGAATACATATAATGTTATGTTCCTTGAAGCCAGAAGAAGGCTTGTGTTATGTTGCTGGAGAGCGGTTTGTGTATATTAAATAAACCTGCGGGACTTTTTAAGCAAAAGTGTCCCTTTTCTTACCTCGAGAAGCAAGCTTAGTGAGTAACTGCAGCACAGTTAACATGTGCTGTCTAGCAACAGCATGGACTATAGATGACAACAACAGACAGGATCTGATGCTTTAAGAGTTGTGGAAGAGTCGCTGTTGGCATGCTCAGTGACCTGTGCAGAGGTTATTGTGCAGGGAGGAGGATTAGGTGAACTCTGCCCATTACCAAAGGTGTTATCCATCTTTAGGTGTTTCCCTGCCTGTGATGATAATGAAAATGCTGAGAAGTGATCTCTGTAAAACAGAAAGCATCAGTCTAATGTGAGGCCCAGTTGAAAGAATGCAAACTATAAATTTGTATTTTTTTTTAAAGACATTGTTATAATAAATATTTAACATAAAACATACTATAAAGATTTCTTGATGACACATTCCCCTTTAACTGTTTGGCTACAAATACTCACAGCTCTTACAGTTTATTTATGCTGTTATATGAGAGATTGCGTTACCTTACAGGAAACCTCGGAACAATCCACAGGCGAGATATTAACCACGACAGCTGGGATCTATACATTGACTAAGCAGTGTTTAATTTGTACTTATCCCTCTGGTGTTTAGTTCAACACTCATTAATCCATTTCCAAACCTCTACAAATCATGCCAAGGTAAAGCTTAGTGACCGCAAGGTTAATCAATACTAAGTATCTATCATATAAGATATCTTTATACAGTGTGTCCACCCATATCCCGTCCACCGCCATTAACTTGAGAACGGTGGCAGCTATAGGCATAGAAGTGGTGTCTAGGTATAGTAAAGTAGCCATGTACTACGCAATGAAACCACCTATAGCGCCACCTGGTGGAAAACAACGTAGTTAGCATTTTTATCTCGAAAACGGAACGAGATAGAGAAAAAAAGTGAATTACAAAGTTGTAGGGCATCAACAATTCGATACGAATCGACACCTTGCATACAGAAATGCTATGATTATAACGTGTAAAACTCACAAGGCTGCGGACATGAAGTGATACCTCATGGACACCTTCCTACAAGTCATTGGGTATGGTGGCTGCGTGGAGTGGGCTCCACACTCACCTGACCTGACCCCATTGGACTTCTTTCTGTGAGGTCACATCAAACAGCAGGTGTATGCGACCCCTCCACTAACATTGCAGGACCCACGACGACGTATCACAGATGCTTGTGCAAACGTGTCACCTACCATATTGCACAATGTGCAGCAAGATACAGTATGCTGTCCAGAGTCCAGATGTGCATTGCAGCTGACGGTGGCCACTTTGAGCACCAAAGTTAAATGAGCGCCATATACGTGACCAGCATTCAATGTTTTTGGGGGGGTCATAGGTTTCATATCATAGCATTTCTGTATGCAAGGTGTCGATTTGTATTGAATTGATGATGCCCTACAACTTTTTAATTCACTTTTTTTCTCTATCTCGTTTCGTTTTAGAGATAAAAATGCTAACTTCGTTGTTTTCCACCAGGTGGCGCTATAGGTGGTTTCATTGCGTAGCGCATGGCTACTTTACTATACCTAGACACCACTTCTATGCCTATAGCTGCCGCCGTTCTCAAGTTAATGGCGGTGGACAGGATATGGGTGGACACACTGTATAGTATCAAAGCATGGAATCTACCCCAAAATAGTATTATACAAACATCAGGTTACGACGCAAAAAAAAACCCTCACACAGCTCCTTCGACCGAAAAATAAAAATGTTACAGGTTTTGAAAAATGACGACTCAAGCTAATTTTTTTAATTTTTTTAGTTTTTTTTTTTTCTTACAAATTTTTGAAATGTTTTCACCACTTATATAAAAGAGACAAAATGCAAGTTTGGTATTGTCATAATTGTACTGACCTGGGCCATCATACTGCCAGGTCCTATTTACTGCAGAATCAACGCCAAAACCAAAAGAAACCCCCCAAAAACTATAGTGCAATTATTGTTTCTTTGTTTTTGTTTTTTTGCAATATCACTTTTCTTGAATTTTTTTCCCCTTTTTCTAGTAAACCGTATGATGAAATGGATGGTGTCATTCAAAAGTACAACTAGTCCCACAAAAAAAACAGGAGCTCATTTAGCATTGTCAGCAGGAAAATAAAGAAAAGTTACGGCTCTTGGAAGAAGGGAGAGGGAAAAATTATACAAAAATGGAGTTCAGCCGGCAGGTAAATTGCTGTATGGGAGGTGCGTGCCCCTGAGGTTGCTGAGGATTTCTGCAATGACTAACATTTGTCCAGTCTGTTATTTAGGTGGCTTTTTTGTTTAAATTTTGCCTCAGTTGTGGAAATATTGGCAATCGAAGTGTTTGGTATTGTCACGATTCCTCTGTGCAGAGCATCTTGCACACTAGGAGATGCTCTTTTGTGTTTTCCTGGGCTTATGAGCAGGCAGGTTGATTGATTGCTCAGTTTTTTCATCTTCCTGGTAACTGCTCTGCTTCTTTACTGAGCATGCTCTCCCAGTACCTTGCCAGTTGTACATTCTGGTTCTGTAGATGTGCTGTTGGCCTGTGTTTCTGCATGTATTCTGATCTATTGTTTCTTGACTCTGGACCATTGTTTGACCCCTCTCTGCCCGCTCCCTGTTCCTGTCGCAATCTCCTGGCTTTAGACCTCGGACCGTTACCTGACCATGTCTCAGTTTTCTCCCTGAATCTATTACATGCCCTCCTGGAATTCTGACCCCTGGATTGTGACCTGACTGTGCCTTTGTGTACTACCTGTCCTCCTGTTACCAGACCCCGACTTTCCTGATTACTCTTCTGTTAAGTACAACCCATAAGTAGTGACACAACCCATAAGTATTGGCTGTATTACAGGTATCTAATAAGTTAATTTTAAGTACAAGTAGGAATTATCATAGTTTTCACTGGGGGCGTGTACTTCTTCTCTTGTACAATGCTGACCAATCATTAGCAGGCAGCGACATACTGGTGAAAGAAGGGTCGGAGGGGCAGAGTGTTCTCCTGGTAAATCTCCTGTCAGTTTCTTAGTCCAGAGAGGGGGGAGGGTACCTGCACCCAGTGTCGGATTGGCTACCGTACTGCCACCTGAGCTCCGGAGTTCAGCCCGGCCTGTCCACAACTGTGATATGAACTATACCGCAATCCCCGTTGAATCAGTCGGCGCTCGCGGTTCAGTCCTGCAAACCCTGAGTTCAGTCCAGGCTGCACTCCGGAGCTCAGGTGGAGCTCCAGAGTTCAATGCAAGTAACCGTATCCAGGCCTGGTATTACTGGAGGTTCCTCCGGTAGCCAGTCTGACACTGCCTGCACCGAATTCCTTATCAGGGGGCCATCTAAGTAGATAAATTAGACATTGCACTGATAATACTAGCACCCCATTATCTGTGCAGTATCATGGGTAGAAGAAGTACAGAACGACCTATGATGATGTCAAAAGACTACTTTAATGGAAGCTGCTAGCTATGGAACAGGCCCATAATGTGCCCTGTCTGCAGCGGGGTCAGCTCACAGAAGCCGAAGGCAAACTCCCTTCTGTTGTAATTTGATAGAGCTACTGTAGCACAAATTGCTGAAACCATTAACACTGGCTACAGTTCATTACTGGGGCTACATGGTGACATTGGGTGTGATACAGATCATGTGGCCAAAGATCACAGTAAGCCAGTTAATGCAGCAATATTTTACCGTGCAACCGATGTGGCAGCAAAAGTCTGTGTAGCCCCAGAATACACAACAGATTGCACCTTGCTGTGTATCTGCTGCAGGTTGTGACTCATTTTTGTCTGTGTCTACATAGGGCATGTGAGCGTCTGAACTGGACCATAGAGCAATGGTTGAAGGTGGCTCGGTGTGATGAATATAACGTTCTATTGCATCAATTGGATGGCTGGGTGCCTGTGCATCACATACCTGGATCAAGCAAGAGAGGGAAAAGCGTTAATTCCCATGATGCCATGTAGAATGAAGACGAGATCAATACCATGGTTTTATTCTATGCCTTTCAGAGTCTCTGTTCCTTCTTCAGGAACAAAATCACTGCTGTATATCAGGCTTCATCCATTGATTGTCAATGGGTTCTGAAGCAGCCAGTGTGCATATTTCATGCCCTTCATAATAGTTGTGTTCCACTGTGACGGGGTATGAACCGATGAAACAGAGGCTCCTAGGCTGACCCTAAGACTGGAACCCCTGCTCTGTTCCTTATCTCTAAGGTAGGCTTGAATGTAGCCAGGTTCGAGCCCTCAGCATGACCCTGTCTCCTGTACGAGCCCTGATAGTATTCCTCACCCACCCAGAAAGCCCTGTAGCGAAAACCCAACAAATAGGCACAGAAAAGGGTAAATGAAAACTCGTGCACACTGCATTCAAACACAAAGGAAAGAGAGTAAATGAACTGGGGAGTAACGCAAAAAAGGAGTAGGAAATAAAAGCACAACTGGAGAACTCACACACCACGCAACTTGTTTATCCCCATAGAACTGGATATCCACAGGAACAGAGAAAGCAGAAGCTATATCCGGCACTCAATCCCAGGAACCAGAGCCTTATAAAGGGTGAAGGTGGCTGAGGATAGTAGGGATGATCGAATACCTCAAATATTCGGCTTCGCGAATATTTTCCGAATAGTTTGCCGCTATGCGAATATTCGATGCGCAGTGTAAGTCTATGGGAAGCCCGAATAGTTTTGAATAGTTGTTATTCGGGTTTCTCATAGACTTACATTGTGCATCGAATATTCGCGACTTAGTTGGAAAATATTCGCGAAGCCGAATATTTGAGGTATTCGATCATCCCTAGAGGATAGTAATCAGCAGCCTGAGCTCCCAGCAGATGATCACAAGCCAGCAGGAAGTAACTCCTGTTGAACTGGAGAGCAGTAAAGCCAGAACCAGCTGACACCCAAGACAGGCTGTGCAGCTAAGGGATTCCAGGCTGCTTGTCGGACTCTGCAGTGTGAACAGAGTCTGACCCAGCAAGTGCAGGACACCTGCACAACTACTCCAGTTGAGCAATTCCCTGCACCAATGTACAGTTAGGTCCAGAAATATTTGGACAGTGACACAATTTTCGCGAGTTGGGCTCTGCATGCCACCACATTGGATTTGAAATGAAACCTCTACAACAGAATTCAAGTGCAGATTGTAACGTTTAATTTGAAGGTTTGAACAAAAATATCTGATAGAAATTGTAGGAATTGTACACATTTCTTTACAAACACTCCACATTTTAGGAGGTCAAAAGTAATTGGACAAATAAACCAAACCCAAACAAAATATTTTTATTTTCAATATTTTGTTGTGAATCCTTTGGAGGCAATCACTGCCTTAAGTCTGGAACCCATGGACATCACCAAACGCTGGGTTTCCTCCTTCTTAATGCTTTACCAGGCCTTTACAGCCGCAGCCTTCAGGTCTTGCTTGTTTGTGGGTCTTTCCGTCTTAAGTCTGGATTTGAGCAAGTGAAATGCATGCTCAATTGGGTTAAGATCTGGTGATTGACTTGGCCATTGCAGAATGTTCCACTTTTTTGCACTCATGAACTCTTGGGTAGCTTTGGCTGTATGCTTGGGGTCATTGTCCATCTGTACTATGAAGCGCCGTCCGATCAACTTTGCGTCATTTGGCTGAATCTGGGCTGAAAGTATATCCCGGTACACTTCAGAATTCATCCGGCTACTCTTGTCTGCTGTTATGTCATCAATAAACACAAGTGACCCAGTGCCATTGAAAGCCATGCATGCCCATGCCATCACGTTGCCTCCACCATGTTTTACAGAGGATGTGGTGTGCCTTGGATCATGTGCCGTTCCCTTTCTTCTCCAAACTTTTTTCTTCCTATCATTCTGGTACAGGTTGATCTTTGTCTCATCTGTCCATAGAATACTTTTCCAGAACTGAGCTGGCTTCATGAGGTGTTTTTCAGCAAATTTAACTCTGGCCTGTCTATTTTTGGAATTGATGAATGGTTTACATCTAGATGTGAACCCTTTGTATTTACTTTCATGGAGTCTTCTCTTTACTGTTGACTTAGAGACAGATACACCTACTTCACTGAGAGTGTTCTGGACTTCAGTTGATGTTGTGAACGGGTTCTTCTTCACCAAAGACAGTATGCGGCGATCATCCACCACTGTTGTCATCCATGGACGCCCAGGCCTTTTTGAGTTCCCAAGCTCACCAGTCAATTCCTTTTTTCTCAGAATGTACCCGAATGTTGATTTTGCTACTCCAAGCATGTCTGCTTTCTCTGATGGATTTTTTCTTTTTTTTCAGCCTCAGGATTTTCTGCTTCACCTTAATTGAGAGTCCCTTAGACCGCATGTTGTCTGGTCACAGCAACAGCTTCCAAATGCAAAACCACACACCTGTAATCAACCCCAGACCTTTTAACTACTTCATTGATTACAGGTTAACGAGGGAGACGCCTTCAGAGTTAATTGCAGCCCTTAGAGTCCCTTGTCCAATTACTTTTGGTTCCTTGAAAAAGAGGAGGCTATGCATTACAGAGCTATGATTCCTAAACCCTTTCTCCGATTTGGATGTGAAAACTCTCATATTGCAGCTGTGAGTGTGCACTTTCAGCCCATATTATATATATAATTGTATTTCTGAACATGTTTTTGTAAACAGCTAAAATAACAAAACTTGTGTCACTGTCCAAATATTTCTGGACCTAACTGTATCCTATTCCACCGGGATACGACCCTATATTGCGCCTTTTTGTCTTTCCAGTATCTACTAATAAATCATATGCCTGGGGAAGAGATGGCACCATAACACAATACAAGATCAAGGCTGGTGGGAGCAGTGTGATGCCATGTTCTGCTGGGAAACCTCAGGTCTTGGCAGTGGAGAACAAAGAACAATATATTGGTCACCTCTAGTCCTATAGCTCATCATTATGCCAAATTCCAACTGAGGTGTGGGTGGATGAGGGGCCCCTGACCTCTTACGCCCCCTCTGTGACTGCACCAATGATATGTCCACCCCTGGGTCTGGGCATTAATGTGACGGTCACAGGTGCACTGCTCATTTCAGCACAGTTATCACATCTTCCTCGTGCACTTGCGATCAGTGTCTGTAAAACACTAATGCATTGTTTAGGTGATTAAAAAAAATAAAAAATTAAAATAATAATAATTCAAGCCAAACGTTTTTTTTTTTGTCCTGTAAATTTAGCTGTATTGCGTCACGTATAAATCTAAAAATAAAAAAGTGATTAATTTCTAGAATTTTTCTTTTTTTTTTCCTTCTTGTTTCCAAAATATCTGTCTACGGCGGTGAATTTGTGACCTCTCCAAACATGTCCCTCTCCTCTGTGGAAAATCATTTTTATGAATCTTAGCCAGTGTTTTCTCAAGATGCCTGTATGAGGCAGACCTCTGATGAGAATTCATCTCCTGCCAAAGAACTGCTTGTTTGGAAGCCTCGTAAGATTCCACAGTCATGTGTCTATATTAGGACATATCACATCAATGAAGATGGCGCTGACAGCTTTATGCCGGATTCAAAATATATGTTGCAGCTAAACGGCAATAAAATGGATCATTTTCCTGCATTTGCTATGTTACAAAGTAACAATAAAGCTATATCTTTAGGAAGACTGGCAGATAGGAGTCAAAACTTGGGATTCGCCAATATCTGTAAAGATGTCACAACATATGGACTTCTTTAAGGATCGCTTTTAAGTTACATGCCAGTCATTTTGCAATAAATTGCCATTAACAATGTTGGACTGTTTGATTTCTGCAGCCTCTATTCTTCACTGTAGAATGAGTTAATTGTTAAATTGTGAAGTTTTCTAATGCGGGCGTCACACGAACGATCGTACCCACCCCGTCGTTTGTGCGTTACGGGCAATTAGTTGCCCGTGGCGCACAAAGTCGTTAAACCCCCATCACATGTACTTACCTGCTGAGCGACGTCGCTGTGGGCGGCGAACATCCACTTCCTGAAGGGGGTGGGACATTCGGCGTCACAGTGACGTCACACAGCGGCCGGCCAATAGAAGCGGAGGGGCGGAGATGAGCGGGACATAAACATTCCGCCCACCTCCTTCCTTCCGCATAGCCGGCGGGAGCCGTGGGACGCAGGTAAGCTGTGTTCATGGTTCCCGGGGTGTCACACGGAGCGATGTGTGCTGCCCCGGGTACGATGAACAACCGGCGCAAAGACAAATAAATGATTTTATAAAAATGAGCGACGTGTCAACGATACACGATTTGCAAACGTTCTGCGTTGCTCGTAGGTGTCACACGGGACGACGTCGTAAACGATGCCGCATGTGCGTCATGAAAAACGTGACCCGGACGATGTATCGTACGATAGCTCGTCTCGTGTAAAGCCCGCATAAGATCATCTTAGAAGATGATTAAAGGGAACCTGTCATGAGTTTTTTACTTAGGGGGGACAGGAGACGAATTAGAGCCCGCCCATCTGGCCAACCAAACTCATTTGCATAGGAAACGGTAGGATTTTATAAAGTTCTTTTAGGGGTCTGCAAGGAGGGCCAGCAACAAGGTGCACCTTCCTAGAATGCAATCCAGGAGCTGCAGAAGGTTATATTTTTTATTTAATAGGGAAAAAACTGATCACAGGTTCCCTTTAAGATGAAGAAAGCAAAGTCTTACAGAAATCTACTGTCAGAATGCGCTCACTGACCGATGTCGCGTTTACGCATTCACTCTTAAGTTACAGTGAACTATAGGAGACAAACAGTCTAACATATTTCATGAATGTTGCAGAAAAACAATGCATGAATTTACTTATTCCAATGTTTCAGTGGCTTTGAGGGATTTTTTTTTCCGCCTTGTTGTTAAAAGGACACTGACAGCAGGTTTCTGCAATGTAGTCTGAAGTCAGCATGCTGAAAGAGTTAAAGCAGATTGTTTACCTGTTAATGTTAGCTTAAGCCTCTTATCTTTATCATTAGTGGGTCTCAGCAGTGAGTTGTAGCCAGACTCAACCCCCCTCTGTGATTAGGAGCTTTTGTCTAGGGAAATATACACTGAAAGCCTGATGTGGGCGGGTGAAGCTCTCAGGGTTCTGCTACATGCAAAATCTCAAATCTTTCATTATGTCAGAACGTCTGCAGCCACTAATCTAAGTGATACGTCATTGAAGTCAGAGCCTCTTTGCCAATATCATGTTGCTCTCAGATGAGAGAGAAAAAACCTGCTGACAGATTCCCTTTAAGATTTCCGACCCCTGCTGCAGTTTAGCAGTGGTAGCTGAAAATGTGCAGTGCTTACAAGCTCTTTCCAGTAGCGATGGTGAGCACTGCGCTGGAACTGATCAGGATTGCTGGCGTGCACTGTTGGCCTCTGATCCTGTCCAGCTTTACTGCCCCCATGCTCGTCTGTTGCTACAAACTTAAAGTTACCTCTGCTTGTAACAAGAGCGTGTAATTTGGATCGGCGCCACAACGAAGCCGCAGGTTCAAACTGAGAATGAGGCTAAAGAACACATCTGGGAGCGAGCAGAACGCCCGCAGGCTGGGGAGCAGTGCATTCCTGCAGAAGATTGAGACACAACATTTAAAGGGAACCTTTCACCATAAAAAAGTCATCAAAACTGCAGGTACCATGTTATAGAGGAGAGCTCAGCAAATTGATGAATAGTTTTGAGAAAATATTCAGTATAACCTGTGTTTTACTCCTTTAATCCTTTGCTCTTCCTGGGATTTTTAGTCTTATCAGTGACTGACAGCTATATCTGTACGCGCACTTATACACAGAGAGCTGTCAGTCACTGCCGAGACCCAAAATCCCAGAAAGAGCAGAGAAAGAAATGATTAAAACACAAAACTATATAAATCAGCTCTACTCTTCTTGCATTATATTACCTGGAGCGCAGGTCGGAATGCATTTATGGTGACGAGTGCCCTTTAAATAAAATAAAATGCTCCCAAAATTGTCCATATTATGAAAGTGACTTGTTCCAAGACATAAAAACAAACAAAAACAACATTACAGAAAAAGAAACAACCATTACAATGCACTGGAGGATGCAGCAGCCTCTGTGATAAAGGTGGGGGTAGCACAGGTGCAAAATACTGATGAGACAACCACTCACAGCCTACCAATTCATGGAGGAGATGGCTGCTGATATTAGACATGAACGCAGATAAGGTCTGCATAGGGCGCCAGTCACACATTGGTAATCTGATCTTGTAATGGTAATTAATATTATTTATTATTATTATTATTATTATTATTATTATTATTATTATTATAGTGCCATTTATTCCATGGCCTCTGCACAACACAACTGATGGTCCCAACCCCATTTATAAGGCAAGAAATCCCACTTATTAAACCTGACAGGGCACACCTGTGAAGTGAAAACCATTTCCGGTGACTACCTCTTGAAGCTTATTAAGAGAATGCCAAGAGTGTGCAAAGCAGTAATCAAAGCAAAAGGTGGCCACTTTGAAGAACCTAGAATATAAGACATATTTTCAATTGTTTCACACTTTTGTGTTAAGTATTTAATTCCACATGTGTTAATTCAAATGCCTGCTTTACACGAGTCGACCGATCGTGTGATTTCACGATCGATCGTACCCGCCCCCGTCGTTTGTGCGTCATGGGCAAATCACTGCCCGTGTCGCACAAACTCGTGAAACCCCTGTCACACGTACTTACCTGCTGAGCGACCTCGCTGTGGACTGCGAACATCCACTTCCTGATGGGAGAGGGACGTTCGGCGTCACAACGACGTCAAACAGCAGCCAGCCAATAGAAGCGGAGGGGCGGAGATGAGCGGGACGTAAACATCCCGCCCACCTCCTTCCTTCCGCATAGCCGCCGGGAGCCGCGGGACGCAGATAAGCTGTGTTCATCGTTCCCGGGGTGTCACACGGAGCGACGTCGTGAACGATGCCGGATGTGCGTCACGAAAACCGAGACCCCGACGATGCGTCGCACGATAGCTCGTCTCGTGTAAAGCCCGCAATAGTTTTGATGCCTTCAATGTGAATCTACAATTTTCAGAGTCATGAAAATAAAGAAATGAATGAATGAAAAGGTGTGTCCAAACTTTTGGTCTGTACTGTATATATATGTCCTTTTTCTGTGAGCCGTTGTTCCTAGACATGTTTGAACAAAGAAGTGCTTTAGCTTCTTGGCTGTTGGAATTTGTGTAACTCATTAAGGGCATGTGTAGGTAATACCGTAGAAGGGTGGGGCCCGAAATATCCTTAACAGCTGCTCACATTCTGTCTATATGGAGGCTATAGAATTGCTCCTGGAAAGAAAAGGGCACAATTCTTATATCAACAATGTGGCAATTACAATTTATGCAGTTGCCAAATGACATTTTTTTTACAAAGATTCATAAGCAACTAAAAATCACCGTGGTATTTCGGAAATGGCGCATAAAGACGGGAGACGCGGGTGTCAATGTTTACTCACCAAGGACAAGATTTGGTTTTCTAGGCATTCTACACTAGTACATAGTGACAGATTACTGATGTTTCTTTTCACTGTGATAAGCGCTCATCCCAAGGCTTTGCAAAAGCTCAGATAATAAAAGTAACAAATGTTAAACATTTTTTGCTTTACGTTAAATTTTTGCTCCTTAATCCAATCAGGGGCAGGATCCAAATTTTTAATAGGTTCCTAGTTTATTGGGTAGTCACGCTCATTTGTCTGCCCCTTCCTCACCTACAAAATACAATTAACAGTAGCTAAAAGGAATAGCGCTTTACCCTAACTGTACCTTAAAGTGAACCTGTCACCAGATTTGGCAACTATGAGCTGCGGTCACCACCGGTGAGCTCTTATATACCGCATTCCAGAATACTGTATATAAGAGCCCAGGCGCTCTATAGAACATAAGAATCACTTTATAATATTCACCTAAGGGACGGTCCGGTCCGGTCCAATGGGTGTCGCTAGTCTGTGGTCCAGCGCCTCCTCTCTGCGGCGATCTCCATCCTCCTTCTACCCAGCACAGGCCGGCATTGCACTCCTGCGCAGGCGCACTTTGATCTGCCTTGCTCAGGTAGTGCACAGTAACATGACCTTTCTTTTGTTAAACACATGGAACACAATATCCTCAAAAGTAAAATATATTACAGCAGATAATGTGTCCTAATTGGCCCCTAGTAATAATGTCCCCCATTTGCCACCATAAACCAATAATCTATGTTCCCTTTTATGGCCCCCATACAGTAATTCTGTGACTCATCCTGGCTCCTTCCTGTTATAATGCCCCCCATCCTATAATAATTTTCTTTATCCTGGCCCCTTTATATAATAATGTGCCCCATCTTGGTCCTTTCCTGTAATAATGTCCCCCATCTTGTAATCATTTTCTTCATCCTGGCCCCATTCCATAATAATTTCCCAATCTTGGCCCCTTCCTTTAATAATGTACCCTATCCTATAACAATTGTCTTCACCCTGACCCCTTTCTATAATAATATCCCCCATCTTGGCCCCTTCCTGTAATAACTTCCTCCATCCTAGACCCCTTCCTGTAACAATGACCCCATTTTGGGCCCCTTAATGAAATAATGTCCTCTATCCCAGGCCCCTTCCTGTAATAATCTTCCCTAGCGTGGGCCCTTTTGGGTAATGTCCCTCTTTTTTTCCCTCTATGTCCCCCATCGTGGGCCCATATATTTTCCCATTCTGGGCCCCTCTGTAACACACAAAAGTTTTGTCTTATCACTCTGCTTGCCTATGGCATCTAGTTCTTGCTCCAGTCGTAGTGGAGATATCGATGTGAATGTCGCAGTATTACATCACTGCCATGTGCCGCTGGAGACGTGTGTGCTGACATCAGCTGCTGGCCTCTGATAGGCCGACCACCATTTTAACTATTGCGGTGCAGAGAGCCGGTAGCTTTCTGCACCACAATACAGTATGTATTGGAATATATATTCAGTGGAAACTACCAGTCCTTGAGTTCAGTTTCAGGGCACTGCTTCTTGCCAGTTTAGGGAACTGGTGGTAATTTTAACCATCCGTTCTCCCTAACTGGAGAGAATTGGCTGATTCCCACCACTTAGTCCAATACTTGTCTGTTCAATATAATCGTAATCAGAAATTTCATATATCGTAAAATCGGATTCTCAAAGCCACAATGCATATGGCAGAATCTAAACTAGGGTGCATATGTGGCGCCCCTGACCTGGTCAGGCACCACTGAGTACTGTACCCATGCAGGGGACAGTACAATACAGGTAATCCAGAAGGCTGACCGGGGTGTGGAACACAGGCGCATAGTGATCAGGTCTCACACATGTACCCATGAGAGGACCCCTGGGGATCCCAGGAGGGGGAAAAGCCTTCACCTTCACTGGAATAGTGGAGGGGGCCAAAAGCCTCCATCTCCTCTCAAGGGGTGTGGTAAGAGAATCTGGTTGCTAGGTGGCGTAGGCAAGAACAGGAGAGGAGGAGCAGTGAGCCAGTTCAGAGCAGAGTCCAGGGAGCTCCGAAGAGAGCTGACCCCTTCCCCTGGGCTGCTGGAGTCTGACAGCGTCCGCGCAGTGGCTACCGACGGGGGAGAACGGTCACCTAGGAGTGCTACCCGAAACCCATCTCCAGCTAGAGAGAGAGCACAGAGTGGGAAGTAAGGAGACTGCTAGGGAGTACCAGGCCCAAACGGGCGGCAGATCCCGAAGCGGAGATAGATCCAGCTTTCTTTTGCTAAACCTGCCGGTGTGGGGCTCTCCAAGCCCACGCCACAACACCACAAAAAAAGCCGCAGCCACGTAGCCACAGTTAGGGCCCATAGCTCACAGGGGGCAAGAAGCTGGAGTGATCTGGCCCAGGCAACAAGCACACGGCAAACGAAGGGGAGTGAGGCTTCAGCAACTTCCCTGGGTGACCCCCATAGGGACTCAAAGTCGGGGTCACCCCAAACCACCAAGGGCTAAGGAAGGCGAGTTAGTAGTCACCCTCACAAGTCAGCCTGAAGGACACCTGGTTCCCGCCTGGTTCATCCCAGCTACGCCCGGGTTACTCACCCTGCCACCTGAAGTGAGTAAAAACCCTGAAAGACATTCTGCCTGTGTGGAGTTATTCTGCGCCTTGTGGTACTACGCACCTACACCGGGCCCTGGGGCTTGCCTCACTCTCAGGAGGCTATTCCAACTAACTGCACATACCATCAGCCCCAGGCGACCCTCAACCTGCAGTGGCGGTCCCTACTGGCCGCAATACTGAGAGTGGCGTCACGACTAGAAGAAGATCTCCTACCTGTGACAAGATCCAGCTGAGTGGAGTCCCTGAAGGTAATGCACCGACACAACACCTGTGGGGCTTCACATCTGGCGTCACGAACAGGATAAGGACTAGACCTGTTCAGACAGGTGACCATGTGCCTGGGCGGTCCGCTTGAAAAGTTGGAAGCGCCGCCATATTGCCACCATGAAAAGCGCGCTGAAAAACAACAGCAGCCCGCGCTGGAAGAAGTTGCCGCCCACGAAGAGGTGTGGCTACCCAGAGATCCCCTGCAGGGTTCTGATCTCGCTTGTGAAGAGAGCGGAAGCGTCCAGAGACGTCGGGACAGAAAGAGAGCCACAAGCCTGCTGCTGCAGAGAGAAGAGATGGAGTCCGGACGTGGATACCCAGAACCAGGCTCTGCTGCCTGGTGGTGCCGGGAGCTTGCTATCTTCTGCGATCAGCTGGAGGCCAGGATTATACGACAGCTCAGAGAGGAACGCATGGAGCTTCTGGAGATGGCTGCGGCGGTTCGGACCTACGAGGAGGGAGCCGCGCGACGTCTGCCAGATCGAGCGGCGACGACTCAGATCCCGATGGTGCCACTGATGGGTGAGTCCAGAGTTGCCCCGGCCAGCACAAGTGCTCCGACCCCTGCTGCTACTACCGCGGTCCCAGAAGAGGCGCCCGGCGCGGCGACGCTGAGCCAGGCCGCAGCCATGCCAGGTGCGGCCCGCCAAGCCCCGGCCGCCGCAGCGATGCCCTGCTCGGCCCGCCAAGCCCCGGCCGCCGCAGCGATGCCCTGCTCGGCCCGCCAAGCCCCGGCCGCCGCAGCGATGCCCTGCTCGGCCCACCAAGACCCGGTCCCAGCAGCAACGCCCAGTCCGGCCCGCCAAGAACTGGCCGCAACAGCGACGCAGATCCAGGCCGCCGCCACGCCAGGCTCGGCCCGCACAGACCAGGCCGCCGCCATGCCAGGCGCGGCCCGCCAAGACCAGGCCGCCGCCACGCCAGGCTCGGCCCGCCAAGACCAGGCCGCCGCCATACAGGGCGCGGCCCGCCAAGACCAGGCCGCCGCCATACAGGGCGCGGCCCGCCAAGACCAGGCCGCCGCCATACAGGGCGCGGCCCGCCAAGACCAGGCCGCCGCCATACAGGGCGCGGCCCGCCAAGAGATTGCATCACCATTTTCCCCGGCCTGCAAGGCCAGAGCAGACACCGCTCCCCAGCCTAAGGAAGTCCCTACTAGGAAATCCCTGATAGGTGAAGACTCCGCATACTGGCAGCTGAAGGCTGACCTGGAGGCTAAGTTCCCACAGGAGATGGTGGACCGATACATGCTCCCTCCGAACACCCCTAAGGCAACCCCTGCAGCAACCACGCTGAAGAGTCCACCGCCTGGGCCAGCTGAGGAACACTCATCCCCAGCGCTGCCACGACCAGAGTGCAGCGAAGAACTAAGGGGGAGAGGAGGGCAAGAAGCTGAGGAGTTGCCCCCGGAGCCAGCAGCAGTGCTAGTCCCAGAGCCGGAGATGCTGCCATATTCCCGTTGGGACGAAGAAGACCTGCCCCAAAGCCTCACCTGGGAGCTTGTAAGCTGCACTTCGCAGAATCCAGCCCGCAAGACACAGCGCCGCAGCAGAACCCAGTTTTCCCCTGCACCGCCATCCCCAGAGCAGAGAGAAGTCACGGCCAGAGATCTACAGGAGAAAAGGTTCCTGAGAAGAGCCAAAGCCCAGGCCAGAGGACCCCTTTGCAGAGGAGTAGTGGAGGACTTCAGCCTCAAGTCAGGATACGGGTTCATTGTTGCACCTGGTATCAAAGAAGGTATCTTCGTCAATAGAAGAGACGTCAGAGCTAATCTGCCCAGAGGACACCCTGGCAGAAACTTAAAGATGGGAGACACAGTGCAGTTCACCATGCACCAAGGAGAAAGAGGGTGGTACGCGCTAGATGTAACACCATGTCCTAAAGACAGAGAAAGAAAAGACAAGGAACCTACTGATGAGACAACTACAGATGAGGAAAAAGGTCAAGAAAGCAACAGGTGCCGCAGCCCTACAGGCCCAAGCCCTGGTGAAGAGGAATCTGCCTAAGTTTAAGTAAAGTACAGCAAGTTTTGACCAGTTTAGAAAGTTTGTTTTGCAACGTTTTAAAAGTTCAAGAATGTGCCCACAAAAACTATTGTGAGAAATAAACCTTAAGGCTATGAACTGGCTATAGCCACAAACTCTCGCAGTGTAAATAGTTACACCAGAGGGCACCACCACCACCAGAGTCAGCCTGTTTAGGGGCTTGGCTCGTCTGCAACCAGGAGGAGCCCGTCCGTATATAGGGCCTTGGCTCACCTGCGACCAGAGAGCATGCCTGTTTATGGGGCCTGGCTCTCCACCACAAAGAGGGTACCTGGTCAGCACCAACTGTGGAGGCCGCCTCTACATCCTGCCAGAAGAGGCTGAAGGCGCGGATCCACCAGGCCAGGTATACCCTGAAGACCACCAGCCCATGAAAGCCGCCTCTACATCCTGCCAGAAGTGGCTGAAGCCGCGGCCAACGTGAAAGGGTTTTGGGTGGGTTAACGGACTTGTGGGTGGAGGGTGGTGATGTATGGTACCTGGTGCTTTTAAAAATGTTTTACATGTTTTAATGTTTTATGCATTTTAAAATGTTGTCTTGCAGCCCGAGGACGTGCTGGTGATAACTAAGGGGGAATGTGGCGCCCCTGACCTGGTCAGGCACCACTGAGTACTGTACCCATGCAGGGGACAGTACAATACAGGTAATCCAGAAGGCTGACCGGGGTGTGGAACACAGGCGCATAGTGATCAGGTCTCACACATGTACCCATGAGAGGACCCCTGGGGATCCCAGGAGGGGGAAAAGCCTTCACCTTCACTGGAATAGTGGAGGGGGCCAAAAGCCTCCATCTCCTCTCAAGGGGTGTGGTAAGAGAATCTGGTTGCTAGGTGGCGTAGGCAAGAACAGGAGAGGAGGAGCAGTGAGCCAGTTCAGAGCAGAGTCCAGGGAGCTCCGAAGAGAGCTGACCCCTTCCCCTGGGCTGCTGGAGTCTGACAGCGTCCGCGCAGTGGCTACCGACGGGGGAGAACGGTCACCTAGGAGTGCTACCCGAAACCCATCTCCAGCTAGAGAGAGAGCACAGAGTGGGAAGTAAGGAGACTGCTAGGGAGTACCAGGCCCAAACGGGCGGCAGATCCCGAAGCGGAGATAGATCCAGCTTTCTTTTGCTAAACCTGCCGGTGTGGGGCTCTCCAAGCCCACGCCACAACACCACAAAAAAAGCCGCAGCCACGTAGCCACAGTTAGGGCCCATAGCTCACAGGAGGCAAGAAGCTGGAGTGATCTGGCCCAGGCAACAAGCACACGGCAAACGAAGGGGAGTGAGGCTTCAGCAACTTCCCTGGGTGACCCCCATAGGGACTCAAAGTCGGGGTCACCCCAAACCACCAAGGGCTAAGGAAGGCGAGTTAGTAGTCACCCTCACAAGTCAGCCTGAAGGACACCTGGTTCCCGCCTGGTTCATCCCAGCTACGCCCGGGTTACTCACCCTGCCACCTGAAGTGAGTAAAAACCCTGAAAGACATTCTGCCTGTGTGGAGTTATTCTGCGCCTTGTGGTACTACGCACCTACACCGGGCCCTGGGGCTTGCCTCACTCTCAGGAGGCTATTCCAACTAACTGCACATACCATCAGCCCCAGGCGACCCTCAACCTGCAGTGGCGGTCCCTACTGGCCGCAATACTGAGAGTGGCGTCACGACTAGAAGAAGATCTCCTACCTGTGACAAGATCCAGCTGAGTGGAGTCCCTGAAGGTAATGCACCGACACAACACCTGTGGGGCTTCACACATAGTCTCATGGAACATCTACATGTGCTGATATGGTGCATTAATGTACTAGAAATGAGCGCCGATTGACTAAACACTTGTTATTTACGACTCTTTACTATCCTGCTACAAACAATGGTGGCGACAAAATGATTATTTACTACTATCCTTGTTCCATCCCCTCATATACAGTATTATGTTATCCGTGTTTACACCAGAAGATAGGCTGTCGATAACAATGATTTTTTTCTTAGCCTGCATAAATGATTTAATCGTTTGATGAATGAGCAATTTGTTCATTCTCCATATGATTACAGGAATGTTTACACTGGCGGATAATCGGAACAAGCGTTCCAGCAAATACTTATTTGATAGTTACTGGTGTAAATGCACTGTCAAGGATTCCCTGGTTTAATGTTTAACCCTTGCAAAAACGTAGGGACTTTGCTGCAGGGAAATCCCCAGGGTGTGGTTACCAGAATATTCTGTGATTGGCAGTGGTAATGCGGTAGCACAATCGGGAATGGCGCCAAGTCTGATCTTCTAGCTTTTTAGTTCCTAGTTATTTTCCAGGTGATAAGACAAAAATGGAACTTTGGGCGCTTTATTTTGGCAGCTTTTGCACATTGTGAGCATGATGCATTTTTAGTTTTCCTTTAATAAGACTGTGGATTTAGTGATGCTGCAAAAAGACAAAACACTCTTTCACACGTACGTGCCTCCGGTACGTGTATGGTCCGTTTCCTCACGTACCGGAGACACGTACACATGTAGACCTATGTCTTACTATTGTGTCGGACACACGTATGTATTTTCGCACGGAACGTGTGTCCGTTCCGTACATACATGTGTCCGTGTGTTTCTCACGCCGACATGTCCGTTTTATCTCCGGCATCACGGGTGTCACACAAAACGCAATCGGGTCACACGTAACACACACGGACCACACGGATGTGTTCCGTGTGACACGCACCGGAGACAAGACATGTGTTTGCGAGAAAAAAAACAAAACATTACTCATCTTCTCCAGCCCTGCAGTCTCTGCCGCTGCTGTTACTTGCTTCCGACCACCGCTCATTATGCTAATTGAATATTCACTTCACTGCGGCCGTACGGAAGCAGCAGCAGCGGGGAGGCGGCAGGACCGGAGATCGAAGATCAGCACCACGGACAGCGACGCCAGGGACAGGTGAGTAGAAAGTTCCCGTTCTCCATGTGTTATCACGGATAACACACGGAGAACACAAGTAGGCCATACACACAGCACACCGAGGGCAATACGCACCTTTGACACTTCCGTGAAACACGTGCGTGATTTCCACGGACGTGTAAAAGAGGCCTAAGGGGTGTGATTACCCTGGGGTGTACATTTACAACTATGGTGCTAGTTGCAAACATGAAAGTATACAGTGTATCCACCCATATCCTGTCCACCGCCATTAACTTGAGAACGGCGGCAGCTATAGGCATAGAAGTAGTGTCTAGGTATAGTAAAGTATCCATGCGCTACGCAATGAAACCACCTATAGCGCCATCTGGTGGAAAACAATGGAGTTAGGATTTTTATCTCGAAAACAGAACGAGATAGAGAAAAAAAGTGAATTACAAAGTTGTAGGGCATCATCAATTCAATATGAATCGACACCTTGCATACAGAAATGCTATGATATGAAACCCCTGACCCCCCCAAACATTGAATGCTGGTCACGCATATGGCGCTCATTTAACTTTGATGCTCAAAGTGTCCCCCGTCAGCTGCAATGCACATATGGACTCTGGACAGCATACTGTATCTTGCTGCACGTTGTGCAATATGGTAGGGGACACGTTTGCACAAGCATCTGTGATATGTCGTCGTAGGTCCTGCAATGGTGGTGGAAGGGTCGCATACACCTGCTATTTGATGTGACCTCACAGAAAGAAGTCCAATGGGGTCAGGAGAGGTGAGCGTGGAGGCCACTCCACACAGCCACCAACCCAATGACTTGTAGGAAGGTCTCCATGAGGTATCGCTTCACATCTGCAGCCTTGTGAGTTAAACGTTTTAATCATAGCATTTCTGTATGCAAGGTGTCGATTCGTATTGAATTGATGATGCCCTACAACTTTGTAATTCACTTTTTTTCTCTATCTCGTTCCATTTTCGAGATAAAAATACTAACTCCGTTGTTTTCCACCAGGTGGCGCTATAGGTGGTTTCATTGTGTAGCGCATGGCTACTTTACTATACCTAGACACCACTTCTATGCCTATAGCTGCCGCCGTTCTCAAGTTAATGGCGGTGGACACGATATGGGTGGACACACTGTATACCTTTCTTGCACAAGAGCCCTGTTCTGACTTTGTCCACCCCTGGATAAGACCACTGTCTGCACTTACATTTCTTACCCTGGAGTCTGATGGAAGGGTCACAGTCAAATCTAGCAGTATCTCAGTGTCATGCCAATGACAGCAGGTAGACTAGTGTGCACCTGCGCTATCCCTAAAGCTAGGGGTCCCTTCCCTAGGCTATCCCTGTCCCAAGTACCCCTAAAGGTGGAGATGCCTGGGTTCCATAGCTTTCTATATTCCTAGATACAACTCACCTCTATGTCCCACCCTCCCCCCAAGGGAGTGAAGGGGCAGGAGTACAAGGAGAACACACAGACAAAACAGGCAAGGAAACAAACACAAAAGGACTTCAAATATTTTGCAGTAGGGAGCTTCACTGCTGCAATAAGAACAAACACCTCAGCTATACAGAGATGAGCTCCCACAATGTGGTCAATATGCTTTTTTCCTTGATTTTTTTTTAATCGATAAAAAGCAAGGAAAAATCATCCCAGCAAAGTCTATGAGAATCCTGACCTGCTGTGCCAACATTGCTTCTTTTTTTCATTGCTTCTTTTGTTGCTGAAAAAAGAAGCAGCATGTCAATTGTTTCTGCTTTTTTTTTCCATGTTTCAATAGATAAGAAAAAGCATGAAAAGTAGCATGAAAAGCAGCAAAAAGCATGAAACGAAACACAAAAAAGCAGCTTTTTTCTTGCCAAGACATGTCTTTTTTGTGCTGAAAAAAAGCACTGTGGACAAATAGCCTAAAGGTGGAGATGCCTGGGTTTCTATTCTCCTAGATATGACCTTTATGACTTCCCTCTCCCCCAAGGGAGTGAAGCTGCAGAAGAACAAGGGGAACACACAGACAAAACGCAAGGAAACAAATTTAAAAGGACTCCAAATCTTTTTCAGTAGGGAGCTTAACTGCTGCAATAGAACTCCTACAATGTGGACAATATGGAGAATCTATATCTGGCATGGAGTGAAGACAGGGGAAGGTAGATATAACAGAAGGGAAAGACAATCACAAGCAGCAGCTAAAGGCTAAGAGAATTTTCAGCCAGCAGAGAAATGGTCCTTAACCCCTTCAGCATATAAGGGAAAGTACATCAGCAAGATAACAGTCAAGTGAGCTTTACAGAAGACCTGCAATCTGCAACAAAAACACATGTTTTTTTTTTTTACAAACGTCTACATTTTTTTACCACTTAGATAAAAGTAAAACTATACATGTTGGGTATCTACAAACTCGTACTGACCTGGGAAATCATAATGCCAGGTTAGTTTTACCGTATAGTGAGCATGGTAAAGGTAAAAAAACCCACACTATCATGTGATTGTACTTTGTTTTGCAATTTCACTACACTTGGAATTTGCTCCCCATTTTTCAGTACACTATATGGTAAAATGAATGGTGTCATTCAAAAGTACAACTCGAGCTGTAAAAAACAAGCCCTCGTATGGTTATATTGATGGAAAAATAAAGGTATAGCTCTTGGAAGAAGGGGAGGAAAAAACAAAAATGGAAAATCGTGAAGGGGTTAAAATTCTGCATGACTTTCTTGTTCTGCATTCAGATTTAGGTAATATCAGTGTCTTAAGAAATTGTATATAAAGCAACCTCCTAGTATTGGGTCAAAAAGAAAGAGGGTATACTGTTCAGGATCTGGAAACCCAAATTGCAACTCATTTTAAAGATTATTAATGTAGCAAATATTGTAGTTTATAAGGTGTCAATTAAATTTAAAGTGATTCTTATTTTCAATTATGGGGGGTGTTACCAGTGTGAGACATGTAAAGACTGACAGTTTGCTCTCCTGATCTCACTGCAGAGCATTGCTTGACTATAACTAACACAGTACAACAGAGCTGAGCTTTGTCTCATTACAAGCAAATGCAAGTGTCCTCTCATAATGATTTAGCTTCCATTTCACCGGCAGCCAGCGCAGGGGAAGGGCAGTACAGCAGAGCTAACAGCACTATGAGAAGACAGCTGCAAATGTGTTTGTAATGAAAGACAGTTGAGCTCTGCTGTACTGTTTTAGTTATAATCAGTCAGCGCTCTTCAGTGGGGTCAGGAGCGCAAAGCGCCATTACATGTCTTACACTGGTAATGCCCTTTTTTATTTAAAATAAGCATCAAAGGCAATTTCTCAGGGAGATCTATGTCCGGTCCATAGATCTTACCAGCTCATTTACATGTTAAGAAAAACATTTTTTTGCCTTTTTATTGTTTTTTCCTCCTTTTTAGCTCTAAGGGCGGCTTTGCACACTACGACATCGCAAGTGCGATGTCGGTGGGGTCAAATCGAAAGTGACGCACATCCGACGTCACTTGCGATGTCGTAGTGTGTAAATCCTAGATGATACGATGAACGAGCGCAAAAGCGTCGTTATCGTATCATCGTTGCAGGCTCCGACATTTTTATAATGCCGGTGCCGCGACAGGTACGATGTAGTTCCTCGTTCCTGCGGTAGCACACATCGCTGTGTGTAAAGCCGCAGGAGCGAGGAAAATCACCTTACCTGCCGCCGGCGGCTATGGAAGGAAGGAGGTGGGCGGGATGTTTACATCCTGCTCATCTCCGCCCCTCCGCCGCTATTGGCCGCCTGCCGTGTGACGTCGCTATGATGCCGCACGACCCGCCCCCTTAGGAAGGAGGCGGGTCGCCGGCCAGAGCGACGGTCGCAGGGCAGGTGAGTGCATGTGAAGCTGGTGTAGCGATAATTTTTGCTACGCCAGATATCACAAGATATCGTACCTGCGACTGGGGCGGGGACTGTCGCGTGCGACATCGCAGCATCGGCTTGCGATGTCGCAACGTGCAAAGCCCGCCTAAGAGTCATGTGATCCTTTAAAATGTCACACAGTAGAACTCTATCATTTGCACTAAAAATTCTGGCAATAAAAAAAGTGAACTGGGGTACATTTGTGCTAAAATTAGTGACTTCTTAAAAAGTTCCAATTCATACATTGGCCTCAAACATTTGGATGACAAAACTTGCACTCACAAAAGCGAAAGGAAACACGAAAATAACAGATGAACACATAGAAAATAGAATTCAAATTAGGAGCCACTTCTTTGAAGAAAAAGAATTTAAGAAAGAAAATAGCTTAAAACAGGAAATAATAGACAAAGATAAGCATTCGTGATGAGCGAGTATATTTGGCACTATTTGATACACGAATATTAAAGTATTCGGTACATTCGTTACTCGCTGAGTGTTTTGGTATTCACCTCGTGAGATTCGAGGTTTGGCGCCTGATTTTCAGTCACTAAACATGCGGGGATTGCCTGTCCATCACAGTAATGCTGTAGCCATTTTTGCTACTAGCATTACTGTGATTGGCGGGGGCAGTGAAAAAAAAATGTTGCGAAGAGATACCCCACCTATTTATGATAAACAGCATGAAAGGAGACAGCTGGGGGCTGGCATTCTCAGGTTGGAGAAGATCATGATTATTGGGCCCTCCCCATCCTTAAAATAGCAGCCACCATAATTTGTGCATCCATTAGATGCTCTAATTCTGGCACTTTACCCGACTCATCCCGATTTCCCTGATGCGGTGGCAATCAAGGTGATATATGGGATTAGCTGCCATCAAGTACTGGGTTGGTAATGGAGAAGTGTCTATAAGACCCCCAATACTAACCCTGTAAGTAAAAAACCCCCCACAAACACACAAAAATCCTTTATTTTAAAAACAATAAAGACACACCCTCACCAATTTAATAACCCCTGAAACAGCCCCTGCAGAGCTCACATAATCTACACTATGTCCCATGACGATCCCGGCTCTGCTACATCCAGAAGGTATAGTGATGGAAAACGTGAACAATCACAGGACAGCAGGGGACATGGCTGTGAGAAGCTGTGGGGCAGCACCAAGCTGCTATTTTTAGGCTGGGAGGGCCCAATAACGATGGACATTTCCAGCCTGAGAATACCAGTCCATAGCTGTCTTCTTTATCTACGATGGTTATTAAAAATGGGCAAGAGCCCACATTGTTTTTGTTTTAATTTATTTTTGATAACCAGACAAGATAAAGCACACAGCGATGAAATATTCATGAAATATTAGACACAGATAATCCGAACCTGAATGCTTCACTATTCGCCCATGTCACGGGGTGTCATGGGATATGTAATGATGGGACAGGTGAGCCTAAGTTGGCCCTCAGACTAGAGTCCCTGCGCTGTCCCTTATCTCGGAGGTAGGTTTTATGGTAACTAGGTCTGAGCCCCCAGCATGACCCTAACTCCTGTCTGAGCCCTGATCTTACTCCCCCTTTCTCCCACCTTTGGGGCGGGACAGAAAACACAAAGACAAAACCTCACAAAAAGGACATGGACAAGGGAGAACGGAAACTCGTACACCTAGCATTCAAAACACACCAGAGTGACAATATGTGTACTGGGAAACAACAAAAAAGGGGGGAAGTAACACACAACAGGGAAACGCTCACTCTACTCAGAAGTGCAGCAGGGATCACCATAAGGCTGGACTCACACAAACGTATGGCATCTGGTGCAAGAGAATCGGATGCGATATGTTAATGACCCCCGGATCAGGCTCTGCTGCGAGCATGAGCCAAGTGTCATGCGACTGTGATCTGATCTTGCAATCTGATCACAGCTGTGAAGCTGAGGACGAGCACTGTGGAGGAGAGGGAGGATGTTAATCCCCCCATCTCCTCCATTGTCAGCCTGTGCGTATATCGCACTGCACTGGGATAACATCCGAGTGAAGTCCGATGTTTCTCTCGCACCCATTCACTTGAATGTTTGCGAGTGATATGGCTCTTGCTGAAAATCACAGCATGTTGCAACTTTTCTCGCATCTATATTCTGGATGTGAGAAAAGCTCACCTACTGCTCTCCCTCATTGATTAACATTGGTCCGAGTGCAATGCGACATTTTCTCGCATTGCACTCATCCGTTTTTCACACGTGTGAGTGTTCCCTAAGCAGGAAAATCACCAAGACCTGGATTGCTGGAGCTAAAGCTGAAACTATCATCAGCACATACAGGAAGGAAGCCAATGGGGAGGAGACAGCTGCCCTTGGTAATCAGCAACCTGAGCTCTTAAGGTACCGTCACACTAAGCAACATCGCTAGCAACATCGCTGCTGAGGCATGACTTGCTAGCGATGTTGCTGTGTGTGACATCCAGCAACAACCTGGCCCCTGCTGTGAGGTCGTTGGTTGTTGCTAAATGTCCTGGACCATTTTTTAGTTGTTGCTCTCCCGCTGCGAAGCACAGATCGCTGTGTGTGACAGCGAGAGAGCAACAACTAAATGTGCAGTGAGCAGGGAGCCGGCTTCTGCAGACGCTGGTAACCAATGTAAATATCGGGTAACCAAGAAGCCCTTTCCTTGGTTACCCGATATTTACCTTCGTTACCAGCGTCCGCCGCTCTCACACTGCCAGTGCCGGCTCCTTGCTCTCTGCACACGTAGCTGGAGTACACATCGGGTAATTAACCCGATGTGTACTGTGGCTAGGAGTGCAGGGAACAGGGAGCCGGCACTGGCAGTGTGAGAGCGGCGGACGCTGGTAACAAAGGTAAATATCGGGTAACCAAGGGAAGGGCTTCTTGGTTACCCGATGTTTACCGTGGTTACCAGCATCCGCAGAAGCCGGCTCCCTGCTGCCTGCACACGTAGCAGAGTACATATCGGGTAATTAACCCGATGTGTACTGTAGCTAGGTGTGCAGGGAGCCAGCGCTAAGCGGTGTGTGCTGGTAACCAAGGTAAATATCGGGTTGGTTACTCGATATTTACCTTAGTTACCAAGCGCAGCATGCTTCCATGTGTAGCAACGCTCCAGCGATCCCTGCCAGGTCAGGTTGCTGGTGGGATCGCTGGAGCGTCGCTTAGTGTGACATCTCACCAGCGACCTCCTAGCAACTTACCAGCGATCCCTATCAGGTTGTATCATTGTTGGGATCGCTGGTAAGTTGTTTAGTGTGACTGGGCCTTTAGGTCCTGCTCACCTGTCTGCAGGAATTAACTCCTACAGAGCTGAAGACCAGAAAACCTGAATCAGCCGACACCCGGCTCTGGCTGAACAATACAGAAGTCTCAGATTGTTTATCCAACCCTGTGGTGTGAACATAGTCTGACAACGCTATGCCAGCAGGTGTGTGCAAAGCAGAACATTGCATGACAGCCCATCATTAATGAGCACAAATGAAATAGTGAATCGAGCCCTACATGTGTTGTATGAAGACTGTGTTCTCTCTATGGAATTCAGTAGAAAATTCTGTATGAATGAGAAAACCCCTTCCTGTAACATGGCTGTGTTAATAGATGAAAAACTACTGTGTGTATAGCTTGGGGTTCTATCATGAAATGTAAAAGTGAGGATCATGAACCTTTGGAAAACTACTCTTAAAGCAGTGTTTCCTATAATCCTAAAGTAAATAGTAGCCAGAAGCTTCAGCAGCCTTTGTAAATAGCTGTAATATGTAAACTCAGAGATGTTTGTTTTACTAAATTACCCCTTCAGTTTATCATGGCTAGAATAATGTCTCCGTATGTTGCAATGTTATTTTGTACACAGTGTTACAAAGCTGTTCAATATCACAATGTCTAATAAACAGATGGCTTATTATACAGGGTGACTTAACCTGGCTAAACCTTTTCCTTCTTTTCTTTGATCCTATTTTGTCGCATAATACATTACATTTGAGAAACATACAGTGTATCCACCCATATCCTGTCCACCGCCATTAACTTGAGAACAGCAGCAGCTATAGGCATAGAAGTGGTGTCTAGGTATAGTAAAGTAGCCATGTGCTACGCAATGAAACCACCTATAGCGCCACCTGGTGGAAAACAACGGAGTTAGCATTTTTATCTCGAAAGTGGAATGAGATAGAGAAAAAAAGTGAATTACAAAGTTGTTGGGCATCATCAATTCAATACGAATCGACACCTTGCATACAGAAATGCTATGATTAGAACATGTAAAATTCACAAGGCTGCGGATGCGAAACAATGAGTGGCCTCCACGCTCACCTGACCTGACCCCATTGGACTTCTTTCTGTGAGGTCACATCAAACACCAGGTGCATGCGACCCCTCCACCAACATTGCAGGACCTATGACGACGTATCACAGATGCTTGTGCAAACGTGTCACCCACCATATTGCACAACGTGCAGCGAGATACAGTATGCTGGTCAGAGTCCAGATGTGCATTGCAGCTGACGGTGGCCACTTTGAGCATCAAAGTTAATTGAGCGCCATATGCGTAACCAGCATTCAATGTTTTGGGGGGGTCATGGATTTTATATCATAGCATTTCTGTATGCAAGGTGTCGATTCGTATTGAATTGATGATGCCCTACAATTTTTTAATTCACTTTTTTTCTCTATCTCGTTTTGTTTTCGAGATAAAAATGCTAACTCCGTTGTTTTCCACCAGGTGGCGCTATAGGTGGTTTCATTGCGTAGCGCATGGCTACTTTACTATACCTAGACACCACTTCTATGCCTATAGCTGCCACCGTTCTCAAGTTAATGGAGGTGGACAGGATATGGGTGGACACACTGTAAAGACATCTTCTCTGCATGTCTAACGCCCGCTACACACGCTTCAATATATCTCACAATCCGTCGTTGGGGTCAAGTTGTAAGTGACGCACATCCGGCATTGTTTGTGAGGTATCTGCGTGTGACAGCTACGTGCGATCAGGAATGAACGCAAAACCGTTGATCGCAAACACATCGTATCTTTGTCTAGAATTGAGCGTTTTGTTGCACGAACCTAGTCAATTGTAACGTGTGACATCCCTCATACGATTTTGGTGTCTGATGCTATGTGCGCAGGTGTGCGCTCTGCACTGCAGCTTAAAAAAGGTCCGCTTCAGAGCGCAGCTGAAAAGCTGCGTTCTGAAGCGCCTCACAATGTCTGTCATTCACTAATATCTGTCAGTCGGTCACTATCTCTGTCCCTCACTCTCTGTCCATGTCAGTCTATCCTCCTCTCTTATATACTCACCGATCCCCGATCCCCGGCGCTGCACGGCATTCACACTGCTCCGGCGGCTTTTACTGTTTTGAAAAAGCCGGCCGCCCATTAAACAATCTCGTATTCCCTGCTATCCCCGCCCACCGGCGCCTATGATTGGTTACAGTGAGACACGCCCCCACGCTGAGTGACAGGTGTCACACTGCACCCAATCACAGCAGCCGGTGGGCGTGTCTATACTGTGTAGTGAAATAAATAATTAAATAATTAAAAAAAATGGCGTGCGGTCCCCGCCAATTTGAAAACCAGCCAGATAAAGCCATACGGCTGAAGGCTGGTATTCTCAGGATGGGGAGCTCCACGTTATGGGGAGCCCCCCAGCCTAACAATATCAGCCAACAGCCGCCCAGAATTGCCGCATACATTATATGCGACAGTTCTGGGACTGTACCCGGCTCTTCCCGATTTACCCTGGTGCGTTGGCAAATCGGGGTAATAAGGAGTTATTGGCAGCCCATAGCTGCCAATAAGTCCTAGATTAATCATGTCAGGCGTCTCCCCGAGATTCCTTCCATGATTAATCTGTACATTACAGTAAATAAACACACACACCCGAAAAAATCATTTATTAGAAATAAAAAACACAAACACATTCCCTGGTTAACCACTTTAATCAGCCCCAAAAAGCCCTCCATGTCCGGCGTACTCCAGGATGCTCCAGTGTCGCTTCCAGCGCTGCTGCATGGAGGTGACCGGAGCTGCAGAATACACCGCCGCTCCGGTCACCTCCACGCAGCTAATGAAGGGAATAGCGTGATCAGCTGAGCTGTCACTGAGGTTACCCGCGGCCACCGCTGGATCCAGTGACAGCGGGTAACCTCAGTGACAGCTCAGCTGATCGCGCGGCTGTCTTCATTAGCTGTGTGGAGGTGACCGGAGCGGCGGTGTCTGCTGCAGCTCCGGTCACCTCCATGCAGCAGCGCTGGAAGCGACGCTGGAGCATCCTGGATTACGCCAGACATGGAGGGCTTTTTTGGGGCTGATTAAAGTGGTTAACCAGGGTATATGTTAGTGTTTTTTATTTCTAATAAAGGATTTTTTCATGTGTGTGTCTGTTTATTTACTGTAATTTACAGATTAATCATGGAGAGTGTCTCATAGACGCCTGACATGATTAATCTAGGACTTATTGGCAGCTATGGGCTGCCATTAACTCCTTATTACCCCGATTTGCCAACGCACCAGGGTAAATCGGGAAGAGCCGGGTACAGTCCCAGAACTGTCGCATCTAATGTATGCGGCAATTCTGGGCGGCTGTTGGCTGATATTGTTAGGCTGGGGGGCTCCCCATAACGTGGAGCTCCCCATCCTGAGAATACCAGCCTTCAGCTGTATGGCTTTATCTGGCTGGTTTTAAAATTGGGGGGGACCGCATGCCGGTTTTTTAAATTATTTAATTATTTATTTCACTACACAGTATAGACACGCCCACCGGCTGCTGTGATTGGGTGCAGTGTGACACCTGTCACTCAGCGTGGGGGCGTGTCTCACTGTAACCAATCATAGGCGCTGGTGGGCGGGGAAAGCAGGGAATACGAGATTGTTTAATGGGCGGCAGGCTTTTTCAAAATAGTAAAAGCCGCCGGAGCAGTGTGAATGTCGTGCAGAGCCGCCCCGGAGATCTAGGATCGGTGAGTATATGAGAGAGGGCTGCTCAATTCAGTTACTCAGGAGTTTAGCGGTCACCGGTGAATCCTTCACAGGTGATCGCTAATCAGGGCGCGACACAGACAGAGCCGCAGCATGACAATGAAGTCGGGTGAAGTTCACCCGAGTTCATTCTGACAGTGCGGCTCTGTCTGTGTCTGCTGTCATCTGCCATTCAGCTCTGCTACATGGCTGTCTGTGTCTGCTGTTAGCGGCCATGTAGCAGAGCTGAATGGCAGATGACATAGTAAAAACGCATCTCTACACATTACACACGCTTGGCAAGTCAATAAATAAAAAAAAAAAAAAGGTGCCCAATGCATACGTCACAGAACACATGATCTAAAGGCTCGCACACAAAATTGATCAATTTAACATAGACTACTAACGCTCGTGTGACAGCAAATGAACGACCTACGTGCAATCTCATAAGATCCCGTATGTGACCTAGGCGTGTCACATCGCAAATGCGATTGTACAACTAATTGCAACGTGTAAAGTGGGCTTAAGAGACAACTGGCTGCAGCAGGAGCCTCTCCCTACTCCACAGTCTGCAGAACGACAAAAAATTCTAATGCCGTGCTCTCTTGTATAAGGAGGACAAGGCTTCAGAAATCCACCAAGTGATCATGGATCTTCAGCAGATTAACTTGTGTGTTCTCTGCTGGATTTCTACAAGGCTGACTGTGCCTGTGTCATGCAGAAAATGCGAAATGAATTATACTCCCAACTAACACCATCCATTGTAATGTAATCATGTAATGTACTGGAAAACGTGGGAAAATTTAAAGTGCGGCAAAGTAGAAGAAAAAAATGCAATTCTGCCATTGTTTTGGGGGGTATTTATACTGTTTATTTTATGATACAAATTACCATATTTTTCGGATTCTAAGGCGGGCTTTGCATGTTGCGACATCACAAGCCGACGCTGCGATGTCGCACGCGATAGTCCCCGCCCCCGTCGCAGGTACAATATCTTGTGAAAGCTGGCGTAGCGAAAATTATCGCTACGCCGGCTTCACATGCACTCACCTGCCCTGCGACCTTCGCTCTGGCCGGCGACCCGCCTCCTTATTAAGGGGGCGGGTCGTGAGGCGTCACTGCGACGTCACACGGCAGGCGGCCAATAGGAGCGGAGGGGCGGAGATGAGTGGGATGTAAACATCCCGCCCACCTCCTTCCTTCCGCATATCCTACGGGAGCCGCGGTGACGCCGGTAGGAGATGTTCCTCGCTCCTGCGGCTTCACACACAGCGATGTGTGCTGCCGCAGGAACGAGGAACAACATCGGACCGTTGCGTCAGCGTAATTATGGATTACGCCGACACTGCACCGATGATACGATTACGACGCTTTTGCGCTCGGTAATCGTATCATCTAGGCTTTACACACTGCGATGTCGCAGGCGATGCCGGATGTGCGTCACTTTCAATTTGACCCCACTGACATCGCACCTGCGATGTCGCAGTGTGCAAAGCGCGCCTAAGAAGCACTTTTCCTCCCAAAAGTTTGGAAGCAAAATGAGGGGTGCGTCTTATGATCCGAATGTAACTTACTTGGGGGGTGGTGGAGAGGGGTCACAGGAGGCAATGCAATGCTGTGCTGCGGGCACTGCTCTGTGCGCTGTGCTGCAGGCGCTGCTCTGTGCACTGTGCTGTGGGCGCTGCTCTGTGCACTATGCTACGGGTGCTGCTCTGTGCGCTGTGGTGCGGGCGCTGCTCTGTGCGCTGTGCTGCAGGTGCTGCTCTGTGTACTGTGCTGCGGGTGCTGCTCTGTGCGCTGTGCTGTGGACGCTGCTCTGTGCGATGTGCTGCTGGTGCTGCTCTGTGCGCTGTGGTGCGGGCGCTGCTCTGTGGTGCGGGCGCTGCTCTGTGCGCTCTGCTGCGTGCGCTGCTCTGTACGCTGTGCTGTGGGCGCTGCTCTGTGCGATGTGCTGCGGGTGCTGCTCTGTGTGCGTTACTCTGTGCTATGGGTGCTGCTCTGTGTGATGTGGTGCGGGCGCTGCTTTGCAGACCTTGCTCTGTGTGCTGTGCTGCGGGCGCTGCTCTGTGCCGGGGCTGCGGGTGGTGAGGCACGGGCCATTCTGAAGATGTCAGTCGTGAGGCCTTCCAAAAACGGAATCGAGCTCTCGGCTCAAGATCTCATCTGCACATGCGCCGCCTCCGTCCCACTGGTGTCCCAGCAGCGTAATTAAGGAAAATGGCGCCCGGAGGTGACGCGTGCCCAGATGAGATCTTTGTTCGTCATTGAGCCGAAATCTCAATCTGCGCATGCGCCAACTCCGGGCACCATTTCTTTGAAGCCTGTACCTCCGACATCTTCAGAATGGCACGCGCCTCACCACCCGCAGTAAGCACCAGCACAGAGCAGCTCCCACAGCCCCGGCACAGAACAGTGCCCGCAGCCCGCAGTGAGCATCTGGGTTCCCCTCTGCACCGCCTGCAGCATCGCCGTACTCCAGCACAGCCCCTGCCTCCTGTGATCCCTTATCCACCACCGCTGCCCCCCCCCCTGGTAAGACACCACCGGATTATAAAATGGCCCCCATATTTTTTTTTACCTTTTTTTTTTCCTCTAAATTTGGGGTGCATCTTATAATCTGTGCATCTTATAAAACACGAAAAGTACAGTAACTGGCAATATTATTCTTTGGGTGAGTACGAAACCAAACATGTGGTCATACTGTATGTGGCATTTGAAGAACTGAGCTTTGGTTGTGGACACTCAGGCATATAGATATAAGATATAAGACCAATATAAGATTTTAACAGGAAACAACAGAAATCAAAGAGTATTTTTCTGCTTATTTTGATACTCTCTGTCTCACACAGACAGAAATAATATTTGTGTAGAGGCAGGAAATAAAACATTAGATTTTAGCCTTCTACATTTTAAGAGATTCGTCAGTAAGCGTCCTGGACACAGAGAGAATAAATGCAAACTAATATATTTTATTATACCATAAAAGACATAGTCTTCAACATAACTCCGTTACTACATATACACAACATAATTAGAACTAAATACCAGAATCTCCGTTCACTTAATTTTTTACAGCTTTCCAGGTTTTTGCTACCTCATCTGAGAGCTGTATAACGTAGGACAAGAGATCCTGATTCCAATGATGTATCACTTAAGGCTACTTTACACGCTGCGATATCGGTCCCAATATCGCTAGTGTGGGTACCCGCCCCCATCTGTTGTGCGACACGGGCAAATCGCTGCCCGTGCCGCACAACATCGCGCAGATCCGTCACATATACATACCTGCCCGGCGACGTCGCTGTGACCGGCGAACCGCCTCCTTTCTAAGGGGGCGGTCCATGCGGCGTCACAGCGACATCACTGAGCGGCCGCCCAATAGAAGCGGAGGAGTGGAGATGAGTGGCCGGAACATCCCGCCCACCTCCTTCCTTCCTCATAGCGGCCGGGAGGCAGGTAAGGAGAGGTTCCTCGTTCCTGCGGCGTCACACATAGCGATGTGTGCTGCCGCAGGAGCGACGAACTACATTGTTACTGCTGCAGTAACGATAATTGAGAATGGACCCCTATGTCACCGATGAGCGATTTTGCACGTTTTTGCAACGATGCAAAATCGCTCATCGGGGTCACACGCAGCAACATCGATAATGCGGCCGGATGTGCATCACAAATTCCGTGACCCCAACGACTCCGCATTAGCGATGTCGCAGCGTGTAAAGCCCCCTTTAGTTTTATTGGTGCAGCAGTTGTGACACAATCAGAGATCTTACAGTCATATGAAAAAGTTTGGGCACCCTATTAATGTTAACCTTTTTTCTTTATAACAATTTGGGTTTTTGCAGCAGCTATTTCAGTTTCATATATCTAATAACTGATGGACTCAGTAATATTTCTGGATTGAAATGAGGTTTATTGTACTAACAGAAAATGTGCAATCCGCATTTAAACAAAATTTGACCTGTGCAAAAGTATGGGCACCTCAACATAAAAGTGACATTAATATTTTGTAGATCCTCCTTTTGCAAAAATAACAGCCTCTAGTCGCTTCCTGTAGCTTTTAATGAGTTCCTGGATCCTGGATGAAGGTATATCTGACCATTCCTGTTTACAAAACAATTCCAGTTCAGTTAAGTTTGATGGTCGCCGAGCATGGATAGCCGCTTCAAATCATCCCACAGATTTTCAGTGATATTCAGGTCTGAGGACTGGGATGGCCATTCCAGAACATTGTATTTGTTCCTCTGCATGAATGCCTGAGTAGATTTGGAGCGGTGTTTTGGATCATTGTCTTGCTGAAATATCCATCCCCTGCGTAACTTCAACTTCGTCACTGATTCTTGCACATTATTGTCAAGAATCTGCTGATACTGAGTTGAATCCATGCGACCCTCAACTTTAACAAGATTCCCGGTGCCGGCATTGGCCACACAGCCCCAAAGCATGATGGAACCTGCACCAAATTTTACTGTGGGTAGCAAAGTGCTTTTCTTGGAATGCCGTGTTTTTTTGCCTCCATGCATAACGCCTTTTTGTATGACCAAACAACTCAATCTTTGTTTCATCAGTCCACAGGACCTTCTACCAAAATGTAACTGGCTTGTCCAAATGTGCTTTTGCATACCTCGGGCGACTCTGTTTGTGGCGTGCTTGCAGAAATGGCTTCTTTCGCATCACTCTCCCATACAGCTTCTCCTTGTGCAACGTGCGCTGTATTGTTGACCGATGCACATTGACACCACTTGCAGCAAGATGATGCTGCAGGTCTTTGGAGGTGGTCTGTGGATTGTCCTTGACTGTTCTCACCATTCTTCTTCTCTGCCTTTCTGATATTTCTCTTGGCCTGCCACTTCTGGGCTTAACAAGAACTGTACCTGTGTTCTTCCATTTCCTTACTATGTTCCTCACACTGGAAACTGACAGTTTAAATCTCTGAGACAACTTTTTGTATCCTTCCCCTGAACAACTATGTTGAATAATCTTTGTTTTCAGATCATTTGAGAGTTGTTTTGAGGAGCCCATGATGCCACTCTTCATAGGAGATTCAAATAGGAGAACAACTTGCAAGTGGCCACCTTAAATACCTTTTCTCATGATTGGATACACCTGCCTATGAAGTTCAAAGCTCAATGAGGTTACAAAACCAATTTAGTGCTTTAGTAAGTCAGTAAAAAGTAGTTAGGAGTGTTCAAATCAAGAAATTGATAAGGGTGCCCATACTTTTGCACCGGTCAAATTTTGTTTAAATGCGGATTGCACATTTTCTGTTAGTACAATAAACCTCTTTTCAATCCAGAAATATTACTCAGTCCATCAGTTATTAGATATATGAAACTGAAATAGCTGTTGCAAAAACTCAAATTGTTATAAAGAAAAAAGGTTAACATTAATAGGGGTGCCCAAACTTTTTCATATGACTGTACATGTAGCATCTTAGCAGAGCTCAGAGAGCTAACTCCGCCCATATCCCAGCTCTCTGCCTACACTGCCTATTGACAGTGAGCTGCTTAACATATGAGGGGGTGTGGTTGGACTACCAGGTGCATGAGACAGTGATAATGTCTTGCTGATAAAACCTTTATTTTTTTGTAAACAACAGCATAGAGCCTAATAAGTGATGCATTGCTGAAACCTGGGTCTTAGCTGTTACATCATGCTGTCCTCAGATTATATAGCCAACACCTGCTGACATATTCCCTTTAAAGGGAACCTTTCACGTGAAAAACATTATTATGCTGGAGTCACACTTGCATGTGACTCATGCAAGGACCACATCTCACTGCCCGGACCGGCTGGTGGCTCTGCTGACAGGAACATGTCAGCTGCATAGAAATACACATCAGGAGAGCAGCTGGCCAGTCCGGCCTCGCACGAGTCACACACAAGTGTAACTCAAGCCTAAACCTGCAGGTATGGAGATAGTCTACAGACTAACAGCGTTTTGAACCTGCCCAGCGCCCGCACTTAAAGACTGACTACCGGGAGGAAAGGAATTTTATTCCTCCCGGCAGCGTTTGGCTTCCAGTCATAAGGGTGGCATAGGCCCAGGCTTAGTCACCGCTCAGTGTAAATTGAGTGGTGAATATAACTGTGCCTCCCACACTGACTGACACCTGGGAGGTATAAACTTCATTTACTTCCGGCAGGGGGGCTCTAAATGCATGCGTCGGGTATGTTCATAACACTATTAACCTGCTGATTAACTCTATATCTACAGCTTAATAGCATTTTTTCATGTTATAAATTCCCATTAAAAAAACTTTTCTAGAGGGTAATAGTGTAGTTGTGGGCGAGGTCTGCACTCCGGCACACTCCAGTATTGTCATGGTCGTCTCCCTGTTTTTGGAGACTAGTGACAGCTTTTGGACTGGAGCCTCTCATCTCCATCTGGCTCTCTACATTTAAATGTGGTTTTGTTTCTCTTACTAAAATGGTTAATGTCAGTTTTGCTGCTAGCAGCTTTTCCAGCAGTTCCTAGCTGAGCGTTTCAGCTGCAGCTGCTTTGTAGCCACGCCCCTTCAGGTTAAACAGAGGTGTTTCCCAGCAATCCTCGCTGAAGATACAAATCTATTTGTATACTGGCCCCCTTGGTGGAAGAAACTTAGAAGGAGTGTTCCAGAAGCCAGACTTTATCCTTTTTTGTTGCTGTTTTCCCCTTATTTGTCATACCTTTCCTTGTATTATATTAGGGCAGTGGTGGAGCTAGCGTCTCTCACCTGCCAACGCACTGGCCAGGGCAACTACAAGGTTTTTCTCAGGGTCTCAGGTTCCTGACAGTTGCGGAGACTGTATAGTGCCTGGCTAGGATTGTAGAGATAGCTGCAGGTGAGGATAGGAGGTGTCCATCTACCCCTCTCACTAGAGCTAGGGCATCCTATTTGAGGACTCATCTCACTCGGTCACTTGTTCTCTTGATCAGTCCGCTGACCCGACTCGGTCACTTCTTTCTCACACTACTCCTGGTTCCAGTCTCCTTTAGCTGTGTGGATACCCAAGTCATGCAGACTTGTCAGAAAACCAGACCTTAGGCCAGAGTCACACTTTCGAGTGCCTCGCGTGTAACTCGCGCGAGTCTCTCATTGAATCACCCGACACAGACTCAAATTCTCCTAACAGGAGCGGGTCGGTTACATGTATGTCTATGCAGCTGAGACGCTCCTGTCTGGTGAGTGTGTGGCCATGACAGGTGATGCAATGAGAGACTCACGCGAGTTATACGCGAGGCACTCGCAAGTGTGACTCTGGCCTTAGGTCTGTTCTCGTCACATACTGGGCCCTATCTGATGTTCCATTGGAAACTGTGACTTTCCCTGCTTTCTAACCAACCCCACCTATGGCCTAGTCCCGACCATTCATTTTTTTCCATGCTGTTTCCTGTACGCATGGATTTGGAGCAGCAGAGAAATAGCACTGGAGCAGAAAAGGCTTCAACAGATTAGTAATGCATATTTTGTCATTTCAAAGAAATTCTCTCCTAGTCACGGTTGTCTCTTGCTATAAGAGTTTAGTGACAGGTTTTGGGTCTGAGTCTCACTTTTGCCCTATGAGACTATGCTATTTAAACGTGTTTTCTATTGGCAGTTGTATGGTTAATGGTTGTATTACCTGCTAGCAAGCAGGCTAATTACCAGCTTAGGTGTTTCCGGTTCAGGACCACTCCCAGTCCTTTCATACACTGTGTGCAGAATTATTAGGCAAATGAGTATTTTGATCACATGATGCTTGTTATACATGTTGTCCTACTCCAAGCTGTATAGGCTGAGAGCCAACTACCAATTAAGTAAATCAGGTGATGTGCATCTCTGTAATGAGGAGGGGTGCGGTGTAATGACATCAACACCCTATATAAGGTGTGCTTAATTATTAGACAACTTCCTTTCCTTTGGCAAAATGGGTCAGAAGAGAGATTTGACGGGCTCTGAAAAGTCCAAAATTGTGAGATGTCTTGCAGAGGGATGCAGCAGTCTTGAATTTGCCAAACATTTGAAGCGTGATCACCGAACAATCAAGTGTTTCATGGCAAATAGCCAACAGGGTCGCAACAAACGTGTTGGGCAAAAAAGGCACAAAATAACTGCCCATGAATTGAGGAAAATCAAGCGTGAAGCTGCCAAGATGCCATTTGCCACCAGTTTGGCCATATTTCAGAGCTGCAACGTTACTGGAGTATCAAAAAGCACAATGTGTTCCATACTCAGGGACATGGCCAAGGTAAGGAAAGCTGAAAAACGACCAACTTTGAACAAGAAACATAAGATAAAATGTCAAGACTGGGCCAAGAAATATCTTAAGACTGATTTTTCAAAGGTTTTATGGACTGATGAAATGAGAGTGACTCTTGATGGGCCAGATGGATGGGCCAGAGGCTGGATCAGTAAAGGGCAGAGAGCTCCACTCCGACTCAGATGCCAGCAAGGTGGAGGTGGGGTACTGGTATGGGCTGGCATCATCAAAGATGAACTTGTGGGACCTTTTTGGTTGAGGATGGAGTGAAGCTCAGCAGCTTGTCGTAGGTGATTTCGGAACCGAAAGCAGCAAACCCCCAAAACCGCTGTGGTGTGTGTCTGGGACCCACCTCTATCCCAGACCTACTGTCAGTTTCTGGAAGACAACTTCTTCAAGCAGTGGTACAGGAAGAAGTCGGTATCGTTCAAGAAAAACATGATTTTCATGCAGGACAATGCTCCATCACATGCATCCAACTACTCCACAGCGTGGCTGGCCGGTAAAGGTTTAAAAGATGAAAAATTAATGACATGGCCCCCTTGTTCACCTGATCTGAACCCCATAGAGAACCTGTGGCCCCTCATAAAATGTAAGATCTACAGGGAGGGAAAACAGTACACCTCTTGGAACAATGTCTGGGAGGCTGTGGTGGCTGCTGCACGCAATGTTGATCGTAAACTGACAGAATCTATGGATGGTCGGCTGTTGAGTGTCATCATAAAGAAAGGTGGCTATATTGGTCACTAATTTTTTTGGATTTTGTTTGTGCATGTCAGAAATGTTTATTTCTATATTTTGTGCAGTTATATTGGATTACCTGGGGAAAATAAACAAGTGAGATGGGAATATATTTGGTTTTCATTAAGTTGCCTAATAATTCTGCACAGTAATAGTTACCTGCACAAACAGATATCCTCCTAAGATAGCCAAATCTAAAAAAAACCACTCCAACTTCCAAAAATATTAAGCTTTGATATTTATAAGTCTTTTGGGTTGATTGAGAACATAGTTGTTGATCAATAATAAAAAACAATCCTCTAAAATACAACTTGCCTAATAATTCTGCACACAATGTATACCCTCTGCAACCAGCAAAGGGTGCTGGTTATTCTTGATTCATTGCTAGTATTGGAGCTGGAAGAACCTTCTGAAACTTGTTTCTGGTGTGGCTGCAGTTTTGGTTCTGACTTCAGTAGTCTGTTGTGGTGTTTGCCCTCTTTTTGTCTACTCTACCCATGGTGTGTTGTTTCAGTGTAGCGGTGAGGCTAGTGTCCTTCACCTGCCCTCTCCCTAGCCAGGGACTATTGTTTGGTCATTTTAGGGTTTCAGGTTTCAGCTGGGTGAGGAGCCTGATAGGGACTGGCTATGAGTTCAGGACACAGTGGCAGGTAAGCGGAGGAGGCGTCATCTTCCCTCTCACTAGCGCTAGGGCGCACCATTGTTAAAGTGTCCTTGATGTACCTCTTGTTTTGTCGAGGTGTTACCCCTGTTTAGTTGTGCCTTTGGACTCACGCAGGACTGTCCATGCATGACACTCCTTTGTGCTATTTTTTTTCAGAAAATATCCCATACAACATGGTAGAAAAAAAAATCAGAACTGGTGGTGAACATGCAGGAACAAGACAGGCTGCAGGTTACATGCTATTGTACTAGATGGAGGCTTAAGGTGGTGTCACACACAGCGACGGCGACAACGACGTCGCTGCTACGTCACCATTTTCTGTGACGTGACAGCGACGTCCCGTCGCTGTGTGTGACATCCAGCAACGAGCTGGCCCCTGCTGTGAGGTCGCCGGTCATTGCTAAATCTCCTGCTTCATTTTTTGATCGTCGCTCTCCTGCTGTGAAGCACACATCGCTATGTGTGACAGCGAGAGAGCGACAAACTGAAGTGAGCAGGGAGCCGGGAGCCGGCATCTGGCAGCCTGCGGTAAGCTGTAACCAAGGTAAACATCGGGTAACCAAGAAGCCCTTTCCTTGGTTACCCGATATTTACATTAGTTACTAGCACTGCCGCTCTCACGCTGCCAGTGCCGGCTCCCTACTCCCTGCTCTCCTAGCCAGAGTACACATGGGGTTAATTACCCGATGTGTACTCCAGCTATGTGAGCAGGGAGCCGGCACTGGCAGCGTGAGAGCACACCGCTTAGCGCTGGCTCCCTGCACACGTAGCTGGAGTACACATCGGGTAATTAACCCACTGTGTACCCTGGCTAGGAGAGCAGGGAGCCACCGCTAAGCGTGTGCGCTGGTAACCAAGGTAAATATCGGGTAATGGTTACCTGATATTTACCTTAGTTACCAAGTGCAGCATGGCTTCCACAGCGACGCGTGTGGTTATGATCGCTGCTGCGTCTGCTGTGTTTGACAGCTAAGCAGCGATCATAACAGCGACTTACTAGGTCGCTGTTGCGTCACAGAAAATGGTGACGTAACAGCGACGTCGTTGTCGCTGTCGCTATGTGTGAACCCAGCTTTAGTGCAGACACTGAGTGGGAAATGGAGATAAGCAGAATAAATGATCAGGTTCAGTAGTTGTCACCGATTGACAAAAACTGCTGTGCACATTATTACAAAAGCTGCTTGTTTTGATGAACTCCCTCTAAACGCTCGCTCCACTCTCCACGGTCTCTGAAGAAACACTTTATAGAAAGGAAATCTATTTGCAAGTTAGAGATAAGACTTACATGAGCATTTCCGTGTGACTTACCACCAGCGGAAAATTACTGTTGTGTTCATGTCATGTGCCATAAAGTGATAAAAAATAAAAAGATTGTTAGTTCAGCAGCAAATACAAAAGAAACCAGTGATGATGATGGTGATGAGCCCGTGTGGAAAAAACAAATGTATGTAATAAATGATGAATGAAAGGAATTCAAGATGGATGAGAATACGAGATCTGTGAGAACGGCTGCTGAGGATAAAGGAAATCTGTGCTCAAACAGTAATACATCGTTTAATATAAGTTTTTACATTAAAGGGAACCTGTCACCAGTTTTTTCACTATTAAAACAAAATATCCCCTTCTGCAGCTCCTGGGCTGCATTCTATGAAGGTGCACCTTGTTGCTGAACCCCCTTGCAGACCCCCAAAAAAACTTTATAAAATCTCACCGTTTCCTATGCAAATGAACTGTGTTGGCCAGATGGATGGGCTCTATTTCGGCTCCTGTTCCCCACCTCAAAGCTGTTCGCCGTCCTCCTAACATGATTGGCAAGGATGACGACGACGCCGTCATCATCCACGCTGCTGGCGAAGTCTTGCGTAGTCGCAGTTCGCTGTGCCCCTATCGTGCGCCGGTGATGAATTTGCGCAGGCTCAAGATTATTGGCGGCGCTGTGCATGACCTCACCAGTAGGGATGAGCGAGCATGCTCGCCGCTACTTGGTGCTCGCCCGAGCATCTCAGTGCTCGGGATACTCGGTGAGCTCCGAGTATTGGCAGATGCTCGGCTCCACCTCCCTGCATGTGGACACTGTTTACAGAGTCAGCCCACATGCAGGGATTGGCTGTCACACACTGTAATGCCACAACCAACATGGCTATGGCATTACAGTGATTGGCTGGCCGCACAGCGTCATCAGCTCTATAGGACACCTGACGGCGCTGTGCTCGGCAGTGTGATCCTTAGTCAGCTAGTGTAAGGGGAGGTGCTGGTGAACTAGGGACAGATTTTAGTGTGCGTCTTAGGTAGTGTAGGTACTAGGAGACGTAATTTCCCCGCTGCCACCGTTGCTGTAGTAACCCGCTCAGTAGGTTACTATTGCAACGGTGACAGCGGTGACATCACCGCCTACCAACCCGCCGCAGCCTCTGCTCGATTACACAGCACGGGGAGGAGCAGCGTTCTTCCTCCCTGTGCTGTGTGATATAGCAGAGCTGCATGGGTTGAAGAAAACAGAAGACCAGGATCGTGGAGGGGTGAGAGGGAGTACCCAGTACCCAGTACGTCAGGTGTCGTGAAGAGGTTAAAACCTAGGAATCATTGTAAGTAATCGTTTATATTTACTATTCATTTATTTTTTTGTGAACAACAAACTCTCTGTAGTCTGATCTTGCCGTCACAGCATCAGTTCCCTAATTATAATGTACATACATCAAAGAAATAAGCAAAATGTAGGGGACATATGACCCACTTCACTTTTTTTTTAACCCTAGAACGTATACCTGGGGCCTCGCAGGCCTGCTAGGTCATTTGTTTTCTATGGTAGATTGTTATGCTTGCGCGTTCTAGGGTGTGAGGTAGCACGGTCGGCTGCGCAGCAGAAGACACGGGATCCAGGCATTAAGGTTCACAGCACACGGTTTTAATCCAAACAAAAGTCCACAACAATATACATGTGCCTCTCCAGCAGAGAACTCAGGGAGTTCTGTTCACTCCCTCACACCCGGCACACCTGCCCTCGTTACTGTTTCCTTTTAACCCTTCCTTAAGCCTGTAGGGAAACAGCATTAACCCTGGAGTGGAGTTACTTTCTATCATGGAGTGAGCACAACCGGGGCGAGACATACCGGCCGTCATAGATAACCCCGGTCACAGTCTCACAAGGGTTAATAAGTAAAGTGGAGTTTACTAATTTAACATTTTACTATTGTAAAAGAATTCCCTTTTTCTTACTTGTGATAGTTAAAGCGCATCAATCACCAGAATTTTCCAATATAACCTAAAGCCAGTGCTATACTGGCACTATCATGCTGATTCTATACATACTGTACTGATGTCATTCATAGTTATCTCCTCTTCCTCTAACTTATGCTAATTTTAATATACAATCGTTTTACTTTGTGACTAAAAGGACCTGTGCTGATGTCATACCCGTGTGACCAGAAGGGGCGGGGCCTCAGCCAACAGAAAAATGTTGCTTCCTGGTAAAAGCTAAGTTGGCTGAGGCCACGCCCCTTCTGGTCACATGGGTATGACATCAGCACAGGTCCTTTTAGTCACAAAGTAAAACGATTGTATAATAGAATTAGCATAAATAACAGGGGGAGGGGATAACTATGAATACCCACCCCAGCTATCAGCTGCTGTAGCTGCTGTCACTCAACAAGCTAACTATTTTATAAACTTTACTTGCTTGTGTTTCAAAGTCTATACATCCTAACTGACACCTAATAGTATGTCTAGGATCAGCCTGATAGTGCCAGTATAGCATTGGCTTTAGGTTATATAGAAAAATCCTGGTGGTTGGTGCGCTTTAAAGTGTTTTAGAATATTTAGGTGTGAATTGACCTCTTCATTATAATTGTAGCGGGCCTGTTCTATTTATATAATTAATGCTGTTCGGTAATTGATCAATTTTATACATATTTTTACATGCCAAGGTTTCACACAAGGGCGATTTTGTTTTATCCTTTCGGCCCTGAAAACTGTAAACAATTTACAAGATATGCAGCGGTGAGTCTCAGGGATTTTCCTTTCGGCAATGTGTCAGTCTGAAATGTCTGAATACATTATATATATACACTTTAAATGTCTCTTGACAACTCCCTTCATCCAATCTGAAGCCGAAACTAAAAATAAATATGGCGGCTAGCTACCTGGAATGACCTTCATCACTGGGAACAGACATTCTGCACATGATCGACTGTCGTCCAGATAGCACCTCATTCGGGGTAAGGATGTATATATAAATGCACATTTCCCACGGGTAACTCCTGCTGTATTCCCTGACGCAGAAGCGTGTTATGTGACTTTATTCTGAATTTATGAAATATTATTTTTAAAATTCGAGATGAAGGACTGTTTTTGTGAAGTGTTAGACCAAAATGGACTGTCTTCTGCTTTTTTAAGAAACAGAACAGATCATTTATAGATAAGACTTGTTTATTAAAGATGGAAAATCATGACATCTATTTAAAGATAAAGTATTTCCCACGAAAAAAAGAGATGTTCTTGAAAACATAATAACAGTGTGTGAGAGAACAGAATCCATTTTGTTCCTATAATGTCCATCTTGTCTTATAGCTAATGATGTTGTAGCATTCAGCTAGCACTAATGGACGGGAGGTTTCAATTTCTGTTCTAAGGGGTACTTTACACGCTGCGACATCGCTAGCGATTGCTAGCGATGTCGAGCGCGATAGCTCCCGCCCCCGTCGTTCGTGCGATATTTGGTGATCACTGCCGTAGCGAACATTATCGTTACGGCAGCGTTACACGCACATACCTGGTCAGCGACGTCGCTGTGACCGCCGAACAATCCCTCCCTCAAGAGGGAGGTGCGTTCGGCGTCATAGCGATGTCAATGTGGCGTCACTAAGCGGCTGGCCAATAGAAGCGGAGGGGCGGAGATGAGCGGAACGTAACATCCCGCCCACCTCCTTCCTTCCGCATTGCCCGTGGACGCAGGTAAGGAGATGTTCATCGCTCCCGCGGTGTCACACATAGCGATGTGTGCTGCCGCAGGAACGACGAACAACATCGTACCGGTGACAGCAGCGATATTAAGGAAATGAACGACGTGTCAACGATCATGGTTTTGGAACGATTTTGCTATCGTTGATCGTCGCTCATTAGTGTTCCACGCTGTGATGTCGCTATCGGCGCCGGATGTGCGTCACTAACGATGGGACCCCGACGATATATCAATAGCGATGTCGCAGCGTGTAAAGTACCCCTAAGCGTGTGTGCTGTATTGATTGTCCAAGCACTCATAAAAAAACCTTATGTAATGCTTGGCACTACAGATTAGTGCGATACTAGTCACTAGGTGGCGCTGGATGGGAAGCTAGACACTATGTCACATAGATGTTAGCAACTAGATGGGGCTGGAAACACTAGTGTAGTGAGAGAGCAGAAGGAAAATCATACAAGCCGGGATCAGAAACCAAGAGGACACGACAGAACACAGGGAACAGGCAGAAACGAGGTCTAGATACAGGCCGAAGAGCAGAATACCAGATGAGTACGTATTGGATGCAAGGAGAAGCATGTCGTCAGGAGGAGGTCTGAGGTCAGAAGCCAGAAGGTAACCACAAGGTTAAGGGGGGCAGGCAGAGCAGAGTCAATAACAATCCAGGCTCGAGTAGCTGAGATCAGATAACAAGACATAACAGGAGACAATCACTTACTGCAGACCAGGAAATGCGACTGGCATCGTTCCAGCCGAGCATGCTCCCTAATAAAGCAGATCAATCATCCAGAATGTGGAGCATGTGAGCAAGTCCCTAACGGGAGCAGAGTAGGACCCGGTGCGGGGAAGTAACCCATCCACAGAAGTGCAAGATAGCAGAGCATCAAGGCAAAATGCTCTGTGCGGAGAGACAGGTGAACACTGGCTCCGCAGGAGAGCATAACAGAACGTCACAGCACAAAAGATGCACCACAAATAAGAAGTGTTACACCTTATTAATTTGGAGTTCTAAAGGCATATAAGAGTGTATTTCGCTCGCATGTGTCCTTTATATTAGTGGTTGTACTAGGTGGCATATGGATGGATAATTCATATGGCCTATAGAGTTGACCTAAAAGATACAGAACTCCGGTTCAGCGGCCACGTCGGTAGTCCGTGACTGCAAAACCAGAGCCTTGTGAACCTACTTCTACTTGCCATTGCATTACTTATGCTTCTTCTGATTAGCAGGCACCGGCGTGGTGTGATCAGTGCAGCAGGACATCACGTCAGGCCTTCTACTTGGAAGAGGTGTATGGGATGCTGGTAGATAGCAGGAGGTTTTCAAGGCTCTAGTCTCTCTGGCTAAAAACTACTAAAATGGCCACTGGCCCAGGGACGAAAAGTGCACTGTATGATTTTTATTTTCAACTACAAAAGGAATATTTTGCATGTCTTCGTATGAACTCTGAAACCAATGAAGGTACAGTCATGTCTCAAAGAAACACTTTTTTTTGTTTTTGCTCCCATTTTTCATGAGCTGAACTCTAAGATCTAAGACTTTTTCTCTCATATTGTCCACAAATTTTGTCTAAACCTGTGTTAGTGATCACTTCTCCATTGCCAAGTTAATCCATCCTCCTCACAGGTGTGACATATCAAGATGCTGATTAGACAGCATGATTATTGCACAGGTGCACCTTAGTCTGGCCACAATAAAGGCCACTCTAAAATGTGCAGTTTTATCATACAGCACAGTGCCACAGATGTCACAAGTTTTGAGGGAGCGTGTAGTTGACATGCTGACTGCAGGAATGTCCACCTTTGCGGTGTCTGGGATTAACCGTGCTTACTGGATCGTAGGATTTTTTTCATATTAGCAATGTGTTGCCCCCATTCTATGGCAGCTATCCCTATTATCTGTCCCTGATCTCCCTACTCTTACACAATCGAAAAAGACAAGCCTACAATATGTGGACAGGACACGGCCTAGACCAGTGGCTCCCAAACTCCAGTCCTCACGACCTCCAACAGGTCATGTTTTCAGGATTTCCTTAATATAGCACGGGTGATCCTTTGATAATCATTCCATCACCTGTTCAATAGTAAGGAAATCCTGAAAACATGACTTGTTGGAGGCCATGAGGACTGGAGTATGGGAAACACTGGTCTAGACTATGGCACTTAAAATAAACAATCCGCACAACTTTTGGGAAGATATCAGATATCAGATAAGTACCTCATTATCTAAATTTCCCCTGAACAGGGTGGCTATATAGACTGTGTCCTTTCTACGCATTGTAGGCTAGTCTTTTTCAATAATGTAAGACTAAGGAGATCAGGGACAGATAACAGGGATAGCCGCCGAGGAATGGGGGCACCATGTTGCTAATTAGGGTGCTAAACCTCCATTGATAGGTAGGGTAATAATCACCCTCCCTGGGAAACAGTTATTGGCCCCTTCAGTTAGGCAGTCTAAGGTTTGGGTTTCTCATGGAACTTCCTGTCTGCCCTGCTTATAAGTCTCGGTGCGGGACTTAAGCAGGCTTTACACGCTACGATATCAGTGCTGATATCGCTAGCGTGCGTACCCGCTCCCACCATTTGTGCGTCACGGGCATATCGCTGCCTGTCGCGCACAAAATCGCGCACCCACGTCACACGGACTTACCTGCCCTGCGACGTCGCTCTGGCCGGCGATACGCCTCCTTTCTAACTGGGCGAGTCGTGCGGCGTCACAGCGATGTCACACGGCAGCCGTCCAATAGAAGCGGAGGGGCGGAGATGAGTGGGACGTAACATCCCGCCCACCTCCTTCCTTCCGCATAGCCGGTGGAGGCAGGTAAGGAGATGTTCCTCGCTCCTGCGGTGTCACACACAGCGATGTGTGCTGCCGCAGGAATGAGGAACAACATCGCTAATGAGAGGTAAGCGATTTTTGGTTTTAGGACGACCTCTCCGCGGCAAACGATTTTGGCAGCTTTTTCAATCGTTTAAGGTCGCACAATAGTATCACACGCTGCGATATCGTTAATGAGGCCGGATGTGCGTCACTAACGACGTGACCCCGACGATAAAACATTAACGATATCGTAGCGTGTAAAGACCCATTTAGTCCTTGCCTGAGTATTATGTTGTTGCTGGCTCCTGAGTCGTTCCTGACTTGCTACTGGACTTCCAGCTGCCGCTTGTTTTGTGACCTGCCTCATTACTGTTCAGCTGCCTGCAGTCCTCAGTGCATAATTCTGTTTATGGTTGTGGTTCCTTCCCTTCAAGGCTTCTAGGAGAAGAGCTTCAGACTGCTCGACTGCATTGATCTATAAGGACTTTGATTCTCTCTTTTGTGATCAATGTACTTTATCCTGGACTCAATCTGTACCTGCTGTGTGCGAGTCTTGAGTGGGACTTTCTCAGCCCTGGGAAGTACACTGGTAATCATTTGTGTGCTGTGCGCACTCCTGCTTACTATTCTGAACATTGTATTTGTTGCTGTGTGTACTCCTGCTCATTATTCTGGATGTACACATATAGTGCTGTAAGCACTACTGCATATTACCTGTGGACTTTCACGTTTTAGTATCGGTTGCACTCCTGCATATTATTTACAGACTTTCACACATTTGTGCGTGTTATTTATTATTGTTGTACATTAATGTATTAGTGCTGGTTGCACTTGCATTAATTCTGTAGTTGCCTACTGTTCTCTGTTTCTTCTCTGTGTGTTTATTATTTGTCAATTACTTACAGGAAATAGAGGGCAACAGTTATAACCTGCCCAGGCCAAGGAATTAATGCACTAGCAGGATGCAGCAAGACCCCCAATAAGGTGCAGGCATCACAGGTGCAAATTAAGCAAATTACTCACACACTTCCAATCGATGGATAAGGCGATTGCTGGATGATAAAATTGCACACAAGTGGCTTGTATAGGGTGCTGTTCACACATGTAGGTGCACAGTAACTGGCTAGCAGCCTATTAGTCACGTCAATACTATTCGACCAGGCGGGCTGCCCAGTACTATCCAAGTGCACCATACAGGGACGGGCACTCCAATACACAAGGCCTTACATGAAGGGGCCTGGCTGCATCCTGTATAAAATGTTATGTGCAAAAAAGATATATAAACTATATATGAGGTATTGGATGATATTATGGCCAGAATACGGTTGCCCACAACCCACGTCACGGGTCCTCATACTTGTGGGTCCCAACATTGATATATAAATAAAAAAGCAACAAAAAGAGAGATAAAATCTCCTGCTAGTGCATTAGTTCCTTGGCTTGGGCAAATTATAACTGCTGCCCTCTATTTGCTGTAAGTAATTGCTGAATTTTTGGAGGAGATTTTACCCCTCTTTTTGTTGCTTTTTTTTATTTAGACATCAGTGTAGGGAACCACCCTGATGAAGGTACGCCGAAACGCGTGTAGGGATCTTGGGAGTTGGCGCCGACACAGCTGTGACTCTGGTGGCTTCAGGTTATCACCTTTAATAGAGGCTAGTTATACCCTGTGGTGCTTTTCACTATCCTCACTACCAGTATGATAGGTCGCTATACATCCTATTGAATTAGGACTTATATAGATGCGTTTTTGCACATATTGCATTATAGGCATTTATTACATTTACAATTGGCTGCTATTTATTTATATCTTCTGTTAAGTTATTTATATATTCCACACTTTGCACTTTAATAGTGATTGCGTTATTTGTACATTGTGTGCATATCCTCTATAATAATATAATAATTTATTTGGGATATATTTCATTGCACATTGCTGCTAATATTTATTTATTTATTACACATTTTTTACACTTTATATTGAGATATTTATTTATAGTAGTCAATTAGTCCAAACTTTGTTTACCTATTGATTATATGATTTTGCCATCCAGAGACCTATATACCTGTTGCACTTTAAATAATATTCTTCATAATATATATTGATATTTTACATTGTATGTTGCTGTGTTGATCTCATCTCTTGTCATTTTCCTTGCTATATATTTTTTTAAATTATGACCTAATAAATATTTTTTAATTAATTATTGTTGCTTGTGGCTATTTTTTGTGAATCGGTTTTCATGTCAGATTGTAATAGTCTGCCTTTATATAATTGGGGTTAATTATGTATTGTAGTGATAGTCTATTGGGGACACACTATATATACCCTTGGTTGGCATTGATTGGTTTAAAGCCACTTGTGTGCAGTTTTATCATCCAGCAATCGCCCCCTCCATGAATTGGAGTTGTGTGAGTGATTTGCTCTTCCTGCACCTGAGATGCCTCCACCTTATTGGGGGTCTTGCTGCATCCTGCTAGTGCATTAATTCCTTGGCCTGGGCAGGTTATAACTGCTGACCTCTATTTGCTGTAAGTGCTGAATTCTTGGAGGAGATTTACCCCTCTTTTTGTTGCTTTTTTATTTATTATTTGTCAGTACAAAGTATTTACTCTACCCTTGTCTCAGTTTTGTTATATTCCATGCTATCAGATTCCAGCGTATCTACATAAGTATCACTCAGTCCCTATTGTGGACTTCCTTAGGTACTATCAATAAGTAACACAATTTCTATGGTATATGTATCTTGGTGTGTCAGTTAGTTTAGATAGTTTTTAATAATAATGAACTAATAGTTATACATTTTTAATAGTTTAAGCTACAGTATATGCTGTAAGCCCACAATTTTTAAACCTGAGTATTTATACTCTTTTCTTTGAGCAATCGTTTTAACGTTAGTAGAGTGGATTTAACTTAATTTAGTGTTGAATGGGTTAAGAGTTCCTTTCTGATCCTGCTGAGATTCCATTTAGCTCTAATCTCAGCTTCTGTACCTTTATGCTACTCCCTTTCATTATTTAAACTCACTCCTGGCTCTCCCATACGCCAGTTATAGTTCTTCTATGGTGACCTCCCAGGAGAGGTTGTCTTTGTGTAAGCTGTAGAGTTCTTTTTGTTGTTTTATTCCTGATTGCTTGTTGCTCTCCCAGTATTGTATTATTGTAGTAGTAAGACAAGTGTCTTGCTGCCAAGCTCACTAGCAACTGTTAAGCCAGGGTCATGTGATCGTGCATGGAAGGTGGGGGGAACCCAACTAGGGATGATATGGAATGTAGGGTTAAGTCTCAGTTGAGTGTTTAGGGGTCACCCTTGCCCTCTCTCCCTATCGTCAGGGCCCCTTTTTACCTTTTCTCTGGTTTCTTCCCTTATTTTGAGCCACACGCCAGGCATCTCTTTGATCTGTTGTGACAGTGGACAGAGCAACCAAGATGACAAGAACGTTTGTCTCTCTCCCAGTGTTGTTTTTTTTAGTAGTAAGACTAGTGTCTTTCTGACCCGCTCACTAGCCAGGACTAGCTCAGGGGTTAGGCACGTGATTACGCATGATGGGAAGGACCCATCTAGGGACGATAGGGAGTACAGGGCTCAGCCTCAGGTGAATATTTAGCGGTCACCCATACCCTTTCTACCTATCACCCGCTAGGGCCCACTTGTATCAGTTTCTGTTTCCTTTACACTATATCCTGGGTGTCATCCTGCCATGGTGTCACAGTTGGTTACCACCAGCTATCATCCGTTTTTCAAATAGCCATCTGTATTGAGATGACTTTGACAGTACGAAGGCTGTGTTAGCATTAAAGAGCTTGAAAGGGGTTTCAATGTAAACAACAATGCATATATATATATATATATATATATATATATATATAAAAAAAGATAATAAAGAAATGTAGTTAGAAAACAGCTAAAGTTTCAATTAGGATTTATTTAAACAGATTGGATGTGATGTGGATCCTACAAATTAAACACGTTTGAGCTGCTCATTGTCACAGTTTTACAGCAAACACAGGTGAAACTTCTTAGAACTACGAACAAGAAAACTGCACAATTGCTACATGTGAATAAATCCATCATACACTATTGCTGCAGATCACTCATGGGTAGATGGACATAAGGGTTACTGAATAACTGCAGCTAAGAAGTCTGACCGGATAGAAGGAGCATTTGACAAGATTCTGTTGCAAAAGAAAATGAATAGCTCAGATTTTATTACGTGAGTTGGTAATAGCCTGCATATCCTCCCACACAGAGAAATATATCCCAAGCTCCATAAGACAATTTCATTTTTTCTAGTTGCTTCTGAAATAAGACGGCTTAAAGCCATAAAGTACATTTTCATAAGAGAAAAAGAAAAAAAGAAAATTCAGTGTCGCTAAAATACAGATTGTGCAAATGCAGAATACCTGATATTTCCTATAATTAAATGCAAATTTACGATTGACAACAATTTATTAATATTGATCTGTTGCATCTACAATGAAAACTGAAGCAAGTTTACAATGACCGTAGTCTTGAGCAAAGTGGTTTATAGTAAAGAAGTTAATGTTTCAGGTATACAGCTCCTGTGCAGACTTATGTGCCCCCAGTTGTTACAGACTGAATGTAAACCATGTAAAGTCTGATTCTGCATGTCGTGAGCCATTCCATATTTCCCCTACTCTAAGGCCCCTTTCACACGTCAGTGATTCTGGTACGTTTGTGCTTTTTTTTAAACATACCAGAATCACTGACATACGCAGACCCATTATAATCAATGGGTCTGCTCACACATCAGTGATTTTTCACTGACCATGTCTCCATGCAGCTTTCACGCGTGTCCGTGATTGCCGCACGGAGACATGTCCATTTTTTTCTGGCATCACTGATGTCCCACGGACCACGCAGTGGTGTGATCCGTGAAACACGTGCCAGAAAAAAACGTGCTTTTAAAATAAAAATCATTTTTACTCACCCAGCTCCAGCGGCGCTCTCTGCAGCCCGTCCTGCCTGCTGCTTCTGAGCCGGCTCATTACTGTCACGCATATTCATGATGCATGACACAGCCGACCCGGAAGCAGCTGCTGCGGGGGTCAGCGCTGGCCGAATGCTGCACCGCGGGAGCGATCAGCACCATGGAGAGCGGGAGCGCGCACAGGTGAGTTAATCTCTAAGTGCAATCACGGGCCACGGAGAACGGAGCCCGGATTGCACTTAGACAACCCACATGTGCCGTGAATCACGGCACACGGAGGGACATGTGCGTGTTTTACACGCCAGTGAAAAACATGAGTGTTTTTCACTGAGGTGTGAAACGGGCCTAACTGATATGCATTTGAAACATTACCAAGGCTACATGCGTGCGCTGCGTTTTTTTCTGCACACAATCTGCAACTAAAACTGCACCTTGTCACAAAGTCTGAAATTGTCAAAAAAATGCTTGTAATGAAGGTGCGTTTTTGCAACGTTTTTACCGCGATTTTGATGCATTTTTTAAAGGATAAGCAAAATATGAGAGGATAGGATAATTGATAGCTAGCTAGGATGGATAGATAGATAGATAGATAGATAGATGGATAGATAGATAGATAGATAGATAATATTGTCTGTAAATGTATATTCCCTTAGCACTTCTGACTACATAATTCATAGGAAAGTTATGCAGTTGGATTGAACTTGCAACCATCTCCACCTATCTTGAAAGAGAACTTACTGGTATAAAAGGGCCTTGCTTCTGTCCCCAGATATAGATTCTACATGATATCAGTCAAGGAGCTTCGGTTCCAGCTGGGGGAATCACAGAATTGCTTCACTTGGGATATTCTACATAACCCCAGCCGAGGAGCTTCGGCTCCAGCTGTGATGCATCACAGAACTGCTTCAAGATTATTCTATAGGATTTCAGCCTAGGATCAATGGTTCCAGATGGAGGTTTAGACAACTGCTTCACTGCTCAACACTGAGCCCTCAAATTCTCTTGGAGTACCCAGGTTGGGACTATTTGGTCACCTGGCTAAATATCTTGCCGTGCTTGGTGAGCTTCTCAAGCTTGCCGCTATCGTTTTTTTAGATGGTGGCCGACAAAAGCAGGGTGATGCTGGACTAGGATAGTTGACCCTGGAAGTCACGAAGATTCCAATCCTTGGCGGGTCACTGGAAAGGTGAGACTGTTGCTTGTACCATCTTGTGTTCTTGCTGGGAAAGTTGGATGTGTTTTTACCTCTTGATGAACCAATAAATTGTTACCAATGTGTGGTTCCCTCACCATGTGTTGTGTGAGAAGTGTTCTGCTCACGGGAAGGGAGTGTGATTGTTCAGTGGGATGAACCCTAGTCACTGTCGTCTTTCTGAAAACAGCCAGGCCAGTGTCTCCTCATATGGGTCTGTGAAAAAAAATCGGACATCCGGATTCGGTCCAACTTTCACGGACTGTCAGAAACGAGAAGGTGGAAAAACATTTTTTCCTCCGTGCACAAAAAAAATGATGACACTAGGACCAAACACTGATCAAATTCTGATCCAAAAAAATTAGTCAATTATTCTCAAATGTTGAAAAAACAGATGTCTGAATGAGACCTAAGAAAAAGTTTAGAAAACACATTGTAGAATTCATGAAAGTAGGTGATATCTCAAAAAAGGCCACAGATTTGCAAGGGATGCTACAACTTCAGTGTAGAAGAACATACATTCAAAGACAGACAGATTGTGCCCATGTTCCTCCCATTGTTCGTTCCACTAGATCTTCCAGGCTTAAGACTGCTTTACATGTTACGATTTCGCATACAATATCGTATGCGATCGTAACCGCCCCCATCGTATGTGCGGCACGTTCAATTTTGTTGAATGTGCCGCACAAATGATTAACCGCCGTCACACGTACTTACCCGTCCATACGACCTCGATGTGGGCGGCGAATGTCCACTTCCTGGAGTGGGAGGGATGTTCGGCGTCACATCGACGTAACGCAGCAGCCGGCCAATAGAAGCGGAGGGGCGGAGCTGAGCGGGACGTAAACATCCCGCCCACCTTCTTCCTTCCGCATTGCTGTCCGGGAGCCGCAGGACGCAGGTAAGATCTGTTCATCGTTCCCGGGGTGTCACACACTGCGATGTGCGCTACCCCAGGTACGATGAACAACCTGACGTTCAATTTATGAGGAATGAACGACGTGCGTGCGATGAACGTTTTACCGTTCATTCGCAATCGCACGTAGCTGTTACACACTACAATGTACCTTACGATACCGGATGTGCGTCACTTACGACGTGACCCCGCCGACACATCATAACATACATTGCAGCGTGTAAAGCGGGCTTTATGTTCTATGATTGCTCAGACACAACACGTGTAACATTTGATCACAAATTAGATTTATATTGCTATTGTGCCTTTTTTTGTGCTGTGAAGAAATAGTCCATCTCTTGAGAAAAATAACTTACATTTTTAGAGCAGCGAATGATTTCATTTGCTTTGGCAGTGACATTTTATTAAAATCTGATTCATCACAAGTTCAAATAATTTCATCATAAAAAACCATTTAAATCGGTGTCCTTAATCCTGCCACATGTGCTGCAACCACAGAGATGAAATGAACTATTCCTCCCTCCTTCCAAATCTATCAGTTGTTGCTGTGAGCCTAAAAGCAAACGAAGATCAAAATGTACCTACAAAAACGGAAAAGAAAAAATACAATACTCACAAAATGTTAGGGATATTTGGCTTTCGGGTAAAATTTATTTAAAACGTAAAACGTTCACGCTACAGTGATATTTTATCATGAAAGTCGGGCATTTAACCAGAAGCATGCAATGGAGATTTCCTCATCTCAAACAATTTATTAAAACAAAACCCAACAACTGTGGTGGCTATACCCTTCCCAAAAATGTCAATGTCTCAATAACTTATGTGGTCTTGAGCATCAATTACAGCTGACAATAACATCTCCTGCTGTTCACAAGTGGAGTTATTGTCTGCGGAGGCATGGCATCCCATTCTTCTTGAAGGGCGGCTCTCAGGTCATTGAGGTTCTAGGGTACAGAGTTACGGCCTCTACAGGGTGACTCAGCTGATACCATAGGTTTTCTATGGGATTCAGGTCAGGATAAGTGCAATTAGTCAACGATTAGTCCTCCATATATGGTTAGTGCACACACTAAATGAACAAGGCCAACAACATAATCCATAGGTGTAATACCACTGGGAATTACAATATGAGATGGCAGAAATATTCTTTGAAGAAATATTTTTATGTATTTAAATACATACAAAACATTTTTCTGTATATACAAAACAACAAGGGAGAGCACCAAGAGGGACACAGCCTAACGTTACAGATTCCAATGTATCAGAAAAAATTCATGCCAAATTTAAAAATCCATGGGAATTGTACATAAATTATTCATGGTTGATAAACCTAATGACATTTACAATTGCACCGTTGTTGTTAATATGGCAGACAATAGAAAAGTCCGTAAACTATTGCTATTTATTACAAATAACATCATATTTTATAAAGACTGAATCAAGTGCTGCATGATTATGACCCAATGAATCAAGTTAAACGCCAACAAATGCACCCGTGCACAGGATGAGACAGCTAAAACAACCATTACCCTTTAATGAATATTCATGGGATGATTTCATATCCACTAGCTTATTTAAATTGGATTGGTTGCCAACTATACAAATTCCGTGAACGGGTGCACAAGGTTTACATACACTAGAATTTTTTATATAGCAAATGGTCAAAAGTGCAAAAAATGCAATGGCAACAATTCTCCAATAGGCAGTTATAATTAGACAAAAGTCATATTAGGCCTAAGACACATGGCATGAAAATCTGACCAAGTGGAATGCGATAAAACATTGCATTGCACTTGGACCAATATTAGCCTATGTGTCAGCGCACATGAGCGATTATTTTCTTGGCCCCATTCAGACTGAGAAAACAATCGCAGCATGCTACGATTGTAATGCGAGACTCTTTCTCTCGCACCCATTCAAGTCTATAGGGCAAGAGAAAGATCGCATTGCACTCGCAATATACCGGTGTACCGCGAGTGCAGGGCGAGAATGGCAATAGCCGGCTACGGAGGAAAGAGGAAGATAAATCCCTCCCTCCCCTCCTCCGTGCCGGCCCTCCCCTCCTCAGTGGCGGCCCATCCCCGCAGCTGATCGGACCTCAGTTGCATTGACACTCACATAACACTCGGCTCCCGCTGTGCTGCCAGCGTGAGCAGAGTGTCATGCGAGGATCGCATAAGTCGCCGTGTGGCTCCGGCCTTAGAATTGGCATTACCTTAGGACAAACTGCAGGTCACAGCGTGCCCCTCCACCTCTGACGTACGTTTCACCGATGCTTTCTCAAAGAAGCATGCCTCGGTCTCTAGCAGCCGTTCCCTAATGATGTGACCTCGATGAGCTGGAACATTGTTGTCCATGAAGATGAAATTAGGCCGGTGTTGATCATGCAGAGGCGCAATGACCGGATTAGTGATGATATTCCAATATTAGGGGCTGTCACTTTACCATTCACAAAGTGTAGGGCAGTTCTGCATTGACTAGACACACCGGCCCACACTGTAACATCACCCACACCAAAGGCTCATCTGGGGGCAACAATGGCTGATGTATAGCGCTCTTCTTGATGTCTCCAACATCATTGTCGCCCATCAATTCACCTTAGCATGAATCAACTTTCACCAGTGAACAGCACTGAGGCCACTGGTCCCTCGTCCAGCGTAGCTGACGCTTGTGCTTGGTGGTATGGTCAGATACCTTGCAGGTCATCTAGCACGAAGACCACCCTGATGTACAAGTGCATCTCAATAAATTTAGAATTTCATAAAAAAGTTAAGTTTTTGAGATAATGACTTTAGGGTTTTCATTGGCTGTAAGCCATAATCATCAACATTAACAGAAATAAACACTTGAAATAGATCCCTCTGTGTGTAATTACTCTATATAATATATAGCAATAGATCCCTCTGTGTGTAATGAATATATATAATATATAGGAATGCATCCCTCTGTGTGTAATGAATCTATATAATATATAGAAATACATCCCTCTGTGTGTAATGACTCTATATAATATATAGAAATAGATCCCTCTGTGTGTAATGACTCTATATAATGTATAGAAATAGATCCCTCTGTGTGTAATCACTCTATATAATATATAGAAATAGATCGCTCTGTGTGTAATGACTCTATATAATATATAGGAATAGATCCCTCTGTGTGTAATGACTCTATAATATATAGGAATAGATCCCTGTGTGTAATGACTCTATATAATGTATAGAAATAGATCCCTCTGTGTGTAATGACTCTATATAATATATAGAAATAGATCGCTCTGTGTGTAATGAATGTATATAATATACAGGAATAGATCCCTCTGTGTGTAATGACTCTATAATATATAGGAATAGATCCCTCTGTGTGTAATGACTCTATATAATATCTAGAAATAGATCCCTCTGTGTGTAAGGACTCTATATAATATATAGGAATAGATTCCTCTGTGTGTAATGAATCTATATAATATATAGGAATACATCCCTCTGTGTGTAATGAATCTATATAATATATAGGAATACATCCCTCTGTGTGTAATGACTCTATATAATATATAGGAATAGATCCCTATGTGTGTAATGACTCTATATAATATATAGGAATAGATCCCTCTGTGTGTAATGAATCTACAGTATATCATATATGCGTTTCCCTTTTTGTATTGAATTACTGAAATAAATTAACTTTTCGATGATATTCTAATTTATAGAAATGCACTCGTAAATGGTTTCAAATGGTTTGACATTCTTGGGTGCCTTTCACCTGCCTTAAATGTGCCTGGAGTTGTGTGTCATTAATTATCTGGTTGAAAAGGGCATTTTTCACACTGTGGTATGCGGCCAATGGAGATCTGCCTTTCTGTGACTCTTCCAGTCTCTCTGTATCTCTGTTGCAACCTGCTGATGAGACTCTAAGCTCAGTGGCCACTTTTGTCTGAGAACATCTTGCTTAAAGATTTTCCCTCTCCTTCTTTCAAGAGCCATAACTTTTTTGTTTTTCCATCAACATAGCCGCATGAGATTTTCTTTTTTGTTGGACAAGTTTTACTATTGAAGAACATCATCCATTTTATCATGTCATGTAGTGGAAAGTGGGATAAAGATTCCAAGTGTAGCCGTAAGAGATTATGGTGATAGCTTATGTGTTTTTGTTTTTTTCACTTAACCAGTAAAAAGATAAAATGGAAATTTGTTAAAAATTACTTATATATGTCTTCATTTTCTGAGACCCATAATGCAAGTTTGCCGACGTGAGTTTTTATTTTTTTTCTGCACAACTTACCACCTTATCAAAAAAATCACAGACATACAATATTTTTTACAAACACATTGGAAAACCATAATACATCATTCTCATTACACTAATCCATGTCTAAAACCCATAGTTCTGGTATGAAGGCATCACCTGCATTCATTCATTGTAAACTGTTAAATGATAATAACAGTCAGGATAATCTGTATAAGTTTCTTCATCCTCAAAAAAGTCATGCACACCATACATTTTTCTTATGGACCGGGCAAAAAATTGTCTTATTTCTGGCATTTCTGGACGGTTGGCAACCCAGCCGTAACATTTTCAATTTTTGGTTGATGGGGCTGTGTGAAAGCTTGTTTTTTGTGTTATGAGTAGCGATGGCCGGACTCACAGATAACCGGGATCGGCAGGTCTAACTAAAAATTAATGGTTCTGGCCCACAATTGATCCTGGAAATCTGACTGGACGCCGGTCCCCATATAAGTCTATGGGGGCCAGAAACCGGAGCTTAAATATGGTGGTAGAAGGGATAAGGGGATTGGAGCAAGCACACTATATTTACCGAGTCTCCAGTGAAGCTGTAACTGCTTCCAGGCCGCTCAACTGACTTACGGGGCTGCTTATTATTGTTCATCCATATGCACTGCTTTCCCCGCCCACTTGCAGTCCCGGCATCTTTGATTGGTTGCAGTCAGATGCGCCCCCAGCAGAGGTCGCCACTGCGACTGGGCCTGGACTGCAGGGGGCCTGCTGGCCCCAGCCCCTGATCCAGATAGATGTGTGTTGGAGGCTGCGCGTGACACTGAAACACGCTGGTCAGTTCCGGCATGCCAGCGTCGCAGGAGGACCTTGTGGGAGCGCAGGGTGGGTGAGTGACATGACCAGTCGCACAGGGCCCTTTCTGGCAGACAGCAGATGGGGCGCTGCAGGAAGCAGCAGGTCACTGTCATTTGCTGCTCCTGCGGTGCACAGGCTCCAGCACAGGGCGCCCTCCCCTCCTCTGTGTCATGTCTGCTCCCGTCTTCACCACAGAGAGAGGGGGGAGGGACGCTTGCACTGCTGTGGCCAGAGAAACTGCTTCTAAAGACCCTCTGAACTCCAGGAGGCTAAGAAGGAGGTGAGTATAATGTGATCATGTGTTATGTGCTGCCTGTATGTGTTATGTACAAGATATGTGTGTCCTGTATAGTGTGAAATATATACCGTAGTTGTCTGTCTGTCTGTATATACTGTCTGTGCATGCTGTCTGTCTGTGTATACTATCTGTCTGTCTATACTTTCTGTCTGTGTATACTGTCTGTCTGTCTGTGTATATGTCACGCCCAGGGATATGGGGTACTCGGTTCCAGGCAGTATATCTTGTGAATGTCACTTTGGTGGCCTTTGCCCGGTTCTGTGCCCTGAGCCCTTTTTGTAAAGGTGATATATTTACAGGGGATTAGATTATTTTTCACACGTGACGCCACTTGCGGTGTTACGACTATGTAGATGGAGCCGCCGCTGCACAATGTCCACTACTGGGGCTGGTGTTAATGGCAGCCTGGATATTAGACCCTCCACAAGCAGGGCCGGGCCCCAGAGGGTAGGTGTAATGACGGGTGTCGGAAGAAGGTAGTCCACACAAAAGGTTCAGTGCAACTGGTTCTTTACTCACTTTTTGGTGGTAACTGGTCACCCGAGGCCGTCTGGTTTCACCTTCAGGTCCCCTTTGTCCCAGTGCCAGTGTAGTAATCTGGTACCTTCTTCCCCTGCACCTGTCTCTGGTTAGTGGGTCCCCGTGGTGTAAAGCAACTGGGGGTACCCGTCCGGTGGTGTTTCTTTCTACTTCTGTCCGTATGACGGTAGCGTGAACCCTGTGGGGTTGCAGTCTCTGGTCCTGTCTTCAACTCTCACTTTGTTAATGAGTCTCGGATTTTTAGAGTCAGCGAGGTCCTTGATGGCTCTGCAGGTGTTAACAGGTCGGCTTGGAGCTTCTGACAGTCCAAGGGTCCTGAACCCCATTGGTGCGTAGTTCTGAGAGTACGCCACTGTACTCCACCGTCAACTACCCTCCAAGGTACCAGGTTACTATCAACCCCGTGTCAGTGCGTCTCCTCACGTCCACCTTCACTCCTCGCCTCAAACTGACTCTGATTGTCCACTGTTTTCCCCTCCCTCCTGGTCAACTAGTGGACTGGACTGGCTCCACCTCTAGGCGGCCATACATTGGTCCGACCCTAGCTTTGCACCATTGTATGGGGGATTGTTGGGGGAAAACTGGGATTACCTGGAGTTTTTGTGTGTGAGCGGCACTGATCTTCCAGGGCCCTAGGGGGTAGGCCCTGCATCCTGGTGGGAATGCAGAACCTTGTAGCTCCCTGATGGCTTCACAACCTACCAATTCACGGAGGGGGTGATTGCTCAATATTAAAATTGCACAGGCATTATGCTTGTATACGGGGCAGGTAATTTAGTGCACAGTGTGCCTGGCATACAGCCTATTACTGAAGCCCCTACTATTAAATCATATGGACTACCCAGCACTCTATCATTGCACTACACCGGGACAGACACCCTACCCAGCACTCTATCATGCACTCCACTGGTACAGACACCCTACTGAGCACTCTATCATTGCACTCCACTGGGACAGACACCCTACCCAGCACTCTATCATTGCACTCCACTGGGACAGACACCCTTCCCAGCACTCTATCATTGCACTACACCGGGACAGACACCCTACCCAGCACTCTATCATACACTCCATCGGGACAGACACCCTAGTTTACAAGATCAACAGAGATGGCATTGGACGTAATCGAGAATCGTGTACATAAAAATATAAATAAATGAGGTATTGGTTAATATTTTGGCCAAAATACGGAAGCTCACAACCCAACGTCAAGGGTCCTCATTGTTTTGTGAGTCCCTATACTAACATTATAAGCAAAGCCGCAGGAAAATTAAAATTTCCCAAAATTTCATAAGTTCAATATAGCGAAAATGGGCAACAGTATTTACCTGCCCAGGACACAGAATGTAATGCAGTTACCGGATGGAGCAGCCCTCCTTGATAACTATGGAGGTAACAAAGGTGCAAAACACTGATGAGACAACCACTCACAACCTGACAAATCATGGAGGGGTGATTGCTCAGTATGAACATTGCACACAGGGAAGGCCTGAATAGGGGCTGGTCACACACATGAAGTGCACAGTGCCTGGTTTACAGCCTATTAGTGACGCCCATAGTATTAGATTAGGCGGGCTGCCCAGCACTTTATCAGTGCACCCCAGAATCACAGACACCCTAGTTTACAAGGCCAACATAGATGGCTGCATCCTGCATAACAAGAGATATAAAGTGAAAAAATATATAAGAAATTTCAGTGGCATGGGTCAATATTTTGGCCAAATTATACAAGCTCGCAACCCACGTCAAGGGTCCTCATTATATTGCGAGTCCCTACCTAAAATTAAATGCAAAGCCACAAAAAAAGGAATTAAAATTCCTCCAAAGTTCAATATAGCAAGAAAAAAACTAAATCTTTCTGTGGCTTTGCTTTTAATTCACCCTTAAAGGGGTTTCCCCACGAATAAAGTTAAACTTAATCAATTGAACAGGATCACAGCTGATTCTTTTTGTGAGGTAAATCATTTCCCTACTTGCTTTTAAAAATCTTTTTTCCTCAAAGAAAGAATAATTTGCGATCCTGTGCTGTAATGTCTGCATACTTTAAGTCCTCCCCTGCCTAGGAGTATGATCAGACCATGTCCCTGTACGGTCAGACACAGCCATTACACAGTACATAGCAGGGGAACATATATAAGGTTATCTCACCACAGGAAAATTATTTTTAATTACATCCGATTCTGGAAATTATTATTATTCCAAGATCTATTGATTAAAAATTATGTTAGAATTAAGTTTGCTCATGGGAAAACCCCTTTAACTAACTAAAGCTTTTTTCCCCCCTAAATGTTGGGATCTGTCTAAGGACATCAGCTCAAAAAGGCTCCCTGGGATAGACTTGGAGCAAAACACTCCATTAATGCTGGTCCCAAAGAAACCCCGGCCTACACCCTTGAGCCTCAATACAAAGACAGTTTCATAGCTTTAAGGGTGAAAGACCTAAGTCCTTCAAGTTCATTCTAAAAGCTAATGTGCTGATCCAGAGGAAGGCAAAAACCCCATGAGGCAGAAGCTAATTGCCCCATATTAGGGGAAAAATTCCTTCCCGACTCCACATACAGCAATCAGACTAGTTCCCTGGATCAACGTCCCATAACAAAATCTAGTAACAAAACCCTGCAATGTTCTATTATTCATAAAAGGCACATATGCCATCCATGAACTTTTTTCTTTCAGCCGGGGTAGTCTGATAGACACCTCTCAATTACTAACCCCCGGAGCTGATGCCAGCTATCAATTCACAGCTGACATCAGCCCCAAAAGTATTAATCTGATTGTCACCACACAAGGGCAATCAGGAAAAGCGGTGCAAAGCGCCAGAATTCATGCATTTAATGCATGTGCCACTTCTGAAGTGGCTGGAAGCTGCGATTTTTAGGCTGGGAAGGGCCAAATTGTTAATTGGTTGCACTGCAGTCTTTCAACAAACTTTACTAGCAAACGAATAGCATTCAAACTTGTTGGAGTTCGAGCACAGAACACCCAGTGTCTGGTATGAACCACGCACTTTACAGTTCGGGTAAGCTCATCTCCAATCATAACACAATATATTATAACTGACATGAAAACACTTAGCCAATATAGTATTAGAACTTGTGAAATATTTTAATCCGCTACCTTGCAGTTTAGTATAAGATATAACATATCTGTTGATAATAGCACTCAAGGGTAATTTACTTCAGTACTTAAGACAATGTCTCCAGCAACAGACAAGGAGAATGTACAAGACAAAATGAGATAAAAGTTCCCTCGCACTCCTAGACCTGAAGTGCTGAGATAAAGTCCAACGACACCGCCTCTTTATATCCAGAGACGTTCCCGTTCTTAAAATCAGGTATTCAGAGCCCCACCGGCACGAACTCTACTAACTCCACAGTGATCGTGACAAGGTCCCACTCGACCACCACAGGTCTGACCCTGCGTCCACTTTTAAAACATGGAGGTTTCAGTCACTCAGTGTTATTAATAGAAATTCACATATAACAATACCTATATAGGTATATAAGACAACAAGAAATATTATCTATATGGGATCAGGGGGCGTGTACCTGGGGTGTAGTGTATAATACACTATCATTTGTCTTCAGTCCGCAAATGACTGTTGACCACACTTAAGGGCCATTTACACGCTGCGACATTGCTAACGATATATCGTCGGGGTCATGGTGTTTGTGACGCACATTTGGCACCATTAGCAACATCGCAGTGTGTGACAGGCAGGAGCGACCTTAAATGATCGCAAAAGAGACAAAAATCGTTGGTATATGAGAGGTCGTTCATTTACCAAAAATCGTTGTTTTGTACGTAGCGAGGTTGTTCCTCGTTCCAGCGGCATCACACATCGCTATGTGTGACACCGCAGGAGCGACGATCATCTCCTTACTTCCGTCCACTGGCAATGAGGAAGGAAAGAGGTGGGTGGGATGTTACGTCCCGCTCATCTCCGCCTTTCCTCTGCTATTGGATGGATGCTGTGGGACGTCGCTGTGACGCTGCATGAACCGCCCCGTTAGAAAGGATGCGGTTCACCGGCCAGAGCAACGTCGCAGGGAAGGTAACTCCGTGTGACGGGTGTTAGTGATGTTGTGCGCCACGGGCAGTGATTTGCCCGTGTCGCACAACCGACGGGGGCGGGTACACTCGCTAGCGATATCGGTACCGATATCGCAGCGTTTAAAGTACCCTTTAGTTGGACTCCCTTATACACATTCAGGATTTTATAGGTAATCCGTATACATTCACTCAAGTTTCCATTCAAGGAGCCTAATTGTAACATAAAACAGATATTTTATGGCGTTTTAGTTTTACAATTTTAAAAGACGGACAAATGGAAATGATACAAATTACCAGGAGACAAAATCCAATAAAGTACAGAAGACAAAATCCAACAAGGTACCGGAATAAAATACAAAAATTCATCTTATTTTGGGTTTCTTAATCAGTATTATGTTTTCTTGGTTTACACAGGTGACATCACCCATTATTAGTCTGCAGGTTATATAATATATACACCTGTTGTACTGTAATAACATAAGGGTATGTGCCCCCTATCAGGACCCGCTGCATCCTGGACTCAGCGTGTCCTGACCTGTGGGGCAGAGAGTCTCCTCTGCAAAAGAACGCATGCCCACAATCAGGGTTCAGGGCGCTGCGGTCTCTCGCTTGTGTTCTCCCTATGGAGGACACTTGTGACTCCGCAGTAAACAATTTACATGCTGTGGCTCAGGAAAGCCGCACTGCGGGTCAGTTTTTACTGCGGGCCGCACACACAGTGGGCACGGGATTTTTAGAAATCCCATCCACTGTGCTTCTACTGTACAATGCAGCATTTTGGACGGAGCTGAAGAATGCTGCATCTAAAATGCTGCTAACACTGATCGTGGGCACGCAGCCTAAGAGTTCACTCCTCAAGCAGTTTGCACCACAAATTTTACAAGGGGAACTATTTACTTTAAAAGGGATTTCCCATTGTGGACAATCATTTTAATATATTTAACATGTGATGGTGGGATATGGGGGAAGGTGTATCTTGCTGTACAGATTCCTATTTTAAGCTTGGTTCACTGTCCATTATTTGTACTGCTTCTGTGTACATTGTATTGTTTGTAAGTAATCACCCCCTATAGTGCAAGGTTATAGCCTCTTGAGGCGCTTCCGTCCCTGGGTGTGGGGGGAGGTGGGCCTTGAGTCCACCTACTGTGGACTCTCTGCTTACCTGGGAGATTTGTCAGTCTGTTTGAGAACTTCAAGAGTGAAGCAGGATGATTGAACCTCTGGGAGAAACTGGCTTCTCAGAGAGACCTGGATATTTATCGCTTACCGGACTATATTTGTGTTACTGGACTAATTTTACCCTCTGTTTTGTGGATTATGTTATGGACTGATTTGGTTTGCTTGGAATAAATGTTCTTTGGATTGTACAGCCATCTCTTGCTCTGTTGATTGTGTGATATGGGAGCAGGACCCAGTCACAACTGGTGGCAGCAGTGGGACCAAGTGAGCACAGCTTAATGGAGATCAACCCACAGAGTGAGTACAGAAACTGGACTGCATCCAGTCTAAAGGAGAGAGCCAGAGATCTGGGCCTGAGCTACCAGGGACTGAGTAAAGAAGCCTCAATTGATCTACTGGAGGGTGGGAGCCAGTCCACCTCCTCCCAGATGTCTGACGGACAAGCACTGGGGACGGGGATCCCTACCCCAAAAAGCCAGTGGGTGGTGTGGTTCGAAGAAGAAATGGCAGCTCTTGGCCCCACTGTATCTCAGCAATATAAGGAGCAGGCTGCTCGCCGAGCACAGAGGAGACAAGAAGCAATGGAGATAAACAAAGGGAGTAATGTGAGTTGGAGTGTAAACCCAGCTATCCTGGATCCTGTGCGGATCACCCGGGCGGACTTCAAGCCATTTGATGAGGCTTCTGGAGATGTGGAAGGGTTCTTCAAGGACTTTGAGCAGCAGTGTGTCATGATGGAGGTTCCCCACTCTGGCTGGGTGCGTTTGTTAGTGGGACTCCTGAATGGAAGCCTGGCAGAGGCTTATCGCACCATTGACTCACAGCAGAACTGGGATTACAACATTGTAAAGCGGACTATCCTGGATTACCATGCCATCACCCCAGACTCGCATAGGGCACAGTTTCGAGACCTCTCATGCACCACGGGGGGATCGTTTTGGATGTATGCCCATAAGATGTCCCATGCATCTCGGAGATGGCTGGAAGCGGAAGATGCCTTCACTGTGGAAGATGTTATGCAGGTATTTCTTATAGAACAATTTATTTACAAGTGTCCCTCAGAAATACGGGAGTGAGTCAGAGGGCGCAAACCGTGCACCTTGGATAGAGCTGCTGCCCTGGCTGATGAGGCCATTACTATCCAACCGCAATGAAGGGGGCTTCTGGACAATAAGACACAGCCTGCTCCTGCTTCTCAGCCCTCTCCAGTTATATCTGCCCTTCCAACCAACCACAGGCCGATGACAACCATGGCTCACAATTCTGGGCCCCAACAGATCAGACCACGCCCTGGGGGATCACAGAGAGGAGATGTTATGGGTGTGGACAACCTGGGCACCTGCAATCCAGTTGTCCTGCAAGGATTTGGAGGGACCCCCAAGCACCGCTATCTCGTCCGGTGCATTTTGTGCATTCCATCCCGCCTGAGGAAGAGTTACCCACCACCTCTACTGGAGTGTACCGCTGACCCCTGCACCATAGATGCCCTGTTGGAGTATATGGCCTCTGGCCTTTGTCACCAGGTTCTCCTACTGCCTTCTCCAGAATGCACACTGAAAGCAGTATGACGCAGAGGAGATGTTATCGATGTGGACAGCCTGGGCATTTGGAAAACACTTGTCCTTTTGGTTGATTGAGGAATGACCTTGCACCAAATCGACCTGTTCATTCTCTACAGTCGAACACAATGGGGGGAGAGTTCTCACCCCTTCAAGTTGACTTGCCTAATGATTCACACACTCATGGTCGGCCACTAGGGGTTTATGGGGTGTGAGACACAGCCCCGAGTTCCTCTTACCATCAAAGCAAGCACTTACAGGAGGTTGCACTGGATGTACAGAGAGTTGTCACGGGGTCCTTCTCCCATATCACACAATCAACAGAGCGAGAGATGGCTGTACAATCCAATAAGCATTTATTCCAAGCGAATCAAATGGTCCATAACATAATCCACAAAACAGGGTAAAATTAGTAAGGAAAATGAATCAGCAATCCCAAATTCAATGTGCAACTTAGCATAAAAACTACCTTTATTTATATCGTTAAAAGAGCAACGTTGGTTACTCAAATACACTTTCAACAAATACACCAAGCCATCACTATCTTAGGTGATCACACCATGGCCACCTCAGTTAGCCAAATAGAGGGAACCAACCATCAGGGGTCCCTAATAGTGATGGCCACTAAATAACAAACACAAGAGAAAAACCAAACAAACATAAACAATAAGTGATGTTGCTATAGGCAAAGGACAGTGGTCCAATTGACAAAAAAACACATCAAACGAAATAATACCTAAAAAAGCAAAAAAGTATATATTCAATTTGCTGACAATGGTCAGAAATAAGTATACTCAGCTATGCAATAACTTCTAGGCATAAATATAAAAGGAATGGTCTCACCCAATCCCTTTCCTGGAAGGTCATGCAGTCTCTTGATCCTGAGTTGTCCGCCAATATCTGGCCCTAACACTCCCTGGATACAAAAAAATGAAAAGACTGCTGCCCCAAACTTCCGTCCTAACAAGGACGGACCACAACTAGGTCTCAAGCTGGACCCCTATGCTGACCCTGATGACATCCCGACGTCCCGACGCGTTTCGTCACTCGGACTCCTCAGGGGACATAATAGTCGTCAGTCAGGTCCTTACTGCCAGCCTTCACCCATTCATAGTGTCAGAGAGAATTAGTAAGGAAACACAAATATAGTCCAGAAAGCGATAAATAAATGTCCAGTTCTCTCTGAGAAGCCGCAGTTTCTCCCATAGGATCAATCCTTCTCTCCTGAAGTTCTCAAACAGACTGACAAATATCCCAGGTAATCAGAGAGTCCACAGTAGCTGGACTCTGGGCCCACCTCCCCCCACACCCAGGGACGGAAGCGCCTCAAGAGGCTATAACCTTGCACTATAGGGGGTGATTACTTACAAACAATACAATGTACACACAAGCAGTACAAAAAATGGACAGTGAAGCAAGCTTAAAATAGAATCTGTACAGCAAGATACACCTCCCCGATATCCCACCATCACATAACATATAATAAAATGTAATTTTTGTCTTAAAGGGGATGACCAGGCTTGAGGTTAACGACAGACTTTTGAATCCTAAAAGGAACTGCACTGTGTGCTGTGAGGATTCGCCTGTGCCGGTATCGGGCAGTTGTGACCACAAGTGTGTGACTTACCATACATGCGTTCAGGTGCAGACACCGAAAGCAACTGCAGACTGTTACCTCAAGCCTGGAAAGCCCCTTTAACAAACCCGAATTAAAATTCTGAAAAAAAAAAATTACCCATAGATTTTTCACAGGACTTATAACCAGAAAACTCATAAAAAAACCCCCTCTGTTTTATGTATTTTACACTTCACCCTGTACATGAGTCTCCCAAGGAGCTGAAGATACAGGGATAAGTCACAAGAGACCCTGAATCCAGTGATGATTCAAGTGATTCAAGTGTCACTTACTGGGCTGCTTGCTGTCATTTTGATGAAACAATGTTTTCTCTGCTGCAGATCTAGCAGTTACACAGAGCTCATTAATATGCTGGACTAACTGGCAGCACGCCAAGTAGTCCTGTAATGATAATCTCCTGCTGATTACACGGTGATTTTATCAAAATTACACTACTGTAAGCAGCCCAGTAAGTGACACATCGCTGGGATCAGGATCTCTGCTCGTACATTATGCAGATTAGGTGACAAAACCTCCTGACAGATTCCCTTTAAAAGATGAGTCAAATTCATTATGAGGAAATGAATTTCGTGCATCTTATTCCACCGGGCGCTTCATGAAGGTTGGTATAGAAAAACACCAGCCTTGATTAAACACCACCAAAGGGTTACATGACATTAGCAGATACAGAGCAGGGGAGGGGTATACGTCACCAGGTTCACATCATGGTCCTGGGTCGTCCTCCATCGGTTCTTTTTTCATTCTTATCCTGTTTTTCTCCAAAATGGCAATAAGGGTGCAGGGCTCCACGGTTAATAATCCAGAGGCTCGTTCTTGTCCTTTGTCCTATATAAGAAAGTAACATTGTTGCAGGGCTCCAGGTTTATGTTCCCAGAGCTCCACTTACGTCTTTCTGGCTGCCATAGTTCGGCTCTATCGTCCTTCTATAGTACAAGAGTGGCAAATGGCTGTAAAGCTCCCAGGAGCGGTTTGTTTAGAGCCTTTGATCATTGTGACATCACAAAGTGATGACATAGGCAAGTGGGCGGGGCATCTTTATTAGTCATCGGCTGTGGTCAGATGCAATTTGCATATTCTATGAAGTTGGATGGAATTTGCATATTTCATGATGCCATAAACCTCTGATGTCACCACAATGAGAACAGACATGAACATTCCATCCGGGGCCCGGCCTTCACCATCATCTGAACCATTCATGACTGCGGCGCAGATGTCGGGGTTCAGTTTTCTTGTCTAGTTACAAAGCAGAGGACTAATATAGTTTATTGGATTGTACCATTTATATATTTTCTGTTTTTCGTACAAGGCTGTATAACACACGGCCCCCATTACAGGCCCATTATAGTACTATAAAAAGCAAATGTGCGATCAATGGTCCCCTGAATTCACAGCTCTAGAGGCAGAGGATCAGCCACTAAGGATTCTGGGAAAGTTGAGATGTTAAAGTAAATAAAAAGACCCCTGGAGATGTAATGGGGGCCGTGTGTTATACAGCCTTGTACGAAAAACAGAAAATATATAAATGGTACAATCCAATAAACTATATTATAGGTGCAGTGTCTCACAACAAGGCTCCTTTTGGTGATTTTGGTCTGCGGTCATGCTTTGCACAGTCATCTCCTCTCTTATCCGTTATATACAGCCACTTACTACAGTACATCTCTCCTCTCAGCCCCATCCTGCAGTACATGGCTCCTCTCATCTATATACAGCCTCCTCCTCTGGTAAATGTCTCCCCTCATCTATATACAGCCTCCTCCTCTAGTACATGTCTCCTCTCATCTATATACAGTCCCCTCCTCTAGTACATGGCTCCTCTCATCTATATACAGCCCCCTCCTCTAGTACATGGCTCCTCTCATCTATATACAGCCTCCTCCTCTAGTACATGGCTCCTCTCATCTATATACAACCTCCTCTAGTACATGGCTCTTCTCATCTATATACAGCCCCCTCCTCTAGTACATGGCTCCTCTCATCTATATACAGCCTCCTCCTCTAGTACATGGCTCCTCTCATCTATATACAGCCCCCTCCTCTAGTACATGGCGTCTTTCATCTATGTACAGCCTCCTCCTCTAATACATGCTCCTCTCATCTATATACAGCCCCCTCCTCTAGTACATGGCTCCTCTCATCTATGTACAGCCTCCTCCTCTAGTACATGGCTCCTCTCATCTATATACAGCCCCCTCCTCTAGTACATGGCTCCTCTCATCTATATACAGCCCCCTCCTCTAGTACATGGCTCATCTCATCTATATACAGCCTCTTCCTCTAGTACATGGCTCCTCTCATCTATATACAGCCTCCTCCTGTAGTACATGGCTCCTCTCATCTATATACAGCCTCCTCTAGTACATGGCTCCTCTCATCTATATACAGCCCCCTCCTCTAGTACATGGCTCCTCTCATCTATATACAGCCCCCTCCTCTAGTACATGGCTCATCTCATCTATATACAGCCTCTTCCTCTAGTACATGGCTCCTATCATCTATATACAGCCCCCTCCTCTAGTACATGGCTCCTCTCATCTATATACAGCCCCCTCCTCTAGTACATGGCTCATCTCATCTATATACAGCCTCCTCCTCTAGTAAATGGCTCCTCTCATCTATATACAGCCTCCTCCTCTAGTACATGGCCCCTCTCATCTATATACAGCCCCCTCCTCTAGTACATGGCGCCTTTCATCTATGTACAGCCTCCTCCTCTAGTACATGGCTCCTCTCATCTATATACAGCCCCCTCCTCTAGTACATGGCTCCTCTCATCTATGTACAGCCTCCTCCTCTAGTACATGGCTCCTCTCATCTATATACAGCCCCCTCCTCTAGTACATGGCTCATCTCATCTATATACAGCCTCTTCCTCTAGTACATGGCTCCTCTCATCTATATACAGCCTCCTCCTGTAGTACATGGCTCCTCTCATCTATATACAGCCTCCTCTAGTACATGGCTCCTCTCATCTATATACAGCCCCCTCCTCTAGTACATGGCTCCTCTCATCTATATACAGCCCCCTCCTCTAGTACATGGCTCATCTCATCTATATACAGCCTCTTCCTCTAGTACATGGCTCCTCTCATCTATATACAGCCTCCTCCTCTAGTACATGGCTCCTCTCATCTATATACAGCCTCCTCTAGTACATGGCTCCTCTCATCTATATACAGCCCCCTCCTCTAGTGCATGGCTCCTCTCATCTATATACAGCCCCCTCCTCTAGTACATGGCTCATCTCATCTATATACAGCCTCCTCCTCTAGTACATGGCTCCTCTCATCTATATACAGCCTCCTCCTCTAGTACATGGCTCCTCTCATCTATATACAGCCCCCTCCTCTAGTACATGGCACCTTTCATCTATGTACAGCCTCCTCCTCTAGTACATGGCTCCTCTCATCTATATACAGCCCCCTCCTCTAGTACATGGCTCCTCTCATCTATATATAACCTCCTCTATTACATGGCTCCTCTCATCTATATAAAGCCCCCTCCTCTAGTACATGGCACCTCTCATCTATATACAGCTTTCTCCTCTAGTACATGGCTCCTCTCATCTCTATGCAGCCTCCTCCTCTAGTGCATGGCTCCTCTCATCTGGCAGCACGCCTCTTTGCTACTGCACCAGGCAGAGTCCCTCTCACCCCTCTGCTGCTGTTTTCGGCAGCGTGCCCCTCTGTTGCGGTGCCTGACAGCGCACCCCTCTGCTTTGGCACTTGGTAGGAGACCCGTCTGCTGGGGCACCTGGCAGCACGCCATTCTGCAAGTGGCACCTAGCAGTGCCCCCCCAGCTGCAGCGCTCCCCCTTGTGTGGTGCTTGGCGCTCCTCACCCCTCTTTTACTATGGCTGGCAGTGTGTCCCTCTGCTGCAGCACCTGGCATCACGCCCCTTCGCTGTGGTGCATACTAGAGCACTCCTCGCCCTCTGTTACTTTTGGTTGGTAGCATGCTTCTTGCCTCTCTGCTACTGCGCCTGCAGCATGTACCTCGCCCCTCTGCTACTATGCCTGGCAACATGCCCCTCTGATACTGTGCCTGGCAGCTTAACCCTCTGCTACTGCACCTGGCAGCATGCCCCTCTGATACTGTGCCTGGCAGCTTAACCCTCTGCTACTGCGCCTGGCAGCTTGCCCCTCTGCTACTACGCCTGGCAACATGCCCATGTGATACTGCGCCTGGCAGCTTGCTCCTCAGTCCTCACCCCTCTGCTACTGTGCCTGGTAACATGCACCTCTGCGCTTGGCACTCTCTGGCAGCATACCACTCTGCTGCAGTGCCTGGCAGCTCGACCCTCTGCTACTGCGCCCAAATCCTTCTATTGCTTATTTTCGGGGTAGGTCTTATTTTCAGGGAAACAGGGTAGCTGTTGGCCAAATGACAGCTGCCAATTATCTCTCCAGACTCTCCCACACACAGGATAACTTGCTCAATTGAACTGTCCTGTGTTTTATATGAGAAAGCCGCTTCCGAACAACTTTGGTGTTGGCTCATGGTATTGGTGAATCTCACTGGGAACTAAAAGAACGGTAGTCCAAAATCAGACATGCCGGATCCTTAACGCCTGCCATGACTTATCTAGGACTTAGTGGCTGCTATGTGATGCCATTAACTCTTTATTATCCCGATTGCCACCGCACCATATATACAGTGTTAGGTTGGGTCCCAGGCTGAGAGACATATAATATATACCAGGATTGGGCCCAGGCTGGGGGACATAATATTTACTAGGATGGGGAAATATATACCAGGAGGGGGAACATTACTACATAATAAAGGGGGAGCAACACGTATGTCTTTAAAAGATTTAGAAAACATCAAGGGCCCGTACATCTGACATCAACATGCAGGATGAGGGGGGGGGGCAGAGTGGTGGTGGATCTGATCCAAATCTTGCACCAGGGTCCTCCGGACTATAGTTATGCCACTGGTGTGGGGGCACTTATAAAGTGTAGGGGGCACTTATACAGTGTGGGACCTAATATAGGGGTCATTATACAGGAAGGCAGCTAATATGGGGGCTGTCATATACACTGTGTGCAGAATTATTAGGCACATGAGTATTTTTATCACGATACTTTTTATATATGTTTTCCTACTCCAGGCTGTATAGGCTGAGAGCCAACTACCAATTAGGTAAATCAGGTGATGTGCATCTCTGTAATGAGGAGGGGTGCGGTGTAATGACATCAACACCCTATATAAGGTGTGCTTAATTATTAGGTAACTTCCTTTCCTTGGGCAAAATGGGTCAGAAGAGAGATTTGACGGGCTCTGAAAAGTCCATATTGTGAGATGTCTTGCAGATGGATGCAGCAGTCTTGAAATTGCCAAACTTTTGAAGTGTGATCACTGAACAATCAAGCGTTTCATGGCAAATAGCCAACAGGGTTGCAAGAAGCGTGTTGGGCAAAAAGGCGCAAAATAACTGCCCATGAATTGAGGAAAATCAAGCGTGAAGCTGCCAAGATGCCATTTGCCACCAGTTTGGCCATATTTTAGAGCTGCAACGTTACTGGAGTATCAAAAAGCACAAGGTGTGCCATACTCAAGGACATGGGCAAGGTAAGGACGGCTGAAAAACGACCACCTTTGAACAAGAAACATAAGATAAAATGTCAAAACTGGGCCAAGATATATCTTAAGACTGATTTTATGATTTTATAAAGGTTTTATGGACTGATGAAATGAGAGTGACTCTTGATGGGCCAGATGGATGGGCCAGAGTCTTAATCAGTAAAGGGCAGAGAGCTCCACTCCAACTCAGACGTGAGCAAGGTGGAGGTGGGGTACTGGTATGGGCTGGGATCATCAAAGATCAACTTGTGGGACCTTTTTGGGTTGAGGATGAAGTGAAGCTCAACTCCCAGACCTACTGCCAGTTTCTGGAAGACAACTTCTTCAAGCAGTGGTACAGGAAGAAGTCGGTATCGTTCAAGAAAAACATGATTTTCATGCAGGACAATGCTCCATCACATGCATCCAACTACTCCACAGCGTGGCTGGCCAGTAATGGTCTAAAAGATGAAAAAATAATGACATGGCCCCCTTGTTCACCTGATCTGAACCCCATAGAGAACCTGTGGTCCCTCATAAAATGTGAGATCTACAGAAAGGGAAAACAGTACACCTCTCGGAACAGTGTATGAGAGGCTGTGGTGGCTGCTGCGCGCAATGTTGATCGTAAACAGATCAAGCAACTGACAGAATCTATGGATGGTTGGCTGCTGAGTGTCATCATAAAGAAAGGTGGCTATATTGGTCACTAATTTTTGGGGGTTTTGTTTTTGCATGTCAGAAATGTTTATTTCTAAATTTTGTGCAGTTATATTTTTTTACCGGGTGAAAATAAACAAGTGAGATGGGAATATATTTGGTTTTTATTAAGTTGCCTAATAATTCTGCACAGTAATAGTTACCTGCACAAACAGATATCCTCCTAAGAGAGACAAATCTAAAAAAAACCACTCCAACTTCCAAAAATATTAAGCTTTGATATTTATGAGTCTTTTGGGTTGATTGAGAACATAGTTGATGATCAATAATAAAAAAAATCCTCTAAAATAAAACTTGCCTAATAATTATGCACACGGTGTACTGTGGGGACTACTTTGGGGGCCCTCATACAGTGTGGGGACTACTGTTGAAGCCATTCAGTGTGTGGTGGACTGTTGTTTTTGGGGGAGCTGTGGACCCATCAAACTATGTATAGGGGAGGTGTACATGGGGAGACATTATTAAATGTTAAGAAAGCGCTTATCATTGTTATAAGGGCAGTCAGGGTATTGTAACCAACAAAGTAGCACACAGGGGGCATTATTACTTTCTAGGAGCAAACTGTGGACACTTTTCTAGGACACTTGCACAGGGCATTAAAATGTGTCACCATTAATATTTTTTACCTTGTAACGAGCACAGTGCTGACATTACTATGTGGGGCAGTAAGAGGAGCACAGTTTTTGTGCCACACAGCTGGTGCAGTAATAGGGGCACATACAAAATGAGACTGGCTACCGGAGGAACCTCCAGTAATGCCAGGCCTGGCTGCGATTACCTGCACTAAACTCTGGAGCTCTCACCTGAGCTCCGGAGTGCAGCCTGGACTGAAGTGAGGGTTTGCAGGACTGAACCGCGAGCACCGATTTATTCGGTTCAGGTCATGTCACAGCTGCGGACAGGCCAGGCTGAACTCCGGAGCTCAGGAGACAGCTTCGGAGTTCAGCCCGGCCTGTCCGCAGCTGCCATGAACTGAATCGCAATCGTCGGGGAATCCGTCGGCGCTCGCAGATCAGTCCTGTAAACCCCGAGTTCAGTTCAGGCTGCACTCTGGAGCTCAGGTGAGAGCTCCGGAGTTCAGTGCATGTAACCGCGGCCAGGACTGGTATTACTGGAGGTTCCTCCGGTAGCCAGTCCGACACTGGGCAAATACAGCAGCACCAAGAGGAAAGGGGTCAGCTCACCAGCAGGAGAAGACGTCTATTGCAGCGGAAACTGGGTATCAGCAGGAGCACAAAGGAATAAGAATATCCGGCAATTGGCAACTTCTTAATAACTCATCCTTTATTTATCAAAAATTTTATAAAAAACTTGTAACATCAAGACATAAAATCCCAAAAAATAATCCATGGTAGGTAGTCTATGAACAAATCACTTTTTGTTCATAGGCTACCTACCATGGATTATTTTTTGGATTTTATGTCTTGATTAGCTGTAGTATCCGACGTTGCCCAGGATAGTAACTGTCTCTCTGTTTCTCTCCCTCTCTATCTGTCTGTATCTCGCTCCATTTCTGTATGTCTCTGTCTGTCTTTCTCTCTCTCTAGCTCACTGTCTGCCCCTTTCCCTATCTGTCTCTTTCCCTGTCTGTTCCTTTCCCTGTCTGTCTCTTTCCCTGTCTGTCTCTTTCCCTGTCTGTCTCTTTCCCTGTCTGGCTCTTTCCCTGTCTGGCTCTTTCCCTGTCTTTCTTTCTCCGTCTGTCTCTTTCCCTGTTTGTCTCTTTCTGTCTCTCTTTCTGTGTCTATCTCTTTCCCTGTCTGTCTCTTTCCCTGTCTGTCTCTGTCCCTATCTGTCTCCCTGTCTGTCTATTTCTCTGTCTGCCTCTTTTCTTGTCTGTCTCTCTCCCTCCCTGCTCTTTCCCTGTCTGTCTGCCTCTGTCTGCCTCTTTCCCTGTCTGTCTGTCTCTTTCCCTATCAGTCTCTGTCTGTCTCTTTCTGTCTGTCTCTTTCTCTATCTGTCTCTCCACCAATATCATATTACCTCACAGATAAGCTTCTTATACTAAAAATGCCCTTTGTTGCCTATAGCAACCAATCACAGCTCCTATTAATTACCTGTAGCTCCCAGCACCATTGACTTTAATGTAACCATTTTTTTTGGTGAATAACTGTAAAGTGCGGGGTTAAATCTTCCCCTCAAAATTTAGTCTATGACGTTCCATGAGGTGTCTGTGCAAAATGTTGTGATTGTAAATGCGACGATGCGGATTCCTTTAGCGAACATAACACACATATACACACATAACTACATACACTCAGCTTCAGGGGTATAATGACCGTGGTCGCAGAGGTCGCCATTGCAACCGGGCCTGGCAGGTTAGGGGCCCACCCTGCAGATCAGCAGGCAGCTCCTCTCTGTGAGAGAGGAGCTGCACTGTTCTGTTTGAGACTACACAAATCAGGGTGGCCTGGTGTCAGCAGCGGCGGTATCGGGCTCCCCTCGCCAGTCATCGCGCACAGCATTGATGAAGCATGGAGCGGCCCACGCCACTCCATCATTATCCCCTGTTCTTGCACGGTGACATCACTCCTGTGTGACTGCTGTGCTGAGGCATGCAGAACACAGAGCGCAGAATGGGAGGACGCTGACTGGAGCAGCGGGGGAACGAGGAGAGAGGTGAGGACAGAGCAGCGGTGAAATGAGGAGAGATGAGCACTTGTTTTGTTTTTTTTGTTTCTTTTTTAAATCAGTGAGCACACGGTGGCCAGAGGCCTAGGGGGCTGCATTATACATGGAGGCCTGGGGGGCTGGCTGCATTATGCATGGAGGCCTAGGGGTCTGTATTATACATGGAGGCCTGGGGGGCTGGCTGCATTATGCATGGAGGCATTGGGGACTGGCTGCATTATACATGGTGGTCTGGGGGCTGGCTACATTATACATGGTGGCCTGGGGGGTTTCATTATACATGGAGTCCTGGGGGGCTGGCTGCATTATACACGGACGCCTGGGTGGCTATCTGCATTATACATGGAGGCCTGGGGGGCTTGCTGCATTATACACAGATGCCTGAGGGGCTGTCTGTATTTTGCACAGAGGCCTGGGGGGCTGGCTGCGTAATACACGGAGGCCTGGGGAGCTGGCTGCTTTATACATGGAGGCCTAGGGGGCTGCATTATACAACATGAAGGACACCTTATACATGGAATATAGGGGTGCATTATACATGGAGGAGCATGGGGCTGCATAACACAATATGAAGGTTTATGGGGCTACATTATAATACATATAGGACTATGGGGGCTACATTATAATATATGGAGGACAATGGGGGCTACCTTATACATGGACTATGGGGGTGCATTATAAAACATGGAGGACTATGGGGGTGCATTATAACATATGGAGAACTATGGGGTGAATTATAATACATGGAGAACGATGGGAAATGCATTAAAATAATTGGAGGGCTATGAGAGCTACTTTATACATGGAGGACTATGGGAAATGCATTACAATATATGGAGGACTATGGGGGTGCATTATAATATATGGAGGACTATGGGGGTGCATTCTAATATATGAAGGGTTATGTGGGACCCGTTATACTATATGGAAGGCTATGTTGGGGCCATTATTGTATTTGGAGAAATATATACGAGGGGGGACAAAGATACAAGCATGGGATGGGAACGTTTTGTGCTGAGAAAAAAAGGCTCTTTCCTTCAGCACTCAGCTTTCCCATGTTCTGCTATACAGCTTCTTTCAGCACCCAGCTTTCCCATGCTATGATGTGGGAAAGCTGAGTGCTGAGGGAAAGATGTACAGCAGAGCATGGAAAAGCTGGGTGTCGAGAATGAGATGGATATCAGAACATAGGAAAGCTGGGTGTTGATAGAGGGATTTCAGATCATGGGAAACTTGGGTGCTGTGGGTAAGAGCCAAGTGTCAGTGTCATTATCCCGTATCCCGAGTGTCAGTGTCATTATCCCATACCCCAAGTGTCACTGTGCATGGCTTGGGGGGCCCAGGTTCAAACTTTGCACCGGAGCCCATCAAACTCTAGTTACGCCACTGGCCCCCAGCCTGTGTGATAATGTGTCTGACTGCAACTAGTCACAACCCAGCACAGATAAAGCATACAGCTTCAGGCTGCAGCCCCCAGCCGTGCACTTACCCTGGTTTAGTATCAAAATAAGAGGAACTGAACTCAGCTTTTTTTTTTTTAAAGAATATTTAAATAAATTTTAAAAAACAGCGTGCTAACCCCACAATTTTGATACCCAGCCATGATAAAGCCGACAGCTAGGGACTGATATTTTCAGGCTGGTGACACCCAAGCTTATTGGGCCCCCAGCCAAAAAATAGCAGCCTGCAGCCACCCAGGACAATCGCATTCATTAGATGCGACAATCCCGGAACATCACCCGGCTCTTCCTGATTGCCCTGGTATGGTGGCAATCGGGATAATAAATAGTTAATGATAGCCCATAGCTGCCACTAAGCCCTAGATTGGTCATTGGAGGTGTCTACAGTTAGGTCCAGAAATATTTGGACAGTGACACAAGTTTTGTTATTTTAGCTGTTTACAAAAACATGTTCAGAAATACAATTATATATATAATATGGGCTGAAAGTGCACACTCCCAGCTGCAATATGAGAGTTTTCACATCCAAATCGGAGAAAGGGTTTAGGAATCATAGCTCTGTAATGCATAGCCTCCTCTTTTTCAAGGGACCAAAAGTAATTGGACAAGGGACTCTAAGGGCTGCAATTAACTCCGAAGGCGTCTCCCTCGTTAACCCTTTATTCAATGAAGTAGTTAAAAGGTCTGGGGTTGATTACAGGTGTGTGGTTTTGCATTTGGAAGCTGTTGCTGTGACCAGACAACATGCGGTCTAAGGAACTCTAAATTGAGGTGAAGCAGAACATCCTGAGGCTGAAAAAAAAGAAAAAATCCATCAGAGAGATAGCAGACATGCTTGGAGTAGCAAAATCAACAGTTGGATACATTCTGAGAAAAAAGGAATTGACTGGTGAGCTTGGGAACTCAAAAAGGCCTGGGCGTCCACGGATGACAACAGTGGTGGATGATCGCCGCATACTTTATTTGGTGAAGAAGAACCCGTTCACAACATCAACTGAAGTCCAGAACACTCTCAGTGAAGTAGGTGTATCTGTCTCTAAGTCAACAGTAAAGAGAAGACTCCATGAAAGTAAATACAAAGGGTTCATATCTAGATGCAAACCATTCATCAATTCCAAAAATAGACAGGCCAGAGTTAAATTTGCTGAAAAACACCTCATGAAGCCAGCTCAGTTCTGGAAAAGTATTCTATGGACAGATGAGACAAAGATCAACCTGTACCAGAATGATGGGAAGAAAAAAGTTTGGAGAAGAAAGGGAACGGCACATGATCCAAGGCACACCACATCCTCTGTAAAACATGGTGGAGGCAACGTGATGGCATGGGCATGCATGGCTTTCAATGGCACTGGGTCACTTGTGTTTATTGATGACATAACAGCAGACAAGAGTAGCCGGATGAATTCTGAAGTGTACCGGGATATACTTTCAGCCCAGATTCAGCCAAATGCCGCAAAGTTGATCGGACGGCGCTTCATAGTACAGATGGACAATGACCCCAAGCATACAGCCAAAGCTACCCAGGAGTTCATGAGTGCAAAAAAGTGGAACATTCTGCAATGGCCAAGTCAATCACCAGATCTTAACCCAATTGAGCATGCATTTCACTTGCTCAAATCCAGACTTAAGACGGAAAGACCCACAAACAAGCAAGACCTGAAGGCTGTGGCTGTAAAGGCCTGGCAAAGCATTAAGAAGGAGGAAACCCAGCGTTTGGTGATGTCCATGGGTTCCAGACTTAAGGCAGTGATTGCCTCCAAAGGATTCGCAACAAAATATTGAAATTAAAAATATTTTGTTTGGGTTTGGTTTATTTGTCCAATTACTTTTGACCTCCTAAAATGTGGAGTGTTTGTAAAGAAATGTGTACAATTCCTACAATTTCTATCAGATATTTTTGTTCAAACCTTCAAATTAAACGTTACAATCTGCACTTGAATTCTGTTGTAGAGATTTCATTTCAAATCCAATGTGGTGGCATGCAGAGCCCAACTCGCGAAAATTGTGTCACTGTCCAAATATTTCTGGACCTAACTGTATGAGACCTCCCATTACTAATCTGTAAGTGAAAAGAAATAAACACAATAGTAAAAAAAGTAAAACACCCTCTTTTACCCCTTTTATTAACCCTCAAAACATCTAGGTTCGATGTAATCCACACAAGGTCCCATGACAATTCAAGCTCTGCTACATCTGAAGTGACAGTGCGCAGGCATAGAAAAATATGTTTTTTTCCTTTTTTTTTATTTCCCAAGTTTCAGGATCATTACCCGGAATTCCCTGAGAACTCAGGACCTGACACTCGGGTATTTTAGAAACTGCGCAGATCCGGGCTTTTTAAGTCTGTGTCTGCCCATCACTAGTCATGAGCCAACTTTTTATTGATACCATTTAGGGTAGATACAAAGTTTTAATCGTCTCTTATTGCATTTTTTTTTTGGGATGAAAAACTGCAGTATACATTGGACTTTTACAGAAACAGAAATATCATGTATGTTAATTTAAAATAAATAAATAAATAAATTATATATATATAATATATATAATGTAATGGTGGAGAAGGGAGATGATTCAAACGTTTATATTTAAAAAAATAATAATTTTTAAAAACTTTTTTGTTTACTTTTCAGTGTATATTGTGATCCCATTTGAAGAACTTTCTATGGTCCAGTAGATTGGACTATACACAGCAATACTTCAGTCCTGCTGTGTATAGCAAAAATCACAGTCTCTGAAGACCAGCCAGCCATATTGTTATACTTTATTTCTCTGTGTTACTTATTTACTATTACATCGTTTATCCAATTCCACATAAACAAAATTTGGTGAAAGGTCCTCTTTAATACAATGTTGCAAATTCACTTCAATTACATTCGCTGTGACCTTATTGTACATTTGTAATCAGGCCAAAGTTAAAAGAAAGTCTCAAGCAAACAAAAGTCAATTAAAGTTTTCTGACAAGTTAGAAAGTACTTATAAGTCATCGGGATTATTTTAGAAGTCTCTGATGATCACAGGACTGTAAGAAGTAATGAGAAAAACTTGTGGATAATGAGAAAAAATGTTTTTAGAATCCCAAATGAGTTCCTGGTGCCCTTAAGTCTTACCTTGAAGTTCTTGTATAACGGGAGGATATACATCACAGATTTGCCTGTGTCAAAAAATAAACCCAAGGTCAGAGTGTTTTCGAGGACTCTTTCAGCAGACAATAGTCTCTTACGTGCATATACTATATACAGAAAATCTCTGATCTGCCATGGTTTTGCTGCCTGTGTGGTCAATCAGTGCATGTGCTGACCACGATGCCTGACTAGTGTTTAGATGGGTAAGAGACCACTTGATTTCACCCATCTTGAGTCCTACAGGTCCTCTCTCCTCCTGTACCAGTCTGTGTCTTGAAATGTTCACGATTATTGTACTTGTTTATGTATGCCCATTTTTCACATGTAAAGAGCCATAGAATAAATGGTGCTATAATAATAAAAAATCAAAACTATATACCAAAAATGTCTAATAGGTACAAATTCTACTTATAGGACTCTTACCTCCACCAATCAGCCCTCTAATGCTGTGTGCGTAAAGATGAGATTTTAGTTTTTGATGCTGCGTATTTTCACTAAATCAAAAATGCAACGTCTAAGGCTAGGTTCACATTTCCGTTGTTTTTCATCAGTTACATGCGTTGTTTGACGCTTGTGACTGATGCGTTGTTCAACAGATGAGAAGAATAAGAATGCATTGTTGGACTCCATTGTAAAACGTGACAGAGAGAGCGATCAGCTGATCACCCGGCGGCCGGCTGCTGTGAGCGATCAGCTGATCACCCGGCGGCCGGCTGCTGTGAGTAATCAGCTGATCACCCGGCGGCCGGCTAGTGAGAGCGATCAGCTGATCGCTCTCATTAGCCGGCCGCCGGCTTTTGAGAGCGAACAGATGATCTCCCGGCAACCGGCTAATGAGAGCGATCAGCTGATAGCTCTCACTAGCCGGCCGCCGGGTGATCAGCTGATCGCTCACAGCAGCCGGCCGCTGGGTGATCAGCCGATCGCTCACAGCAGCCGGCCGCTGGGTGAACAGCTGATCGCTCACAGCAGCCGGCCGCCGGGTGATCAGCTGATCGCTCACAGCAGCCGGCCGCTGGGTGATCAGCTGATCGCTCACAGCAGCCGGCCACTGGGTGAACAGCTGATTGCTCACAGCAGCCGGCCGCTGGGTGAACAGCTGATTGCTCACAGCAGCCGGCCGCTGGGTGAACAGCTGATCGCTCACAGCAGCCGGCCGCCGGGTGAACAGCTGATCGCTCTCTCTCACGTTTTACAACGGAGTCCGACAATGAATTCTTATTCTTGTCATCCGTTTTACAACGCATCAGTCGCAAGCGTCAAGCAACGCATGTGACTGATGAAAAACAACGGAAATGTGAACCTAGCCTTTAAGTTCCAGCAATATGAATGGGATTTGTAGAAATCTCACATACACTGTGCCTTAAAGAAGAAGAGGTCGTCCATGCAAGTGGCTCTTTAGAATAAATTATGAGTTTTTAGCTTACTGCCGAATATTTCAGAACACCCTTAGACTTTGATGGAGTGAGCCAGAGATGCGGAGACCACCTTCCCAATTCACATACTGCATTTTGGAATGCCAAATGGATTAAGAGACCCCATTCTACTCATGTATGAGGCACGCAGAGACATCTACACAGTGCACCATTAGTACGTGCCAGTCCCTGCTCCACAACTGCTTGGACGCTACTTTTCTAAGTGTGGCTACTCACATATACCGTATCGCTCAGAAAATAAGAAAGGGTCTTCTATTATTATTTGGTCTAAAAGATGGGCTAGGGCTTATTTTCAGGGGATGTCTTATTTTTTTCCATGAACAACAATCTACATTTATTCTTGAATCCCCAAAAAATATAAACATTTATTCAAATATAGTCATATTGCATCCGGGAACATCAACATAACTGTCCAAACCCTGCTGTGTGTCACACCTATGTCTGTCTGTCTGTCTATCTATCTATCCATCCATCCATCCATCCATCCATCCATCCATTCATCCATCCATCCATCCATCCATCCATCCATCTATCTATCTAGTTTTCAAAAGTTGAAAACTGTGTATTCATGCAGTATTTCTCTTTTAATAATGAAAATGCAGACATTGAGCACTTCTCAGTAATTTTTGCTTTCTGCTCTCAGTACTGAAAGATAAAAACACAAAAAAAGGGTGATGACTGTCACACTATTAGTATGCAGTAAATTTAGAGGTAGTCAGACAGGCCAGGATCATAACCTAGGAGACAACGACAGTACACAGGGGGGCAGACAGAGATGAAGTAGAGGTACAAGCCGAAGGTCAGGGTTCCAGGACATATACAAGATATACAAGATATAGGGAGCAGACGAGGATGCAGTCAGGAGGAAGTCCGAGGTCAGAAGCCAGGAAGTCATAACAGAAACAGGGGAGGACAGGCAAAGACAGGTAAACAGCAATCCGGAATCGATAGACCAAGATCTGAACACTGAACACCAAGGGAGCCAACAGCACAACAGTAAACAGGAAGTACAGGAAGTACAACTGTCGGTGTCCTGAGCTAACACACTCCCTAAAGAAGCAGAGCAATCACCGGGAACGAGAAGTATCTGTGAGAGCACCTCCCGGGACCAGCGTGAAACCCAGTGCTGTGAAACAACCAGCAGAGCATTCATCCTGCAATATGCTCTGCATCATAGGCAATATATACCGACTCTGCAGGAGAGCATGGCAGAACAATACAGAATGTTCTGCGCAAAGGAATTGTGACAAAAAGATTGTTTTTCTTGTAGATGATATCTTATTTTTATGATTGCACATTATGTGAAGCAAGAAAAAAGCTTTAGCTATCTATCCCCCCCCTACACACACACACACACACACACACACGCACACTGCACATACATACTAGCCTGTCTCCTCTTCAGCTTTAGACTCCTGCAATTAGGAGACCTTTGGAGCCAACCTAGTCACATGACATGATGTCTCAAAGGTCCTTCAGCAGACTTATCATCAGGATATAAATTCTGGGGCCCCTAGGAGAATGGGGGTTCTGTGAAATTGCCCAGTTTGCTCTGCCAGCCCTCTAATGCCAGTCCTGCATACCAGCCTGTCTCCTGTTCAGTTATTTTAGACTCCTGCAATTAAGAGACCTTTGGTCACATGACTGTGAAGCCACCAAAGGTCCTTACACAATCTTCACCTCGGATTACAAATGTTGGGGTGTATAAGAGAGTGGGGGCCCTGAGAAAATAAGCAGTTTAACTCTCCCTAACACTGGCCCTGACTGTAACTAGGGTTTATTTTTGGAGTAGGGCTTATATTTCAAGAATACTCCAAAAATACTCAGGTCCAGATGATTTACACCCTAGAGTCTTTAAAGAGATAGCTGAGGAAATAATAGTATCACTTGCAATAATCTTCAGTAAAGCTGGGTTCACACTAAGCGACAGCGACAACGACGTCGCTGTTACGTCACCATTTTCGGTGACGTAACAGCGACCTTGTAAGTCGCTGTTATGATCCCTGCTTAGCTGTCAAACACAGCAGAAGCAGCAGCGATCATAACGTCGCTACATGTGCAGAGAGCAGGGAGCCGCGCTTAGCGCTGGCTCCTTGCTCTCCTAGGTACAGTACACATCGGGTTAATTAACCCGATGTGTGCTGCAGCTACATGTCACAGTGCAGAGAGCAGGGAGCCGCGCGCGCTGCTTAGCGCTGGCTCCTTGCTCTCCTTGCTACAGTATACATCGGGTTAATTACCCGATGCGTACTGCAGCCACATGTCACAGTGCAGGAGCCGGCGCTGGCAGCAAGAGCGGAGGCTGGTAACGAAGGTAAATATCGGGTAACCAGGGAAAGGTCTTCCCTTGGTTACCCGATGTTTACGCTGGTTACAGCTTACCTCAGCTGCCAGATGCCGGCTCCTGCTCCCTGCTCGCTTCATTTCGTCGCTCTCTCGCTGTCACACACAGCGATGTGTGTGTCACAGCGGGAGAGTGACGACCAAAAAATGAAGCTGGACATTCAGCAACGACCGGCGACCTCACAGCAGGGGCCAGGTCGTTGCTGGATGTCACACACAGCGACAGCGACGGGACGTCGCTGCAACGTCACAGAAAATGGTGACGTAGCAGCGACGTCGTTGTCGTTGTCGCTGTGTGTGACACCAGCTTAAGTTATGGGAAACAGGAGAGGTCCCTCTAGATTGGAAAAGGGCAAATGTGGTTCCTATTTACAAAAAGGAGAAAAAGGATGGTCCAGGGAATTACAGGCCAGTAAGCCTGACCTCCATAGCAGGAAAAATCTTTGAGCAAATTGTCAAAGATCATTTACTTAGGTACCTGGATGGGAAGGCATTAATCAACGAGAGCCAGCACAACTTTATGACCAATAAATCTTGTCAGACCAACCTGATTTACTTCTACAACAAAGTCACTGAATGGTTGGACCAGGGAAATGCTGTGGAAATCGTATATCTTGACTTCAGTAAGGCATTCAGTAAAGTATCCCATGACATCCCCATTGAAAAAATGATCATGTACGGAATCGATCAAAAATCACTTAGATGGATTCACAACTGGCTTAATGATCGGGCACAAAAAGTAATAACTAAATGGCTACACATCAACCTGGAGGAAAGTAAAAAGCAGGGTGCCGCAAGGCTCTGTCCTGGGGCCAGTGCTGTTTAATATCTTTATAAATGATCTGGATAACAGAATTACTGGGGAACGTAAAAAAATTCTCAGATGATGCTAAGATAGGAGGAGTAGCCAACACTAGAGAGGAAAGAGAGCGGATTCAAAAGGATCTAGACACCCGAACAATGAGCAGAGGAGAAAAGAATGGTGTTTAACAGGGAAAAATGCAAAGTCCTACATCTGGGTAAAAGAAATGTAATAAGCATATATAGTATGGGAGGAACAGAACTAAGCGATAGCACCGTGGAAAGAAATGTAAAAAGCATATATATTATGGGAGGAATAGAACTAGGTGATAGCACCGGGGAAAAGGACTTAGGCGGGCTTTGCACACTACGACATCGCAGGTGCGATGTCGGTGGGGTCAAATTGAAAATGACACACTTCCGGCATCGCATGTGACATCGTAGTGTGTAAAGGCTCGATGATACGATTAACGAGCGCAAAAGCGTCGTAATCGTATCATTGGTGCAGCGTCGGCGTTATCCATGATTACGCTGACGCGACAGTCCGATGTTCCTCGCTCCTGCGGCAGCACACATCGCTGTGTGTGAAGCCGCAGGAGCGAGGAACATCTCCTACCAGCGTCACTGAGGTTTCCGTAGGATATGCGGAAGGAAGGAGGTGGGCGGGATGTTTACATCCCGCTCATCTCCGCCCCTCCGCTCCTATTGGCCGCCTGCCGTGTGACGTCGCAGTGACGCCGCACGACTCGCCCCCTTAATAAGGAGGCGGGTCACCGGCCAGAGCAACGGTCGCAGGACAGGTGAGTCCATGTGAAGCTGCCGTAGCAATAATGTTCGCTACGGCAGCTATCACAAGGATATCGCATCGGCCTGCGATGTCGCAGCGTGCAAAGTACCCCTTAGGCTAAAAAGGCCAACAAAATTCTGGGATGTATCAAGACAAACATTGAATCTAGACTAGGGGTCTCAAACTCGGCTGGGTATATGGGCCGCACAGAGGACAAAAATAATTTGGGGAGCCGCATTCTTTGCAGGACAAAGTGCCATTTTTATTGGTACCATATATTTATTTTTTTTACACTCCTTTGGATCACTGATTTTGAACATTTTTCACTTGTTTATTTTAATAAATTGTGACGCTCCCCGGGTCCCGACGTCGTTTCTCACTCACCGCTCCTGTCCCCGGGTCTCCTGCCTCCAGCCACACGTTCTCCTCGGCACCGCTCCCTGCTCTGGCCTCCAGCAGCCGGGCGTCACGCATGTGCATTAGGGCGCGCGCGCGGTCACTGACTTCCTCTTAAAGGCCCTGCACTCCCTAACAGGATATTGCATCAGTCAGGGTCAGGTATATTAGGAGCTCCCTGCCTGGAGGGCGTCGCCTGTTCGTCAAGTTCTGCAAGCTAAGAGTCCAGGTCCCCATGTGCCTTGCCTGTGCTAACTCTGTCTCTTTCGTAGAGTCTGCTCTGCCTCCGTAACCGGCTCCTGAATCCGGGTTTGCCAAGAGGTCCTCCGGTGTCCGTCAGCGGGGAATCCTACCACCGTTACGTCTGCCTGTGCCTGTCTGTGATCCCCGGCTTCACCCGGCTGCTTCCCCGTCACATCCAGCTAACCCGGATCCCGTCTGAGCTTCCTAACCAGCATCCGTACCGGACTCCCTTAATTGTCTCCAAGAACTCTGTGGCTCTAAAGACTCCGTTCTACCCGTTCCCTGAGGGACGCTATCCCGGTCCCGCTAGTACTCCGGCTACCGTGTACCTAGGCCCTCTGGTGGGGTGACCGGACAGTCCCTGTATAGGGGTTAGCTCCAGGTTGCCTCACTGGGGGAGTCTGGTGCACAGCCCAGAGGATCCACTATCACCCGGACCTAACATAAATGTGCACATTCTTTGTTTAAATATATTAAAAAAAAAAAATGTGATGGTGAAAAAAAGTCATGCCTTATTTTTATTTTTTTTTACATTTTATCCGTTTCTTGTAACTAATAGTGTTACAATTATCACAATATAGAAATTTTGGCCAACATCTTTTAGTAATGTTCCCCATCTTGTTGTAATGTGCCCATCCTGTAGTAATGTGTCCAGCCTTGTCCCCCATCTTATAGTAATGTTCCCCATCTTTGTCCCCTTGTAGCAATCTCCCCATCCTGTAGTACTGTCCCCATCATATAGTTGTCCCATTCTATAGTAATGTGCCCATCCTACAGTAATGTCCCTATCCTACAGTAATGTCCCCAGCCTTATCCCTATCCTATAGTAAAGTTTCTCATCCTTGTTCCCTTGTAGTAATGTCCCTATCCTGTAGTACTGTGCCCATCCTATAGTAATGTCTCCATCCAATAGTATTATGCCCATCCTTGTAATGTCCCCATCCTTTAGTAATGTGCCCACCTTGTCCCTATTCTATAGACATGTGCCCACCTTGTCCCCATCCTATAGTCGTGTGCCCACCTTCACCTCATTCTATAATCATGTGCCCACCTTGACCTTATTCTATAATCATGTGCCCACCTTGTCCCCATCCTGTAGTCATGTGCCCACCTTGACCTTATTCTATAATCATGTGCCCACCTTGTCCCTATTCTATAATCATGTGCCCACCTTATCCCCATCCTATAGTTATGTGCCCACCTTGTCCCTATTCTATAATCATGTGCCCACCTTGTCCCTATTCTATAGACATGTGCCCAACTTGTCCCCATCCTATAGTCATGTGCCCACCTTGTCCCCATCCTATAGTCATGTGCCCACCTTGTCCCCATCCTATAGTCATGTGCCCATCCTGTAGTAATGTACCCACCTTGTCCCTATTCTATAGTAATGTCCCCATCCTGTAGTAATGGGTGGTGGCGGCGGCGGTGTCTGAAAGTGGGCAGGGGCAGTGGCTATAACTTACCAATCACTCTCAGCTTCCACAGACTCTGGAGTGAAGCTGAGGGGGCGGTCTCTGGCCCCAGATCCACAGTGATTGGAGAGATCGGTCACAAGGCCGGTCTCTCCAATCAGAGCTGGGGGCGGCTGAAACACAGGTCATCCAGCTCCAGCCAATTATCGGTGCTACAGCTGCACTGATCATGGCTGGATTTCAATGTTTCAGCCGTTTTCAATGGCTGAAACATTAGTGGCTGTGATTGGCTGAGCGGCGTTCGTCAGCCAATCCCAGCCTCCGTAGGTCTGGGGAGGAGACACCACCCCTCCTGAGGTCCTCTCCTCCCCGAATCTAAGGTATTTGCAATGCAAAGCGATCGCAGCCACCGGGGCTCTGGGGCTGTGATCTCGCCATGACATACTGGGTACGTCATGGGTCCTTAAGTACCAGGGAGCCATGATATACCCAGTACGTCATAGGTCGCTAAGGGGTTAACGTCCAACACACACACACACACACAATTCTTCTCACCTGTCCCGCGCTCCCTCGGCTCCTCATCTCTGCTTCGTGCGGCCCCCAGACCCGTGCCCCTGTTACTATCGCGGCCGGTGCAGGGGCCGCAGCCCCTGTCAGTGATTTCTGTCAGATAATTGTTTTGCCGGCGCAAGAGCGCAGAGTCCTTGACTCAGATCAGCGCCGGCAAAACATTCATCTAACAAAGTGCAGACAGTGGCTGCGGCCCCTGCACCGGCCGCTATAGTAACAGGGTCCCGAGCCTGGGGGCCGCACGAAGCAGCCTGACGGGCCACAGGCAGCCCGCGGGCCGTGTGTTTGAGACCCCTGATCTAGACCAAGACAGGTCATTATTCCCCTATACTCTGCCCTGGTCAGACCCCACCTGGAATACTGTGTACAGTTCTGGGCGCCCCAATTCAAGAAAGACATCGATATATTGGAGCAAGTCCAGGGAAGAGAAGGCTGAGAGGAGACTTAATAGCGGTCTACAAATATCTGAAAGGTAGTCACAATGCAGAGGGAACTACCGTCTTCTCATTAGCACAAGGAAGTACAAGAAGCAATGGGAGGAAGCTAAAAGAAAGGAAATTCAGATTAGACATTAGGAAAAACTTTCTGACAGTGAGGGCAGTCAGGGAGTGGAACAGGTGGCCACAGAAGGTAGTGAGGGCAGTCATGGAGTGGAACAGGTGAACACAGGAGGTAGTGAGGGCAGTCAAAGTTGAACAGGCGGTCAGAGGAGGTCGTGAGCTCTCTATCAATGGAAACCTTCAAGCGGAAGGTGGATATAGCTGGAATGATTTAAGAAAACCTGCACTCGCAGGGGGTTGGACCCGATGGCCTTTGAGGTCCTTTCCAACTCTACCATTCTATGATTCTATGATTTTAAAATCCTGTAAAATCATGCTAAGGCTTATTTTGTGGGTAGGTCTTATTTTTGGGGAAACATTGTAGTTTATCTGTCAGGAAAGCATTATTCATTTTATCCATATTGTTGGGTACAGCAACAAATGGATTCGTGGGCTGCATGTGGCCCTGGGCTGCAGGTTGGGCACCGCTGTTGTACTGGCAGTCTACAAGCAAAGAAATGAAAAGTAAACAGAAGGGTAGAAAGAAGAAGATCAACAACTCTGCTGCGCATGATAAGCCTATATAGCATCAGACAACTGAACCAAAATGGAAATCAAATTCCAAGATGCTCAAGTGTAAAGCAAGCACATAATGTTATATTCCAAATGGGTTACCATTAATCTAACTAATGCATGACATTAAAAATTGAAGTCAAGAAAATCTTTCCATTCGTTATTTTTTGGCTTAGCCATTAGCTAGTATAATTTCCTTTCATTTTTTTTTCTCAATTTTGTGGCTTTTCTTCATTTTATTTTCAGCGATGTCCATAAGGGCTCATTTTACTTTTGCATAATTTATGTTTAGAAACAACATCATGTACGCTTCGTTTAGAGGAGTTTATCGGCAGTCTTGGCCTTAGAAAACTACAGACAGTGCTAGCTAAGTCACCTGGAAACCAGTTTAAATATATGTGTATGTTCAACAAGACCAATATGTAAAGGTTTTAGGAAATCATGCAATTTCTAACTATGGAAAGTCCTAGGCTCTTGCCATAAGCTTAGAACAGCCTTGGCCGTGCATTGCTCCTTGAATAAACATATAGCCAAATGCCCAAAAATATAAGATAGAAAAGCAATATAAAACAACGAGTTTGGGTGCAGTATTTGAATCTTCATTAGGTTAAATAAAATGTAGTAAAATTTAGGAAACATAAAATATAAACATATTCCTAAAGGTGACATCACCAAGAAAGTGTGCATCAACAGGGGATCAATGTCACTTTTAGAGATATATTTATACTTTAGGTTTGCTAGTTTTCTCTTCATAGTAAAGACCCTGATGAAGGTGCAAATCCTGCACTGAAATGTGTTGTTTAACATTGCTTTTTTATCATTGTATCTTATTGTTGGGAAATTTTAGTCTACAGTAATTCAAGGAACAGAGTAGGGCACAGGGCTGTTCTGTTGTAGCTATTCGCTTTTACTTATCTCTTACTCTGCAAATCCAAGATTTCACCCAGATGCAGAAGTAGCCTGTGATGACTCAGCATCTGGCCACTTGTATTGGGGGTGAAAAGTTCTTAATTTGGCCAGACATATGGTTCCTTTGGTAAATCAAGAGAAGTTAGCCATTGTCTCTTGACAGACTGTTTGGAGCTCTATTGTCTGTTAAATGTGGATTGCTTCAGCCCCTTTGACTATACCTAATTCAGAGGAAAATTATGCAGTCGGATTGAACTGGCAACCAATGAGAGAGCAGCCATCTCCAACCAATCCTGTAGAATATCCACCTTTTCACAGAAGCAAAGCCCTTTTATACCACTCAGTTTTCAATTCAGTTTAATTGGTCTTATAGGATAGATGGCTGCTCTCTCATTGGTCGCTAGTTCAATCTGACTGCATAATTTTCCTCTGAATTATGTAGTTATAAGGGCTGAGGCAATCCATGTTTACAAACAGATTTAACAAAGCAACCATGCGCCTGGCCTAATTAAGAACATTTCACCCCCTACACAAGTGGCCAGACACTAAGTTGTCACACAGCCAACTCTCTCTAGAAGGTGTTTGAAGCCCAACCATGCACATTGTGGTGTTGTGTCTATTATTTGCACAACTGTATAAGGTTAGTAACTTCAATCCATTCAGATTTTCCGTGATATTGAAAATTAGTGCTCTAAGGAGCTCCCCTTGTTCCCTTTGAGGTTCTCTGCATATAATGCTCTCCAAGCCCTCCCCTTGCTCTTTAGTTATGTCTTCTGGATTGACACTACAGCTGTCGCTCAGAGCTGTATAGATAGGTTGGGGAGTGTTGAGTTCAGAGAGCCAAGGACCCTTCACAGTTTGGAAGAGCTTCTTGGAGACTTGGTATTGCGGTTCATGCTATCGTGCGGTGTTTGTCGTTGCACTTGCAGGGTGTCATTGCGGCATGGGACTCTGTCCACACTGCAGAGTCCTGGGTTCCCTGAGTTGCACAGCCTGTCATGGGCGTCAGTTGGTTCTGGCTTTACTGCTTTCCAGAACAGCAGGAGTTAATTCCTGCTGGCTTGTGATCATCTGCTGGAAGCTCATGTTGCTCATTACCATTCTCAATTGCCTTCACTCTTTATAAGGTTCTGGATTCTGGGGTTGAGTGCCGGATATAGCTTCTTCTACCTTGTTTCCTGTGGGTATCCAGTTCTATGGTGATCTACAAGTTGCAGTTCTGCGTGGTTTGAGGTCTCCAGTTGTGCATTTATTTCCTACCTACCCCTTTTGTGTTACTCCCCAGTTCCCATACTGTCCCTCCTGTGATTGTGTGAAGTGTGTTTTTGTTTACCCTTGTCTGTGCCTATTTGTGGAGTTTTCATTACTGGTCTTCTGGCCCGCTCCCAGCGTGGGGGGGAGTAGTATCAGGGCTCAGACTGGAGACAGGGCCATGCTTGGGGGTTCAAACCTGGCTACCATCGAACCTACCTTTGAGATAAGGGTCAGCGCAGGGGCCCCAGTCTTAGGGTCAGTCTAGATGCCTCTTTTTCCATCGGTTCATACTCCGTGACACATACACAATTAAAACAGTTCCTTTTTGGTCTTGCTGATATAAATAAACATATTAAGATATGGTTGTGCAGATTGCCAGGTCTTATATCTAGCGGTCCACAGTTTTGCAAGGTCAAAATGGCTGACCGACTATTTTTTTTGCTGCATTATTCGAGTTTGTGTTCCAATTAATCGGAACAGATAGAAAGCAAAGAACGAATATTCAAAAGTTGAAAACTGTGTATTCATGCAGTATTTCTCTTTTAATAATGAAAATGCAGACATTGAGCAGTTCTCAGTATTTCTTGCTTTCTGCTCTCAGTACTGAAAGATGAGAACACAAAAAAAGATTGGTTTTCTTGCAGCTGATATGTCTTATTTTTATGATTGCATATTATGTGAAGCAAGAAAAAGCTAATACATTAGAGCTACAAATCCCAAAGGATTTACACCTTCTAAAAAAGTAAAATAACAACTATGGAAAAAAATAAAATAGAAAAATGGAAATCAAGAATAAAGTGTTTAATCAAAACTCTGGAGCATTTATCTTGATAAATTTGTCACAGTCTAATTTTTGCAAACTTCCCTATCCCCTATTTATGATATGTTTTAGACACTTTCTGTACATTGTCCAATAAGGGGGTATAGCTTCACTTAAAATGGGTTGGGTGTTACAGAAAAGGAGCACAGTTTAAAGGCCCCGTTACACGGTACGATATATTGGGCGATATGTCGTCGGGGTCACGGATTCCGTGACGCACATCCGGCATCGTTTGACATATAGTAGCGTGTGACAGCTACAAGCGACTGTTAACGAGCAAAAATACTCACCTTATCGTTACTCGTTGACACGTTGTTCTTTTTCAAAATATCGGTCACATTCCTGGATACAGGTTGTTTGTCTTTCCTGAGGCAGCACACATCACTCCATGTGACACATCGCTACGTGTGACACATCGGGAACGACGAACACAGCTTACCTGCGTCCCGCCGGCAATGAGGAAGGAAGGAGGTGGGCGGGATGTTACGTCCCGCTCATCTCCGCCCCTCCGCTTCTATTGGCCAGCCGCTGTGTGACGTCGCTGTGACGCTGAACGTCCCTCCCCCTTCAGGAAGAGGATGTTCGCCGCCCACAGCGAGGTCGTTCAAGAGGTAAGTGCGTGTGACAGGGGTGACCGACTTTGTGCGACACGGGCAACAAATTGCCCGTGATGCACAAGCGATGGGGGCGGGTGCGATCGCACATGCAATCGCACAATAAATCGGCACATGTAACGGGGCCTTTACTAGCGATCCCATACACCAAAAAATGCAACTAAATTTCAGCAGAAAGTTTTGACACAAAGTAACAGGAGGTGTAAACATAGACGAGACAGTTTGCCATAACAACCCGACAGTACTAATAAATACAGTGGAACCTTGGTTAACGAGAACAATCTGTTCTGGGACTGTGCTTGTTCAGCAAAGCAAGATTTCCCATAGGAAATCATTGCAATGCAGACAATTCGTTCCACAACTTGTTAAATGTCCCATCCTGGTCCCCTATTGTGCCATTCCACACACGTACAAGCACGCACAGACACACACAAACACACACATACACACACATACACACACAAGCACGCACACACACACACATATTATGTTCACCTTACCTTCCGTTCCACCGCCGGCCTCCTTGTTCTTGTAGTTCGCCGATACAGGATGTGTATCGGGTAACCATCGCGACAAGGGAGGAGCTTCCACTGCCAGAGCGCTGACGTCAAAGGCAGGAGCCGCTTGCCTCTGATTGCCAATGCGCTGCCTTTGAGTAGCCGCTGACAGGGGAAGTTCCTGCCTCGTCGCGATGCTTGCCGATACACATCCTGTACCGGCGAACTACAAGAACCATGAGGCCGGCGATGGAACGGAAGGCAAGGTGAGCATAATATGTGTGTGTGCGTGTGTGTTTGTTTGTGTGTGATTGTGTGTTTGTGTGGACTGCAAGAGCGGGTTAGAGCGCGGTGGATGTACGGAGCCGGAAGTGTGTGCGGTGAGTATTTGCTCGTACAGCAAAGCTTGCTCGTAAACCGAGTTACACATTTACAGCAAGCTTTGCTCATTAAGCGAAATACTCGCTAACTGGGTTACTCGTTAAGCGAGGTTCCACTGTATGTCTATCTGTATTATCCATAATTCAGACGTTGTTGAAGCTGTGCATAATTCCTCCACTTGGTGTTAAATGCCCGAGTGTTACATTACACAGATATTCTCCTTGAGGAGACTGACACACCACTCCAGTGAGGAGACTTTAAGCTGCAATGCTCCTCTGGGAAATAAACATTGCGACTTACAGTCTCCTCACCACTGGCATGTTGGAATGTTCTATTAGTCTCCGCAAGGAAAATTGCATCCCCCTTTAGACCCTGCCACAGTTTCTCATACAGCCAGATCAGAGCTCATACTTTGCATTGACGAGGGACAAACATCTAGAAACACCGTGTCTGCAAATTGAGGTTCATATGATTTATTAAAGGGTCACTTTTGACTTTTAGGATTGCTACCTCAAATATGTGACACAAAAGTTCGTCTACTTCCTCACTGAAGAGACAATTTACACAGATATTGATACCTTTTTTAGAGCCTAAATGCTGGATGGAGAGTGATGACAACTGGTCTTCTCAGAATTCCCCGTAGGTGTTCGGTTAGGTTCAGATCAGGAGACACTTGGCCATTGAATCACTTTCACCTTGTTCTTCTTCAGAAATACAACAAATGTGTTTTGAATCATTGTTTTGTTGGTAAAGTGCATGTCTACCAAGGGCACAGAGTGATGGGAGCACCTTCTCTGTTAGTATAGAGCAGAACGCCTATAAATTCATGATACCATCAATGATATGTAGCCCCAAAACCAGCAGCTCATGCCGCCTCGCATAAGGACACAGCTTCCACCATGTCTCACTGTAGGCACCATGAATTTAGAAAAATGAATTTAGAAAAACACAAAATATTTTGGAATGAAAGTTATATTATTACCCTTTTTACATGTCCTAGATTTAAAAATATGTTTTATGAAGCTCAGTCTTAACAAAATTTTGAACATTGTTCTTGTATTTAGTGAGATATTGAGGAAAATCTTACTATTCAAAGGGGGTGTATGCTGAGCACTGTATGTACCAAATGTATCACATGTTCTAATAACTTTTATGTATGTTATGGCCACAGGGGTGGGCGTGTAACAGAACTTGGGAGTGGACCTACTGGACCACGGAGCCAGGATATACACTGGAGGGGCCTGACTAAGCACCTACCTGGTCTTCTCTAAAGCCTTTGGTGATGAGGTTAGCCTTTAGTCTTACACTGCACGTAGCCACCAGGTACCACTCCAAGGCAGTCCCTGAGTCTGCAGCAGCAGACCTGACTGATGGCAGACAGGGCAGAGTTGAGACTACGGGTTAGAGACAGGATTGACAGCAGTAGAGACAGAGTTGAAACCATTGGCTGAAGTCTGGACTAGCAACAGGCAAGATGGAGTTAGAACCATAGGCCGGAGTGTAGACTTACAACAGGCAACATGGAGTCAGAGCCACAGTCTGAAGTCTTGACTGGCAACAGGCAAGATGGAGTCGGAGCCACAGACTGGAATCTGGCAGGATGGGTACAGGTTTGGGAACAGGCAGGAGTATGGGTTGAGCTATACAAGATTGGTTCCTGATCCCAGTACAGTTACTAATACCCAGAACAGGCTCAGGGTCTGGTACATGGGGGATCACAGGTACTGATAAAGAGGAACAGGGGCCTGACAAACGTACTAGAATGCACAGGAAAGACTAGGAACTAAAATGCTCAGGCACCTTCTTACAGGGGAGATTGCCTTAAATACCTAGTGCCTCCCAGCTATAAGCTAGGGACACTTCAGGAATGCATGCTGCCCCTTTAAGAAGCGAAGAGAGCATGTGCTCTAAGCAGATAGCAAGAAGTCTTGCACAATGTGTGCAGTCCCAGGGAGCTGGCGGGAATCGGAGCTAGAGATGAGACACATGTGTGGCCGTGATGGTGAGTACATCGGCGGCCCTGCCAGAAGGGAGAAGCAGGTCAGGGTAGGGGCGCCATTGATACAATGTATTTCTTAAATAGATAAAAGTTAGCAAACATGTTTTGACTATTTCAGATGAGCAATGTTTTAGAATAATACACAAATTATCATTTGCAATGGCCGATGAAACATTAAATATGAAATTGGCTTTTTACAGTTGACTAGTTGAAATGTATTTGATCTTCCAATGTAGTGTGGCAAGATGATGGTCAGGTCATTAGTAGGAATGATCCAACGTAAAACCGTAAAACTGATGTACCTCAAACCGCTCAATCCTAATCTTATATGTAAGACCAGTTGTTGAATGAAAATGCTGTTTATTGCCAATTAATGCAAAGTACCAGCCATAAAGTGACTCCCTTCTGTGTAACTTGGGAACATTTTTTAGCCACTGTTCTGCTTTCCATTCCTCAAAAAGAAGAGAGGTTGCTGATTGGATCGGCATATTATAAGATGTATGTACTCTTGTCATGGGGTACATGGAGACAGGACAGGGGCCCCTAGACTGGCTCTAAGATTTGTTACCCTGCACTCTCCCTAATCTCAAAGATAGGTTTGATGGTAACCAGGTTCGAATCCCCAGCATGACCCTAACTCCTGTCTGGACCCTTACCCCCCCTCACCCACACTCTTGGGACAGGCTGTAAAGCAAAAAGACAAAATCCTACAAAATAAAACGGACAAGGGAGAATGGAAACTCGTACACACAGCACTAAGAAAACACAGGATAGACAATATGTGTACAGGGGAGTAAGGAAAAAGGGGAGGAAGTAACGCACAACAGGAGAACACTCACACCACTTAGAAGTGCAGCACGGATAACCATAGACAGGAAAAGCACCAAGACCGGGATCGGATCACTAGAGTAAAAACTGAAGATATCATCAGCACTTCCTAGAAGGAGACAGTGACTTAAATAGGGAAGTGACAGCGGCACTTGGCAATTAGCAACCTTAGCACTTAGGTCCTACTCAGCAGTCTGCAGGAATCAGCAACCTGAGCACTTAGGTCCTACTCAGCAGTCTGCAGGAATTAACTCCTACAGACCTGAAAACCAGTGAACCTGAACCAGCCAATACCCGACCCTGGCTGAACAATCCAGAAGCCTCAAGTTGCTTGTCAGACTCTGCAGTGTGAACAGAGTCTGACGCCAAAGTGCCAGCAGATATGGACAGAGCTGAACATCACATAACAACTCCTGAGGGAATCTCAATCCATTCTTGGAGGTTAAAGCAAGGTAGTTCTAGCTCATATAGTGCTGGTAGAATGCTCAGAGAGAGACATCCATTCACTTCCAATGCATCTGAATCACTGGTTAAATATGACTTTTTAAGTTTTCTTTGAAATGATAGCTATATTTAATATCCTAGATATCAGACTACACAGGTCAGCGACATCCAGTCAACAGGCGCTATGTGCTACTAATATATCTTCAGCCTGGTAGGACAGACTATAAATCTGTTTGCGGTCACAATATATGAGTTGCAGTAGCGGCTTCCACTGACAGCTGTTCCCTTCAACACGCAGGAAAATACCGGCAACACTATGATTCATCTCCATTTCCAGCTCACGCAGCATATTGAAAATTAGTTTTTTTTATTAATATTATTATTTCGGTCAACTATCAAGTAGACTTTGTCTTCACTGCATCGGAATAATAAATAAGGCCTTTAATGTTAGCTTACTCAAAAAGACAGATGGCAAAACAAATTAAAAATGTATGCCCTCATTCATTATTGTATATTCGTAACGACGTGACACGGAGCAGATGTTGTGATTAACTGCGCAGTTTGTGGGTGTCTGGTCTGGATCGGAACGGAAAACAGTGTGAAATGATACGGGACAGAACATTGCCGATAATCCGGCAGCCATCGGACCACGACGGCTTTAGATCTCCATATAAATATGAGTTCTAAGATGCCTTAAAATCAACTTCTGTTTCAATTTATTCTGGTTTTCAGACTCTAATTGCGTTTACATCTCCATCCTCCCTAGTAGTAAACTGCCATACGGGATCCTTCGGTATACAGAATCTGAGGGTGCCAGGGTTTTTTTTATTTTATTGTCAGATTCCATAATCTTGAAAAAAACAAACATTTCATACAGAGATTGTCACGAGGGTACTATTTCTGGTGTCAGGAGATCACAGCGCAGGGCTTCATACACACTTGCTCAGGTTAGTACTGCTGGCTTTGCAGATTCTTCTTTATCCAGCGCTGCTAGGGTTAAGTAGATCCTCTGGTCTCCTGAAACCTGAGTGTGAGCAATAGCCAGCTGTTCTCTATTGCTAATCAGCTCTGCTATAAAGACTTCCCTCTTAAGGCCCCGTCACACGCTATGATATATCTAACGATATGTCGTTGGGGTCATGTCGTTAGTGACGCACATCCGGCATCGTTAGAGATGTCGTTGCGTGTGACATCTCCGAACGACTGTTAACGAGCAAAAATACTCACCTTATCGTTGCTCGTTGACATGTCGATCATTTTCATAATGTCGTTCCTCCTTCTGTGCGCCGGTTGTTCATCGTTCCCGAGGCAGGACACATCGCTCCGTGTGACGCCCTGGGAACGACGAACAACAGCTTACCTGCGTCCCGCCGGCAATGAGGAAGGAAGGAGGTGGGCGGGATGTTCCGGCCGCTCATCTCCGCCCCTCCGCTTCTATTGGGCGGCCGCTGTGTGATGTCGCTGTAACGCCGAACGTCCCTCCCCCTTCAGGAAGAGGATGTTCGCCGCCCACAGCGACGTCGTTTGGAAGGTACTCATAAGTCCATGTGATGGGAATTAACGACATTGTGCGCCACGGGCAACAAATTGCCCGTGACGCACAAACGACGGGGGCGGGTGCGATCGCTCATGCGATCGCACGATATATTGTACCGTGTGATGCCACCTTTAGCCCAGGTTATCGCTTGTGATAGTTTCTGCTATACTTGCCTCTAGAGGGAACCTGTGAGCTGAAGACCAGGAAGCCATTCAGAGAACATTTGCTGTGTGAACGTTATGTTGTTTCCCCTCCCTTAGTCCTCTTTGGTTTTTCCCCCCTGGTCTATTCTTCATTATTACCTCTTGTCATTTGGAGTGCTTTGTATAATTGCTATTTATTTTACCGATGTCTGTCTATCCGCTCTGTGTCTTTAACCCAGAGCGTAACTAGCGTTCCTGCTGCCCTGCTCACTATACAGAGAAATATAGGGATAGGCGACAGAGTGAAAGAACCCATATAGGGACATTAGGGAGTGCAGGGATCAGTCTCAGGTGAGTTTAAACAGTGACCCTGCTCCGCTTTCCCTAGCACAAGGGCCCACAGTTGAAACATGTGCCCTGTGAGTTGCAGCACTTGCCGGGGTTTTCCATGTACATAGCGGAACCCTGGTAGTTAATGCATGACAGAGATATGCAGGTACATTTAAAAGGATGTGCTGCGCCCCAGCCTCCCAGCTTCTACCTTCTAGGGGGCACACATGCTCCTGCTTCGTTGATTCCAGTGCTGCAACGGCAGGCAGCTTTATGCCTATGCACAACTTCAGAGTAGCGATTACAAGTTCTATTGGACAGAGCTTGTAAGCGCTAAATAAGGATTTTTAATAAGCAAATTACAAAGTTGCTTTGCTTTTTTTAAGCACTTTCTTATTCTACCCATTCAAAATGATGAAACTAACCCTTTAAAGATTTTAAACTTGCTTCTGACCCATATAATGGCTCTGTGTCAGTATGCGGTGTAAGGTTTCACGCTGTTGCACCAGTTCCTGGCGTAGTTCAGCCAGCTCAGACGTTTGTGCTCCAGCGGGATCCATGGCCTGATCAAACTGTCAGGGCCGGGAAGACTGGTAGGCCTAGGAGGTGGATCCACTGGACCATGCACCCCACCGGAGGGCAGGGTACACGGCAGCCGGAGCACTGGCGTGGCAGGGACAAGTATAAGCAGGTCACCAGAGTCACAGAGTTCTTTAGGACAGTAAAGTAAACAGGCACAGGTACCAGGGAGAAAGGACAAGAAGTCAGCAGGACACGGCACCAGGGGACCTGAGCACCTAGCTCATAAGACTATGCTACAAGACATGTTGATCAGGCCCCGCCCACATGGAAAGGCAAGTCTTATATACCCAGCACAGCCCTATGTCATTTCCTGCTTCAGGTGTGCTGGGCCTATAAGACCAGGAGAATGGGCGCGGCCTGGTCCTATACAGAGGCACTAGTCAGAGTCAGACTCCTGAGACCAGGAACAGAACACAGGAGAGCACGAGCGGGGGCGGTAGCCGTGACCGGAGGACACGTGGACCGGATCAGTGGGTACGGAGCGGTGGTGCGATGCAGGAACCGGGTCAGTGGGTAAGGAGGGCTGCCGGGACACCGGGAGTGTGACAGTACCCCCCCTTGAAGCCCCCCTCCCCGCGGCCGGGACATGTAGGCGCGCCGAAGAGGGGCAGCAACGTACTTCTGGGACAACCAGGACCGGGCCTCAGGACCGCAATCCACCCAATCGACCAGGAAGGACTGCTTACCCTGGACCGTTTTCATGGCCACTATGTCCCGTATCGGAGAACCCAAGTCAGCGGCAACGGAGGCAACGGAAAGCGGGGGACAGACAGAAGCAGGACTGGAGTCATGGACGGCCGGATCGGGCGTCTCGGACTGGGTACAGGACATTGTCTCATCCTCAGTAGCCGGTGACATCGAAGTCTCAATAGCCAGGGACGGTGGAGCGACGCTAGACTGCGTCGTCTCTTCTTCAGGACCCGGTGGTACCAAGGACTCAGGCAACAGGAGTTGTGGTACGACGCTGGACTGCGTCGTCTCCTCTTCTTGTTCTGGTGGCACCACAGGTACAAGAGACAGAAGTTGTGGTATGACGCTGGACTGCGTCGTCACTTCTTCCTCCTGTTGTGACATGACAGGCCCAGGTGACAGGGACCGAGGAACAGGCTGTAGACAGGTATCCTGGCACAACGGACTCCAACGAGTGATTGCGCCAGAGCGCCAACTGATGTCAGGGTCATGGAGTTGTAGCCAGGGCAGACCCAGCAGGAGCGCGGGAGTCATTCTCGGGATGACGTACAAAGCAATAGTCTCAGTGTGCAGGGCACCAACACAGAGTCTCACGGGTTTGGTGGTGTACCGGACGGGTTTGTATAGCGGTTTTCCGTCCACGGAGGCGAACCAAAGGGGTTTAGCAAGCGGGATGACCGGTTTTTGATAACGGTCCACTGTAGCTTGTAGAATGAAATTACCCGCTGCTCCCGAATCAATGTGAGCCTCTGCCGTGAACTGGGTCTTCTCGGTCGTGACCTGGACAGTCTGTGTAACCGGGACTGAAGGGATTCCGGTACCAAGGGTGGCGGTTCCCACCATCCCTTGGACTTGGGGTCTACCTGGTCTCTCCTGGCAAGAACGAAGCAGATGTGTACCGCTTCCACAATAGAAACACAGGCCCCGGGCAAGTCGCTCTGCTCGGCGTTGTTCAGCTTGGCTCAGTCGGTCGATTTGCATGGGTTCGGAAGCGGAATCGCAGGACGGCAATGGCGGGGGAACGGTAGACCTCTGCGGAAGGGAGATGTGACGGATTGGTCGTTTCTCCTGGGATACTTCCTTGGTTCGCTCTTGAAAACGGAGATCAATCCGGGTAGCTAGTGATACCAAAGCATCCAAGGTACGGGGAACATCACGACCGGATAATTCGTCCTTGATGCGACCGGAGAGCCCCTCCCAGAATGCGGCAGTCAATGCCTCGTTGTTCCAGCCTAGCTCAGAGGCAAGCGTGCGGAACTGGATGGCGTACTGGCCCACCGTCAAGGTTCCTTGGCGTAGCCGGAGGAGCAAGGAGGTAACCGCGGTAGTGCGTCCCGGTTCATCAAAGGTACTTCGAAAAGCCTGAAGGAATTCCCGGATGTCAGTCGTTACCGGATCCTCATTCTCCCACAACGGATTTATCCAGGCGAGAGCTTCGCCTTCTAGGTGTGACATTAGAAATGCCACTTTTGCTTGGTCCGAAACAAACAGGTGCGGGAGCAGCTGGAAATGCAGAGAGCACTGGTTCAAGAAGCCTCTGCAGGTCTTGGGATCTCCCGCATAGTGAGGCGGTGCAGCGAGGCAGAGATGCGAGGCCGAGGAGACAACGGGTTCGGACGTAGTCACTGTATGCTGTGTAGATGAGGTCGAGGCGGCAGTCTGTAACGTATACAAGCGACTGTCCACAGACGTCAGGAACTTCAGTATGCGGTGTAAGGTTTCACGCTGTTGCACCAGTTCCTGGCGTATTTCAGCCAGCTCAGACTTTTGTGCTCCAGCGGGATCCATGGCCTGATCAAACTGTCAGGGCCGGGAAGACTGGTAGGCCCAGGAGGTGGATCCACTGGACCATGCACCCCACCGGAGGGCAGGGTACACGGCAGCCAGAGCACTGGCGTGGCAGGGACAAGTATAAGCAGGTCACCAGAGTCACAGAGTTCTTTAGGACAGTAAAGTAAACAGGCACAGGTACCAGGGAGCAAGGACAAGAAGTCAGCAGGACACGGCACCAGGGGACCTGAGCACCTAGCTCATAAGACTATGCTACAAGACACGTTGATCAGGCCCCGCCCACATGGAAAGGCAAGTCTTATATACCCAGCACAGCCCTATGTCATTTCCTGCTTCAGGTGTGCTGGGCCTATAAGACCAGGAGAATGGGCGCGGCCTGGTCCTATACAGAGGCACTAGTCAGAGTTAGACTACTGAGACCAGGAACAGAACACAGGAGAGCACGAGCGGGGGCGGTAGCCGTGACCGGAGGACACGTGGACCGGACCAGTGGGTACGGAGCGGTGGTGCGATGCAGGAACCGGGTCAGTGGGTAAGGAGGGCTGCCGGGACACCGGGAGCGTGACACTCTGTATAACTTGACATGCTATGGAGCCATATAAAGCCTTAAGATTGAATTTTTTTCTCATGTCCTTCTCTTAATTCTCTCCCTTGATACAGATTTTGTTACGCTATTAAGTGGGTCATTTGCATCTAAAACAAGAATAACTCCATTCAGCTTGGATCTCTGGTCTTGGAGCTACAGGACAAAAGTGTCTGAGCTATCCTAGTTCTTTAACTCCTATAGAAATGAATGGGAGTTATAGAAACAACAGTCTGGTACAGTCACTCATCTTCACCTCCTGTTGTCAAAATAAGAACAGAACATTCCTTTCTAAAGGGGGCTTTACACGCTGCGACATCGCTAATGCGGAGTTGTTGGGGTCACGGAATTTGTGACGCACATCCGGCCGCATTAGCGATGTTGCTGCGTGTGACACCGATGAGCGATTTTGCATCGTTGCAAAAACGTGCAAAATCGCTCATCGGTGACATGGGGGTCCATTCTCGATTATCGTTACTGCAGCAGTAACGATGTAGTTCGTCGCTCCTGCGGCAGCACACATCGCTATGTGTGACGCCGCAGGAACGAGGAACCTCTCCTTACCTGCCTCCCGGCCGCTATGAGGAAGGAAGGAGGTGGGCGGGATGTTCCGGCCACTCATCTCCGCCCCTCCGCTTCTATTGGGCGGCCGCTCAGTGACGTCGCTGTGACTCCGCACGGACCGCCCCCTTAGAAAGGAGGCGGTTTGCCGGTCACAGCGACGTCGCCGGGCAGGTAAGTATGTGTGACGGGTCTGCGCGATGTTGTGCAGTGGGCAGCGATTTGCCCGTGTCACACAACAGATGGGGGCGGGTACCTACGCTAGCGATATCGGGACCGATATCGCAGCGTGTAGAGTAGCCTTAAGCCAAGTGATAAGAATAATCTTTTAATTATTTCTGCAATAGCTGGTGTGGAACATTAATAAATTTGGCAAACATTTTGGTGAAAATGCAATAATAAATGTTTCCCAATATATTTTTCCACCGCAGTGAGCAATGAAAGATGAGCTCAGATTAGTGACTATGAGTGATAACTTTGGTCCCTAGAGAGGAATAAATGAATATTCTAACCAATAATAGCAATCATTTATCCATTAGAGGGCAATCACTGGAACCTTTAGTTGTGCACACAATGACCCTGATTTATCAAGACCAACAATTTTCTCGATGGCCTTTGATGAGGGCCCTTATAGGAGTCAGACGCTCCTTTTTCATTAAGAGGCACACGCTTCTTAAAGGGAATCTGTCACCAGGATTTTGCAATGTAAGCTGACGACAGCATGCTGCAAAAGTTAAAAAAGAAAAAAAAATCTGTGTTTCTCTTATCTGTGTGCCAGCAATTGTTTAGTCATACTAATGGGTTTATTGCTCAGTGACTAACATTGGTGTGACTCCTCTGCACATGCAGAACAGTCCAACATGCCCCCTGTTGTGATTTACACCACACTGTCAATGCACACTCTCTATAAAGAGCCTGGTGTGAGCGTGGTCAGCTGCAGCTCTGCTACACTCAATTCTGAGATAAAGTCAGAATGGTTGCACACAGTGATCTAAGGTAAACATGGTTTGTTTCAGAATTTCTTTGCCTACATTATGCTGCTCTCAGATGAAGTAGTAAAATCCTGGTGACAGATTCCTTTTGCTAAATCAGGGGTGTGTGCCTTGCCAGAAATCTTACTCATCTCTGACTGGAGTAAGATTTTTGGCATAAGTAACGGCACAGCTCGTCATGAATTAGGCAAGCTATAGTATTGACATCCATGTCACGCTCAAGTCCCACCCCAGCTCTGACCATTTTGGTGGAGCTAGGAGGAACTGTCGTGGAAACAACATTTTTGCATTGCTACAAGTTGTGCAAACGTTTTGTGACTTTTCAAAGCTTTTTATTTCAGAATTTAATCTTTGATGAATTGGCCCCAATGTCGGCATACAGACTTCGCGTTTCAACCAGACACATCAGGTATATGCCGGTGTTAGTCATGAAGCTTCTTTTTTGACATCTTTGCAGTCATTTTTTTATTAGTTTTTAGAAGTGTGCCATAACTGGGCATATGTCGCAATTGACAACTGGCACATGCTCAGTAGAGCAAATATTAGACAAGCCCCTGAAAAGGATGGCACTGACTATGCTTCATTTCAGGGTGGGGACAGCAGTTTCGACAGTGATTGCAGCCCCGGCCCCCTGATGACGTCTTGTTTGAAATTGGGGATTCTCAAACAAAACAAAAGGTCATCGGAAGTATAAAAAAACAGGCAGGAAGTTAGCAAAGAGAGGGGATGGTAGGGAATTTTTAATTGAAATATATTAGAAAAGTGATTAGATTCATTAAAAAGGAACCTGTCAGGTTCAATATGCACCCAAAATCACAAGGGGTTCTCGGTGCATATTGCTAATCCCTGCCTAGTAGTCCCAGTCTATAGTAACGTAAATAAAGGGATCTTTAGGAAAAGTATTTCTAAAGATCCTTTATGATATGCTAATGAGGCCAGAGACTAGTCGAAAGGGTTTTACTTCCCTTGGCTAGTTGGCCCCCTTATCATGTAAGTACGGGCTAATGAATGCGCAGCGTCAAAGGTATGGTCAATGTCACTGCTCTCTACTGACACGCGCCCAACGCTGGATTTTGGCTCAGTGTGCATGATCAGAAGTCCCAGCCTTCTGGTCATGTGTGCTTGAAGCTGGGTGTACGCGTCCTAGCTTCAAACTGATGTAGTGCGCATGAGTGGGATGATCTGATCATGTGCACTGAACTGAAAACCAACGTTGGGCACGGTGGCAGCAGCAGAGAAGTATGCGCGACCATGCCTCTGATGCTGCGCATTCATTAGCATGTTAGCACGTCCACAGGAGCATGCTAACATGGTAAAGGGGCCTACTAGCCAAAGGAACTAACGCCCTTGCAACTAATCCCTGCGCTCATTAGCATATCATAAAGGATCTTTAGAAATACTTTTTCTAAAGATCTCTTTATCTATGCTACTATTGGCTAGGACTGCTAGACGGATTACCAATATGCGCCCAGAACCACTCATGGTTCTGGGTGCATATTGGACCTGACAGATTCCCTTTAAGTTAAATAAATAGACATCTATTTGAAAGTCATCCTTGGTTTCGGATCTCCCCTTTAAGAAATGGACAGTGACCTAACAAAAATATGTTTATGTAAGTAGTAAATAACCTCATTGTATAGAAGATTAGATGCAAATACTGGATATTGCTGTAATCATAAGCTCCAGTAAGAGCAGAAGAACAGCAATCAAATGTCAGTCCAATCTCTAACATAAGCTCTTTAGTTTTAATAATGTAACCTTTACTTTTATTCCTCAGTAGATAAATGACCTCTTATTGCAATTACGAGTATTAGAGATGCATTATCTGGAGAGTATAACCTCTGGATAAAGTACACGGGCTGAAATTAAATGTCATATTCTTATGTAACAATTTGGTGTCCTTATTTTAAAGTCAGGTTCACACAGGGTAATTTAGTGCAATTTTAGCTGCAATTTAGTTTTGGGATTTTTTTTAACAAAACCGATGAAGGGATTCTAAAGACAAGAAAAGTAAGATTTTGCTCCTTTTTAAATTCTAAGTCCATTTTTTTGCTAAAAAAAAGCTAAACAACATCAACACTTGCATTAAAACTGCACTGTGTAATATCGGCTTAATTAAGGATCAAAGTCCAAACGTTCTCCAGCCGGCTTAACTCTGTGTTCTTTTTTTATTCCCTTAAAGACATATAATATACAGACAGTCATGACTCAGAACTGGAGACTTCAAATTGCGTGGGTTAAGCTTCACTGCAGCCTACACGCCTCTCTGTCTGTATATCTTTTTAGTAAATTAAAATACTGTAAAGCGATAACAGAATTTTAGAAAGTGTTTTTACTTTTGATATTGGAGTTAGGGTACCGTCACACTTTAGCGACGCTCCAGCGATCCCACAAGCGATCTGACCTGGTCAGGGTCGCTGGTGCGTCGCTACATGGTCGCTGGTGAGCTGTCATCTAGGCAGATCTCACCAGCGACCAGTGACCAGCCACCAGCGACTCATGGAGACGATGCTGCGCTTGGTAACCAAGGTAAATATCGGGTAACTAAGCAAAATGCTTTGCTTGTTACCCGATATTTACCTTGGTTACCAGCATACACCGCTTAGCGCTGACTCCCTGAACTCGTAGCCAGGGTACACATCGGGTTACTAAGCAAAACGCTTCGCTTAGTTACCCGATGTGTACTCTGGCTACGTGTGCAGTGAGCCAGCACTGGCAGCCTGAGAGCGGCGTACGCTAGTAACCAAGGTAAATATTGGGTAACCAAGCAAAGCGTTTCGCTTAGTTACCCGATATTTACCTTGGTTACAGCTTACCGAAGGCTGCCAGAAGCCGGCTCCCTGCACATTCAGATCGTTGCTCTAGCGACCAGTGACCAGCCCCCAGCCACCAGCGACGCGTGGAAGCGATGCTGCGCTTGGTAACTAAGGTAAATATCGGGTAACCAAGCGCTTGGTTACCCGATATTTACCTTGGTTACCAGCGCACAACGCTTAGCGCTGGCTCCCTGCACTCCTAGCCAGAGTACACATCGGGTTAATAAGCAAACCGCTTTGCTTATTTACCCGATGTGTACTCCGGCTACGTGTGCAGGGAGCAGGGAGCCGGCACTGACAGCCTGAGAGCGGAGGACACTAGTAACCAAGGTAAATATCGGGTAACCAAGCAAAGCCCTTCGCTTGGTTACCCGATATTTACCTTGGTTACAGCTTACCGCAGGCTGCCAGATGCCGGCTCCCTGCTCCCTGTACATTCAGATCGTTGCTCTCTCGCTGTCAAACACAGTGATGTGTGCTTCACAGCGGGAGAACAACGTCCAAAAAATGAACCAGCACTGTGTGTAACGAGCAGCAATTTCACAGCAGGGGCCAGATCGCTGCTCAGTGTCACACACAGCGAGATCGCTAATGAGGTCACTGGTGCGTCACAAAAACCGTGACTCAGCAGCGATCTCGCTAGCGATATCGCTATGTGAGAAGTACCTCTTAGAAAGTGTTTTTACTTTTGATATTGGAGTTACTGATACTGTACTCTGGTATTTTGCACACAATGAGGGGAAAGCGTTTCGAAAGATATACACACAAGAAGTAGGTGAGCTAATCTCTCGTTTACACATCGCCAGTTCATACAGAATATCCTGAATAGGCAAAATCATGGAACTAGTAAAAACAATAATAAGCGGGGAAAGAATTTTTTTTAAAACAAACACAAACCGGATACAATTTCAGATCTACAGGTCCGGGAGCACTTGGGCACCAGCGATCATAATATGGTAAGCTTCAACATAATATTCAATAGAACATTTCAAAGGGGGAATGCTAAAACCTGGAATTTTAGGAAAGCTGATTTCAACAAATTAAGGGAAGAGCTTAAATGTGTAGATTGGGACAAAGTCATGGTAACTGGGGATACCGAACATAAATGGGGTAAGTTTAAGGATATACTACTAGAGTCCTGGAAAAAACGTATACCCTCTGGTAATAAAATGTCCAGGAATAAAAAGAAACCACTATGGATAAATAAGACTGTACAAAGTATAATAAAACAAAAACAAAGGGCATTTAAAATCTTAAAGGCTGAGAATACAGAAATAGCATTGCAGGAGTATAAAGATATCAATAGGAAATGTAAAAAAGAAATCAAACAAGCAAAATTAGCTACTGAAAGAAAAATCGCCAATGACATTAAAATAAATCCCAAAATCTTTTATAAATACATTAATGCCAAAAGGAAAACAAAGAATAGTATTGGCCCCTTAAAATATAATAACAAGTTAGTTATAGAGGACAAACAAAAGACTGAGATATTAAATAGGCACTTCTCATCTGTATTCACCAAGGAACTGACTGTACCAGGGATCATTCAACAAGTGAAAAATCAAAGTCCACCACCCGATATAATTAATTTAACACAAGATGAAGTACGCCTACGTCTGAGTAAATTAAACATTGACAAATCCCCAGGGCCAGATGGCATTCATCCACGAATATTGAGGGAATTGAGCTCCGTAATCGACAGACCGCTGTATCTCATCTTTTTAGACTCACTTGTAACAGGGTTGGTGCCTCAGGATTGGAGGATTGCTGATGTGGTACCGATATTTAAGAAAGGTAAGAGGGTAGATCCAGGCAACTACCGTCCAGTAATCCTGACATCAGTAGTATGCAAAGTTTTTGAGGGCATTTTAAGGGATGACATGCAAAAATATATTGCAGAAAATAATATGATAACTGACAAACAGCATGGATTCATGAAAGATAAGTCGTGTCTAACCAACCTGTTGGGGTTCTATGAGGGGGTAAGTTCAAACCTGGATTTTGGTAATGCAGCTGATGTTATTTATTTGGACTTTGCAAAGGCATTTGATACTGTACCACATAATAGCCTTATACTAAAGCTCCATAAGCAAGGACTAGGGGACACAATATGCAACTGGGTAAGGAATTGGCTAAAAGATAGGAAACAAAGAGTAGTCATAAATGGTACATTCTCTAAATGGGCTATAGTCAGCAGTGGGGTGCCGCAGGGATCTGTGCTTGGACCGATTCTTTTTACTCTCTTTATTAATGACCTTGTGGATGGGATTGATAGTACAGTGTCAGTCTTTGCCGATGACACCAAACTATGTAGGATATTAAAAACTGACCTGGATAGTACAATATTACAAAAAGATCTGGATAAGATGTCAGAATGGGCAGATACTTGGCAAATGAGATTTAATGTTGATAAATGTAAAGTAATGCACCTAGGACGGAGTAATCCTATAGCTGCGTATACATTAAATGGAAGTAAACTCGGGACTACAGAACAGGAGAAGGACTTGGGTATTCTCATTACAAATAAGCTGAGCAGCAGCACTCAATGTCAAGCAGCAGCTGCTAAAGCAAACAAGATTTTAGGGTGTATAAAAAGAGAGATTAGATCCCGTGATCCCAACGTATTGTTACCCCTCTATAAATCACTTGTAAGGCCACATCTGGAATACGGGATCCAGTTTTAGGCTCCACATTTTAAAAAGGACATTCAGAAGTTAGAGTCAGTTCAAAGGCGGGCAACTAGACTATTACAAGGAATGGAGACCGCCTGTATGATGAGTAATGGAGGCCGCCCGTATGAGGAGTAATGGAGGCCGCCCGTATGAGGAGTAATGGAGGCCGCCCGTATGATGAGTAATGGAGGCCGCCCGTATGATGACAGGTTGAAAAAGTTAGATATGTTTAGCTTAGAAAAAAGACGTCTCAGAGGAGATCTCATTTATATGTATAAATACATGTGTGGTCAATATAAAGGACTGCCACATGACTTATTCCTTCCAAAGACAGTACTAAGGACCAGGGGGCACTCACTGCGAGTGGAAGAAAAGCGATTCCGACACCTAAATAGGAAAGGGTTCTTTACAGTTAGAGCGGTCAGACTGTGGAATACACTACCACAAGAGGTAGTAATGGCAGACACTATAACAGCTTTTAAAAAAGGGCTGGATGATTTCCTCAGTACACAAAACATTGTTGGTTATAAATGACTTAGTGACTAAATGTAGAACTGGTGGAGGAAGGTTGAACTAGATGGACCTAGGTCTTTTTTCAACCTAAGTAACTATGTAACTATGTAACTATGTAACAAATCTTTAAATCCCCCCCCCTTTGCCCCATTGAAAATAAAATAATAAAAAAATAAATAAATAAATACACATATTTGGTATCGCTGGGGTAAAAAATGTCCAATCTCTCAAAATAAAAAATAAATTAATCTGATCATTAAACAGCATTACAAACCTTCCCCTCACCCCCAAAAAACCCCGCCTGAATTACCTTTTTTTTTGGCTGCTGCAACATTGCAATAAAATGCAATAAGAGGAAATTAAACTATCGCACCTACCCAAAAATAATATTTGTGAAAATCTCAGCTCAGGTTGCAAAAAAATAAACCATCACACAGACCCAGATCTCGAAAAATGAGACTGTTACGTTACAGGTCTTGGAAAATGGTGGCAGAGGTGGCTTTTTTTTTTCTTTGCGAATTTTTGATTTTTTTCCCCAATTAAATAAAAAAAAATATATTTAAATGTTTGGTATCTATAGCGGGCTTTACACGCTACAATATATCTAACGATGTGTCGGCGGGTGTCACGTCGTAAATGACGCACATCCGGCATCGTTAGTGGTATGGTAGTGTGTGAAACCTACGTGCGATTGCAATTGAACGAAAAACCGTTGATCGCATGCACGTCGTTCAATTACTAAAAATTGAACGTCCGGTTGTTCAATGTTCCCGAGGCAGCACACATCGCAGTGTGTGACACCCCAGGAACGATGAACACATCTTACCTGCGTCCCGCGGCTCCCGCTGGCAATGCGGAAGGAAGGAGGTGGGCGGAATGTTTACGTCCCGCTCATCTCCGCCCCTCCGCTTCGATTGGCCGGCTGCCGTGTGACGTCACTGTGACGCCGAACGTCCCTCCCACTCCAGGAAGTGGATGTTCGCCGCCCACAGTGAGGTCGTATGGAAGGGTAAGTGCGTGTGACGGGATTTAATCATTTGTGCGACACGGGCAACAAATTGCACGAGCCGCACAAACGATGGGGGCGGGTACGATCCCATACGAGATCGCATGTGTAATTGTAAGGTGTAAAGCAGCCTTATGAACTCATACTGACCAGGAGATCATATTGCGTTTTCAGTTTTACCATATAGTGAACATGGAAAATAATACACCCCAAAACCAATTGTGCAATTGCACTTTTTTTTGCAATTTCATGGCACTAGGCAGATTTTCTCCCATTTTCCACTACACTATATGGTAAAATAAATGGTTTATTTAAATAGTACAACTTGTAGTGCAAAAAATAAGTTCTCATATGGCTATGTTGACGGACAAATAAAAAGGTTATGGCTCTAGGTAGAAGGTGAGGAAAAAACAGAAAATGGATAATTGGTGGTAAAGGGGTTACTGATGCAAGGGTATAAGGTTTAAATGGTCACCCATAATGTAAAGTAGTATTGAGCACAGAGCAGCTACAGAGATGTGAGGTTTCCCTGCCGTGTGACGAGTTTCTCCTGAGCAGAAAAGTTGTTAAACTTTCTATGTACAGTAAGTCACTATGAATGCTAATGAAATGCTAAGCTTGAATTCTGTCCACATTTTTCTAGCATTGGAAAACAAGGTTACTGCTGCAAATGGCATCCATCCATATAAACACCTCTGCCCAATGCGACACTGGATGTAGAGAAATGTAACTGCAAGCTGGAGCACTGTTAGCAATGGTTAGATGGCCAGAAACCGCAATGCTATGGACCAAGGTTAAAATCCAGCCTAAAGGGTGCTTTACACGCTACGACATCGCTAATGCGAACTCGTTGGGGTCACGGATTTTGTGACGCACATCCGGCCGCATTAGCGATGCCGTTGCGTGTGACACCGATGAGCGATTTTGCATCGTTGCAAAAACGTGCAAAATTGCTCATCAGTGACATGGGGGTCCATTCTCAAAAATCATTACTGCAGCAGTAACGAGGTTGTTCCTCGTTCCTGCGGCAGCACACATCGCTCCGTGTGACACCGCAGGAACGAGGAACCTCTCCTTACCTGCCTCCCGGCCACAATGCGGAAGGAAGGAGGTGGGCGGGATGTTACATCCCGCTCCGCCCCTCCGCTGCTATTGGGCGGCCGCTCAGTTACGTCGCTGTGACGTCGCACGGACCGCCCCCTTAGAAAGGAGGCGGTTCGCTGGTCACAGCGACGTCGCCGAGCAGGTAAGTATGTGTGACGGGTCTGGGCGATGTTGTGCGGCACGGGCAGCGATTTGCCCATGTCGCACAACAGATGGGGGCGGGTACCCACGCTAGCGATATCGGTACCGATATCGCAGCGTGTAAAGCCCGCTTTAGGCTGTGTCCGCACTTTGTGTTTTCACCTGCGTTTCAGCTGCTTTTTAAGTCCGTTTTGAACTGCAGCGTTTTCATGCCAAAAGGCATGCGTTTTGATTTTCCAGCAAAGTTTTTGGAAAATGTGGATTTTCAGACCCCACTTTGCGTTTCCAAACTCAGCGTTTAATTTGCATATTCTGTGGCAAAAACCATGCTTTCAAAGAAGCAGCGTGTCAATTGTTTTTACCATTTGGGCAGTGTTTTGCTAACATTGTCAAGTCAATGAGAAATGGCAAAAAACAAGAAATATCAAAATTCTAGCATTTAACCTGCTTTTTAGCTGCAGAAACAATGCGTTTTGGACTACCAAAATGCGTGCTTTTCTGACTTCAAAATAATGGAATAATATGTCCCTTTACACACACACATGGTCCGACAATTAAATTAATGAAAAATATAAATGTAATGCTATTTTACCGCTAATTAATATAAAACCGCTATAATTCTATGAAATATAACTATTTTCTTTATCATTTCAATATTTATATGTGCTCCTTTTTTTCCCTCTTTTTTCATTGTGTTTGACTGTTTAAACTTTATTTAGCAGTGTCTTTATGTTCAAAACGCATCTTTCAAAACGCAATGGAAAAGCATGTAAAAAGCGCAAAAAACGTGGATAAAACGCCGTAAATACGCATGCGTTTTTAGCGCTATTTTGTGGTCAAAAGCAACTTTGGCAAAATCAATTACTGCCAGAGGGTGCGTTTTGAACTGCAAGTAGGACGACGGAAAGTGCGGACACAGCCTAAGGCCCCCTTCACACGTCCGTGATACACGTGCGTGTTTGGTCCGTTTCCGTATATACCGGAGACACGGCCAAACGTGCACCAATGTTAATCTATGATTGTGGTCACACGTGCGTTATTTCATTATGTCCGTGTGTGCGTGTCCGTGATCCGTATGTGTTTGCGTTTTGCACGGATGCATGTCCGTTATCTGCACGGAGCACGCACACGTGGACACAATGAAAGTCTATGGGTATGTGCACACACGTTAGTAAACACGTATGCATCTACCTATAGTCCGTGTCCGTTTGGTGTTTTTATTTCTAGTGATGTCGGCTATTCTTTCTATTTCTGTGTATGTCGGTCAATCTCCCTGAGTCCGTCGGTCGGTCTCTCTGTCGGTCTCTCTGTCCCTCTCTCACAGTCTGTCAGTCTGTTTCCCCCCCTCTCTCATACTCACCGTTCCCCGATCACCGGCGCGGCGCTGCACGGCATTCACACTGCTGCGGCGGCTTTTACTATTTTGAAAAAGCCGGCCGCTCATTAAACAATCTCCTATTCCCTGCTTTCCCCGCCCACCGGCGCCTATGATTGGTTACAGTGAGACCGCCCCCACACTGAGTGACAGGTGCCTCACTGCACCCAATCACAGCAGCCGGTGGGCGTGTCTATACTGTGCAGTAAAATAAATAAATAAATAATTAAAAAAAAACGCCGTGTGGTCCCCCCCAATTTCAATACCAGCCAGATAAAGCCATACGGCTGAAGGCTGGTATTCTCAGGATGGGGAGCTCCACGTTATGGGGAGCCCCCCACCCTAACAATATCAGTCAGCAGCCGCCCAGAATTGCCGCATACATTAGATGCGACAGTTCTGGGACTGTACCCGGCTCTTCCCGATTTGCCCTGGTGCTTTGGCAAATCGGGGTGATAAGGAGTTATTGGCAGCCCATAGCTGCCACTAAATCCTAGATTAATCATGTCAGGCGTCTCCCCGAGATTCCTTCCATGATTAATCTGTAAATTACAGTAAATAACACACACACCAGAAAAAATCCTTTATTAGAAATAAAAAACACACACATATACCCTGGTTAACCACTTTAATCAGCCCGAAAAAGCCCTCCATGTCCGGCGTCATCCAGGATGGTCCAGCGTCGCTTCCAGCGCTGCTGCATGGAGGTGACCGGAGCTGCAGCAGACACAGCCGCTCCTGTCACCTCCACACAGCTAATGAAGACAGCCGCGCGATCAGCTGAGCTGTCACTGAGGTTACCCGCTGTCACTGGATCCAGTGACAGCGGGTAACCTCAGTGACAGCTCAGCTGATCGCGCGGCTGTCTTCAGTTGCTGTGTGGAGGTGACCGGAGCGGCTGTGTCTTCTGCAGCTCCGGTCACCTCCATGCAGCAGCGCTGGAAGCGACGCTGGAGCATCCTGGATTCCGGCGGACATGGAGGGCTGTTTGGGGCTGATTAAAGTGGTTAACCAGGGTATATGTGTGTGCTTTTTATTTCTAATAAAGGATTTTTCATGTGTGTGTGTTTATTTACTGTAATTTACAGATTAATCATGGAGGGTGTCTCATAGACGCCTGACATGATTAATCTAGGATTTAGTGGCAGCTATGGGCTGCCATTAACTCCTTATTACCCCGATTTGCCAACGCACCAGGGCAAATCGGGAAGAGCCGGGTACAGCCCCAGAACTGTCGCATATAATGTATGCGGCAATTCTGGGCGGCTGCTGACTGATATTGTTAGGGTGGGGTGCTCCCCATAACGTGGAGCTCCCCATCCTGAGAATACCAGCCTTCAGCCGTATGGCTTTATCTGGCTGGTATTAAAATTGGGGGGGACCGCACGCCGTTTTTTTAAATTATTTATTTATTTATTTTACTGCACAGTATAGACACGCCCACCGGCTGCTGTGATTGGGTGCCATGAGGCACCTGTCACTCAGTGTGGGGGCGTGTCTCACTGCAACCAATCATAGGCGCCGGTGGGCGGGGAAAGCAGGGAATCGGAGATTGTTTAATGAGCGGCCGGCTTTTTCAAAATAGTAAAAGCCGCCGCAGCAGTGTGAACGCCGTGCAGTGCCGCTCCGGGGATCGGGGAACGGTGAGTATGAGAGAGGGGGGGAAACTTCAGTCACTCGGGGGATTAGCGGTCACCAGTGAATCCTTCACAGGTGACCGCTAATCAGTACTCGACACAGACAGAGCCGCGGTATGAGGATGAAGTCGGGTGAAGTTCACCCGAGTTCATTCTCATCGCGCAACTCTGTCTGCTGTCAGCCGACATTTATAAACGACATTGTGCATCACACACACGGACATTCCACATGGACATTCCACGTACACATACACGTTAATTCCACATGCACACACGGACGTTCTACACACAAACACGGCAAGCATACGCAATTCACACAGGTGCCACACGGACCATAAAAACGGACACAAAAACGGGACACGGACCCGAAAAACGGCCCGTAACACACGTGCATGTTTTTCACGGACGTGTGAAGGGGGCCTAAAGCAAGATCTAGCATGCTCTTCATTTTTGCACAGTTGCCTTTTTAGTTTCATCCAATGCCCCAAATATACTCATAGGTTAATTTGGGAGTTAGATTGAGAGGCTGAATGTGCACAAGGACCTTTGTAAATGATAACAATCTCTGTGAATCGATTTGGAAAATGTTTATTTATGTTTAATATATCTTTATTATTATTATATTTGTATCAAAACAAGGGTACAAAAAGTATAATTTTCAATCAACAGTTACAATTCTTATTGAGTAGGTTTAGAATAATGACACAATCAATCATTTTTAACGCTTATGGCATCCTCTGTATATAAGGAATAAGGTTTCGGTTCACGTCGGGATCCAGCTGGTGTTATAATGATTACCGAAAACCTATGAGAACGTCACTTATTTTCCAAATACCCTCATATGAATTATCTTTCGTAAACGGCAATATATGTAATTATCCTATACTACCAAACTATAAGGAATGGTTTCAGGAACTCCCATTCCAAGATTTTCTTAAGATAGAATACAAGAAAAAATTAAATAAAAAGAAGTAGGACATAAAGCAGGGAGGGAGAAGAAAGGGAGGAAAGAGAAAAGGAAGAAAGGGGGAAATATTACCATGATGTCACCCTGCCATTAACCTCGGTTGCATGGCCCACTCATCATATTCCCCTCCTATTCTAAGACGCCTTGGGTTAAGGTGGCTTTACACGCTACGAGATCGCTAAAGCGATGTCGTTGGGGTCACGGAATTTGTGACGCACATCCGGCCGCTTTAGCGATGTCGTTGCGTGTGACACCTATGAGCGATTTTGAATCGTTGCAAAAACGTTCAAAATCGCTAATCGGTGACATCACCCCCTATTCCCAATTATCGTTGCTTCTGCAGTAACGATGTTGTTCCTACGTGTGACTACGCGTCCATCGCTACGTGTGACACCGTAGGAATGAGGAACCTTTCCTTACCTGCGTGCCGCCGGCAATGCGGAAGGAAGGAGGTGGGCGGGATGTTACGTCACGCTCATCTCCGCCCCTCCGCTTCTATTGGGCGGCGGTTCAGTGACGCTACTGTGATGTCGCTATGACGCTGAATGAACCGCCCCCTTAGAAAGGAGGCGGTTCGCCAGTCACAGCAACGTCGTAGGGCAGGTATGTGCGTGTGACGCTGCCGTAGCGATAATGTTCACTACGGCAGCGATCAACACATATCGGCCGTACGATGGGGGCGGGTGCTATCGCGCTCGACATCGCTAGCATCGGCTAGCCATGTCGCAGCGTGTAAAGCCCGCTTTAGCCAGGTCTGAAACTGTTCAGACTCTCTAAATTCAATCCAGGGGTGCCAGGTAGTAAACCAAGTCTGAGTTGTGTTTGAATCAGATGCCCTCAACTCCTCCAAGCGACGTAGGGTATCTAGTGCTTCAACCCAATCTACTCTTTTCAACTCATATGATGTTCTCCAGTGTCTGGGAATAATCTAATTGAGATTATGAAGTAAGATAATAGGGCTTTACGTATTTTGGAGACCGATCCAGTAAACATGGAGAGTAATGCTATCTCTGGCGCGGGGATCACTTCCAAGTGTGTAAGATGGTTATATAGGGAGAAAATTTCATCCCAGAGTTTTCTAACCACTGAGCATGCCCACCAAACATGTAACATTGTCCCCGGTGATCCCCGACACCTCCAACACTCGTCTCCAACCTCTGGGAAGATCCTATGGAGTTTGTCTGGCGTTCTGTACCATCTAGATAAAATTTTATAATTTAGTTCCTGTATTCTACTGGATACTGTTGTTTGTGTGTTAAGGTGAATGTTTTGTTCCAAATTGTTTCGGGAAAAACACGACCCAATTCTCTATGCCACTAAATTGGTATATTAAAAAATGTTAATTGTGCATGAGCCTCATTAATTAGAATAAGACGTGTGTAAAATAGTTGCTAGCATTATACAGTTGCTTTGCCTAGCATACTACTTAGTTGCCACAAGTGTGTCAGGCCTGATGTGATCTCGGGGAAACCTGAGATCAGAAGGTCACAGCGCATTGTGGATCCCAGATCCGCTTTAGTGATTGCTCGTCATTTACCCATAGTTGGAATGTACCTAATTCCCTCCGCTACTGAAGGGGTAAAGGTACATTTCTATCCTGCAGTGATCTAACTGGTAGTTGTAACCTCTTCTGCAGCCACTCCCTTCTGCTGTTATTATGTGCTCCTCACTCCTCCCTAAGCCGGCTATAGCTCATGCCTATGCTAACTATGGTGAAGGAGCTCATCGCTTCAGAGCTGTGGTGTTGTTAAAATTGCAGCTGCGAAGTTTCCTACCGAAGAATCCAAGGAGTACTTTTTGTTGTGTCTTTCCCCACCTGTTTGTCTTACTTTCCTCATGTTGTCCTATTGTAGTGGCGAGACTAGCATCTCATTGTCACTAGTAAAGATGAGTGAACCTTTGGAGGTTTGGTTCACTGGTAGAAAACAAACAGAAACTCCGCTGGTCCTAACTTGGCCCAGCTCAGAATCACTGATTGGCAGTTTGAGTCTCCGTCCACATACAGCCAGCCATAAGCAGATCCCTTTCATAGGAGGGTGGGCGGGTTTTTTCAAGTTTTTTTTTGTTACACACTACATCTGATAAAAAAAATTGTTTAAAAGAACAGAGAGTCCTCAGTGGTTGATACCTTTTAATGGCTAACTGAAAAGATGGTAATAATTGCAAGCTTTCGAGACTACTCAGGTCTCTTCATCAGGCATGGTATAACACAAAATCTGAAGAGTCACGTATTTATACACAACAGGACTTAGAATAGTGCAGTAAAAAAAAAAAAAAAAAAAAAGAACAAGTTATATGAAACAGAACTATCTCTATGGCAGGGGGACAAGCTGTTCTAGCCATAAATACTGATGCAGTTCAGTGTGAAAGTTTTATTGTCCTTTGATAAGGGTCTGGTCTAGGGCTGTGACATGCTCGGATGGTCAGAGGAGCACATCTTTTAACTGATGTAAAAAGACATGAATCCATGAGACACATTCATTCCTTCTCTGAATGTGTCAAAGGTCATCATAAGTTTGTACTCCCATAGTCTCCTGTCTCTCTGGGACTTGAAGTTTCCTTTCAATACCAGCAATTTCATGTCCATGATGCTGTGGTCTGGGTTACAAAAATGTTTGGCCACAGGTAGATCCATCCTTTTTTCTCTAATTGTGTGGCGGTGAGAATTCATCCTTGTCCTGAGCTGTTGTCCTGTCTCCCCTACATACAGACCCCCAGTTGGACATTTGGTACATATAATTAAGTACACCACATTGGTTGTGGTGCAGCTGAACGTACCTGGGATCTTGTAGTCCTGATGTGATCTGGGAATCTTTATCTTGTCCGTTGTCAATATTAATGGACAGGTCTTGCATTTTTTCTGGTTGCAGGGAAATGTTCCTGTTGGTGTTGGAGAGGACAGGGAGCTTCTGACAATGATGCTTCTTAGATTTGGGGGCTGTCTAAAACACAGAAGTGGGGGGTCTGGAAAAATAGATTTTAACCGGGCATCTTTTTGCAGTAATGGTTGTAGTTTCCGTGCAGCTCCTCTAAACACCTCCAGATGTGGATTGTAGGTGACTACAAGAGGGACCCGGTTGTTCTCTTCTTTGGTTTTATAATGTAGAAGATGGTTTCTTGATATTCTGGTGGCTCTTATAATCTGGTTTTCAATTGTTCTTGGGTGGTATCCTTGATTCAAAAAGGTTTTTCTGAGGCCCTCAAGGTGATTGTCTCTATCTGTACTGTTGGAACATATCCGATTGTACCTGATAGCCTGGCTGTATACAATAGAGTTTTTTATATGTTTTGGATGAAAACTGTCCCATTTCAGGTATGTTGGACGGTCAATTGGCTTCTTGTACAGGGATGTCTGTATTTCATTGTTCCGTAGTTTAATCATGGTGTCCAAGAAGTTGATTTCCGTGCAGGAGTAGTTGAGTGTTAGGTTGATGGTGGGATGAAACTGATTAAATTGTTCATGGAAGGTCTTCAGCTGCTCCTCAGACTCTGTCCAGATGATTAAAATATCATCAATGTAACGGTAGTAGGCCAGAGGCCTGATAGGACAAGAGGATAAAAAGTCACTCTCAAGCTTGGCCATGAAAAGATTTGCATATTGTGGTGCCATTTTGCTTCCCATTGCAGTCCCAGTCTCCTGTAGATATATGTCATTGTCAAATTCAAAGTAATTATGGGTGAGGATAAATTTTGTAAGCTTCACCACAGAATTGGCATCAGTTCCTGTATTTTCCAGGAAAATTTTGCAAGCATTTAATCCATCCTGGTGTGGAATATTCGAGTACAAGGATTCCACATCCATGGTGGCAAGGATGGTTCCCTCTGGAAGAGGACCTATTGCTGATAGTTTTTTCAATAGGTCAGTAGTGTCCTGGATGTAGCTGCTTGTATCCCTTACCAAGGGTTTAAGGATACCCTCTACCCATCCAGAGACTTGTTCAGTGAGGGTGCCCACACATGAAATGATGGGTCTTCCTGGGTTTCCAGATTTGTGAATTTTGGGAAGCATGTAGAATGTGCCTATTCTTGGACTCACCGGTATCAGTTCATCAGTTCTTATGGATATGTCAGGCAGACAAGAGGCCAACTTGTTAAGTTCCTTGTAATAGTCCTGTGTAGGGTCAGACTCCAATTTCTTATAGTAGCGTGTGTCCATCAGTTGTCTGTGTGCTTCCTTCATGTAGTCTGATTTGTTCATCATGACTATTGCACCCCCCTTGTCTGCAGGTTTAATGATGATTTCTTTGTTGGTTTTCAAAGATTTTATGGCCCTTCTCTCCTGGGCACTGATGTTGGATGGTTGCCTCCTGTGTGTGTCTAGGAAAGTGGATTTTACCAAATGTCTGAAAGTGTCTATATAGTTATCCAGATGAGGGTTGCGTCCTGGTGGAGGTGTCCAATCTGATCTTTTCCTGGTTGTCAAGATCCGTCTTCCTTCAGTCTGGGAGGATTCTGAAACATCTGCATCGCTAAAATATTCCCTCAGACGTAGTCTCCTGAAGTAATCTTCCATGTCGCTGCAGAGTTCAATTTTGTCTAGAGCTTTAGTCGGACAAAATGAGAGTCCTCTAGAAAGCACAGCAACTTCCATTTTGTTTGGTTTGTAATCCGAGAGATTGATAACACAGTTAGATGCTTTTGTGCCTTGAATGGACTTGGTTTCCAAGTTGTCAGGTTTTGGCTTTGTTCTCCACCTGTTTGTATTAAGTCCTGAATTGAGGCGCAGTCTGTGTAGCTTCTTTTCCTTGTTGTGGATCAGAAGGGTTCGTAGTCTGTAGTAGTATTGTTGTACTTCTTGTTCTGTGCTTTCTGGAAGTGTCTTCCTTTGTGTTTCAAATTCCCTCTGGATTTTACTCTTGATGCTGTAGAAGACATGCAAAAGGTGATTCCTTAGTCTCTCAGAAGTCCTGTGACAAAGGTTTTGTGCATAATGGGTATTGTAGGTATGTAGAATTGGGTTTGTAATCCAGAGTCCTTTGGGGATCAGATTCTCCTTTTTGCATTTGGATAAGAAAAATATGTCGCTGTCCAGTTGTGCGCGTTTCTTCAGAAGTGTCTTTAGTTCCATAAAGATGCGGTACATTCTGGTATCCTCCATTTTGATACAAGTAAAATATATCTTTGTACCGTGTTAGCCAGTAGAGATAAAAAAAATTGTTTAAAAGAACAGAGAGTCCTCAGTGGTTGATACCTTTTAATGGCTAACTGAAAAGATGGTAATAATTGCAAGCTTTCGAGACTACTCAGGTCTCTTCATCAGGCATGGTATAACACAAAATCTGAAGAGTCACGTATTTATACACAACAGGACTTAGAATAGTGCAGTAAAAAAAAAAAAAAAAAAAGAACAAGTTATATGAAACAGAACTATCTCTATGGCAGGGGGACAAGCTGTTCTAGCCATAAATACTGATGCAGTTCAGTGTGAAAGTTTTATTGTCCTTTGATAAGGGTCTGGTCTAGGGCTGTGACATGCTCGGATGGTCAGAGGAGCACATCTTTTAACTGATGTAAAAAGACATGAATCCATGAGACACATTCATTCCTTCTCTGAATGTGTCAAAGTTCTGTTTCATATAACTTGTTCTTTTTTTTTTTTTTTTTTTACTGCACTATTCTAAGTCCTGTTGTGTATAAATACGTGACTCTTCAGATTTTGTGTTATACCATGCCTGATGAAGAGACCTGAGTAGTCTCGAAAGCTTGCAATTATTACCATCTTTTCAGTTAGCCATTAAAAGGTATCAACCACTGAGGACTCTCTGTTCTTTTAAACAATTTTTTTTATCTCTACTGGCTAACACGGTACAAAGATATATTTTACACTACATCTGATCATGCTGTTGTTACCCCCAGTGTGCACCTTTCAAACAGTGCAAACAGCTTGCACTGGGCTGGGCACCAAGTGTACCTGAGCACAGTGTTGCTCACGCAAGTTAAGTTCGCATGTAAAGCATCCGAACTCCGAACCCAAGCCCTCTTTTTTTAAGTTGGTGTTCGGTTCGAAAACCGAACCTTGGATTCGCTCATCTCTATACACTAGTCAGGGTGAGTTCGGTGCCAGTGAGGGCCTAGGCACATGATCTGCATTTAAACTCACACTCTCCTATGGTGAATATAGCTCATTACATAACTGACCACTTTGAAGCAGTCAGGATCTGGAGAAGCTGAGGTGTTGTTTCTGTTGCAGCTGAGAACTTTCCTGCTTGAGTAGCTGTGGAGAACTATTTGTTGTGTCTTTCCCCTATTTGTCTTACCTTCCTCAAGTTGTTTTATTGTATCCCCAGTCTTCTGGAACTCGCTGCCTCAACACATCATATTGTCTGCTACCCTTGCAAGCTTCAAACGGAACCTGAAAATCCATCTGTTCAGAAATGCCTATGTCGCGGGCGGAGGAGGGGACGCTGCGCTCACCCACTGCTCGGGTCCGGCTGCTGCTGCTGCTCGGTGGTGGCTCGAGCGGTGGGCTGGATCCCGGGGTCTCGAGCGGCGTTCCTCGCCCGTGAGTTAAAGGGGGGAATTGGTGTGCGGTTTGGGGAATATTGTCCGTGATGCCACCCACGGTTGTAGTGAAGTTGTGACACCACTGCTGCTTTGGACGGAGATGCCGGAAGCGATGACAGGGAGCAGCTTGGATGTTGGTTCTCCCCTCCGTGGGTAGGGGGTTTGGTTGTCCCAGGGCCCGGTGAGGGGTAGGGATGCAGGCGGGCTACGGTGCCTGGTGAGGTGCAGGGTCGCGGGGGCAGCGCAGTGCTGCACGGCATGGTGGTACTCACTCAGCCAGTAATTTACACGGAGTCTCTGGTCAAACAATCGGCTGGATGGACAGGTCCCACAGACGGCTGCAGTTGTTTTTCCCCTGACCCCAGGTTGGTAGTGTAAGTCCTTTCCTTCACCTTCGTGTACGCTCCTCCTGCGCTCCGGTTTCCAGCTGGCTCCCCGGTTCAGTACCGGTGGGCCACCGCCCAGCCCCGGCTACCTACGGTTCCACCAAGACTGTCTTCCCGGCTCCCGCAGACGGCCACTACCATCTGCCTCACTGGCTACATGAGGGACCTAGGCTCCAACCTAGACCCCAGTCTGCGTCGGCCTCTCTGCAGACCTCCTCTCTCTTCCTCTGCCTGGACTTGTCCGAGCTGGTTTTTGCCTCAGGCCAGCTAGACTCCTCAGTGGGCGTGCCTATCTGCTTGACTCCGCCCACCTGGTGTGTCTGTTTGAACCTGAGGGAAGAAATCAGGTCTCACTGGGGATGTCTGCTGTGAACTGCTGGGGGTGGGGGTGTGTGTGTGTTGTTACCTGTGGCCCTTGGCTTGTCCAGGGCGCCACACCTATAATCTACAATGACCTCACTGCTTCACTATCGTGAGGAGCCGCCGCCCGACCACCGCGGGGAGCCGCCGCCCGACCACCGTGCGGAGCCGCCGCCCGACCACCAAGCGGAGCCGCCACCCAACCACTAAGCTGAGCCACCGCCCGACCAATCTACACCCCACCTACTGTCTCCTCCCCAAAATCCTATAGAATGTAAGCCCGTAAGGGTAGGGCCCTCTTCCCTCTGTACTAGTCTGTCTACTGCAACTTGTGTATGTATTCTGTATGTAACCCCCTTCTCATGTACAGCACCATGGAATTAATGGTGCGCTATAAATAAATAATAATAATAGTGGCGAGACTAACGTCTCATTGATGGCGCACAGGGGAAGGACCCATATAGGGATGCTAGGAGTGAAGGAATAAGCCTCAGGTGAGTGTTAGAAGGTGACTCTCCTCCCTTCTTCCTAGAACCAGTGCCCACTGTTGTATCAATTCCCTGGTGTACCATTTGTGTTGCGTTGCTCACCAGGGGTCCTCACCTTCCCTGGCGTGATATTACCCTGGTGTATACCCTTTGTGTTGCGTCACTCCCCAGGGGTCCTCCCCTCCCCCGGCATGACCGTACCCTGGTGTACCCGCTCGCTGGTAGTCCTCTTGTTTCTGGCTTGGCACCTGTAGTCACAGCGCGTCAATAGCATACATTTGGGTCTCTTCATGGCCAAAATCAGATTAAGGGGATGAGATTGCAGAGAGGGACACTTGAATATTGACTTTCAGGTGTAAACCTAAACATATATAAAATATTGCCATTCTTTGCACAGCTAATAAGGACGATCACGTGAGCTTCTGGCCATCTGCTCTGCCTTCACAGCACAAGGGACATCTCTACTTACCACCACTAATTGACTAAAGAGGAAACAACTAGTGATTGAAAGCTCCACATACACAAAAAACATGAAAAATGATGTAAAGTGCCGAATGAGCACAGATTGTTGTTGTAGGCAGCAACTAATTATCACTTTGAGAAATAAATCAATATGTAGCTGCAAAGTGAATTCTCCGCTAGTGAGACCAAGAAAACGGCAGACTTTATTGGATTATCGATCGCTGAGTACATGTTTGCTTTGGATTTGAGATGTAGATGGAAGCCCCTTTCCAATTAATTCTGAAGCTTTTTGTGTTTACTTAAAGATCTACAGTAGCACTAAAAGCTGATACCTACAGAGATAGGGATCATGTATCAAGGACACATGATCCTGATATTGTTGGCTGCTAAGAACAATCTGTATTTACAAACGCAAAGTTCTATCATTTACAATTATGACGTGCAATAAAAAATGATATTATGGCACAGTGTTAAGCTAAAAAACTATGCTAAGTAATACTTATATGTAAACAAAAAAGAAAGAAAAAAGACAAAAGTGTTCTCACCGGAAATAAGTACATTGGTGAGAACAGTGGTGTAGCTAGAGTTCGAAGGGCCCTGGTGTAAAATTTGGACCTGGGCCCCCATCCGTCCCCACATGTTGGTCAGATGTAGGTATATGTATGGATACATTTAGCCTTCTAAATCTTATAACGACACACAAGTTACTCTCCCCCATTATGTAGTAAAGTCCCCCATCCTGTTCTAATGGTAACCCCTCCTGGGCTCCTTCCTGGTAAATATGTTCCCCATCCTGGTATATTTGCTTCCCATGCTGGTATATATGTCCCCAATCCTGGAATAGATCTCCCACATCCTGGTATACACTGTCCCCCTCCTGAACCCCTCAGATATATACTGTCCCTCTCCTAGTATATATGTTTCTCTCCTGGATCCCTCCTGGTATATACTGTCCTCCTCCTGGTATATACTGTCCCCCTCTTGGAATACACTGTCCCCCTCCTGGTATTCCTGGGCCTCTCCTGGTATATACTGTCACCCTCCTGGTATATATACTACTCCCCTGAGCCCCTACTGTGTATAGTATCCCCCTCCTGGTATATACTCTAGTCACCCACCACAACTCCCACCTCTTTAGCCGGCCTGCAGTGGCCAACAGCTTTCATCAGTGTCTGTGCTATGAGAACTCATGACATCATTGTCATGCGCTGCCTCAGTCACGGGAACACCACTGAAAGCTACTAGCTTCTGTTTGGCCAACAGCGTTTATTGCAGCACAGGGACCCAACTGGTCTTTGCACCGCGATGCATTTGAGCTGGATGTGCGCCCTCGGAGGCACATCCAGCTAAAGCAGGGGCTGCATAGGTATGAGCTATAGCCGGCATAGGGAGGAGGGAGGATGTCAGTGAGACGTTAGTCTCACAAACTACAATAAAACAACACAAGGAAGATTAGACAAAGATGGGAAAGACACAACAAAGAGTTTTCCACAGCTACTAAATCAGGAAGCTTCTTAGCTGAAACAGAAACAACACCTCAGCTTCTCCAGAGCCAGACTTCTTCAATGTGGTCAGTTATAGAATGAGCTATAGCCGGAATAGGAGAGAGTGAAGATTGAGTTTATATAGCAAAAGGGCGTGTCAAGTCAATCCCAGCAGGCTAGAAAAGAGACCTTAACCCCTTCAGCACTGAATGGAATTAAATATGCTCCGAATCAGGATAAGTGATGAGCAAATTATAAAATGGATCTGTGATCAACCAAACTGTCCCTGATCCACCCCAAGGTCGCGACACACTCGTAACACAGAGATTGACAGATGAGTAACAGCAGCGATCGCAGCTGAGCTTTGAATGCTGCCGTTGATGGACCTGTCCTAAGAGAAGAAAGAAAAACATGGCAATAGGTGTTACAATGATTCAGATCAGTTACAACCATTTCTCATTCCATAACACTTAATGTCAACCAGTTATTTGTAGGCCATATCTCAGTGTTTTTATTATATGCACCTGAGTAATATAAAATAATATGAAGGCTAGCCCATGTTTTCCTAACTATATAATTTAACAGGGCTGGTTGGCTGGTAGGGTTTGGAAAATCTGTTAGTTTTAGGACAGGAACAATATTTTCACGCCAAGAACTTTGGCTGATGGTAAATGTTTATTAATGAAGTACAAGCACCTGCAGTCAGACTTGGCAGCCGGAACGTAACGCCGGCCAAGCCATGATGGGAAGGCCGGGATGTTACAGGACTATTCACAATTGCATATGTTTTTTGACTGTGCGTAGCATTGTTTTTATTAGTTATTTTATGGCAGCTTTAAATTATATTTATGTTGAATTAGGCAAAATATGTTTAGATATTATTAACCTCTCATGCTATGACCCCACAATAAGCTTTTGGGGAGTTTTTGTTGTGTAATTCCATGATTATTATTATTATTATTATTATTATTATTAATAATAATTCATTTATTTATTCACCATGTTCACTATATGGTAAACTTGACCAAGCATAATGATTCCCCAGATCAGAACGAGTCCGTAGATACCAAACATGTATAGTATTTTTTTTAATTTAAATGGTGAAAAAATTCTGAAATTTAAAAAAAAACAAAAAAAAAACAAAATTGCGCTTTTGTCGCCATGGTCCGGACCCCTCAAGCCATGACCACCCCAGATCCGAGCACCCCGGTCTGCGTCGGGGCGGCACACATACATAGCAAGAAACCTGTCATTCTAGGTGAGCAGCATGGGAAATAGCTGCCAGAGACATGCCTTGAACTAGTCAGCCGAGACACATAGTCCTCAGCCAGCAGTACAAAATATTCTCTCTTTTGAAACGTTGCACCTAGTAATGAGCGGGCACTACCATGTTCAGGTGCTCTGTGCTCGTAACTATTGATGAGCGGGCACTACCATGCTCTGGTGCTTGGTACTCGTAACTAGTGATGAGTGAGCACTGCCATGCTCGTGTGCTCTATGCCCGTAACTAATGATGAGCGAGCACTACCATGCTCAGGTGCTCGATACTTGTAACTAGTGATGAGCAAGCACTACCATGCTCAGATGCTCGGTACTCGTAACTAGTGATGAGTGAGCACTGCCATGCTCGGGTGCTCTATGCCCGTAACTAGTGACGAGTGAGCACTACCATGCTCAGGTGCTCGATACTTGTAACTAGTGATGAGTGGGCACTACCATGCTCAGATGCTCGGTACTCGTAACTAGTGATGAGTGAGCACTGCCATGCTCGGGTGCTCTATGCCCGTAACTAATGATGAGCGAGCACTACCATGCTCAGGTGCTCGATACTTGTAACTAGTGATGAGCAAGCACTACCATGCTCAGATGCTCGGTACTCGTAACTAGTGATGAGTGAGCACTGCCATGCTCGGGTGCTCTATGCCCGTAACTAGTGACGAGTGAGCACTACCATGCTCAGGTGCTCGATACTTGTAACTAGTGATGAGTGGGCACTACCATGCTCAGATGCTCGGTACTCGTAACTAGTGATGAGTGAGCACTGCCATGCTCGGGTGCTCTATGCCCGTAACTAGTGATGAGCGGGCACTACCATGCTCAGATGCTCGACACTCATAACTTGTGATGTGTGAGCACTACCATGCTCGGGTGCTTTATGCCCGTAACTTGTGATGAACGGGCACTACCATGCTCGGGTGCTCGGTACTCGTAACTAGTGATGAGAGAGCACTACCATGCTCGGGTGCTTTGTGCTCGTAACTAGTGATGAGCGGCACTACCATGGTCAGGTGCTCGTTACTGGTAACTAGTGATGAGCGGGCACTACCATGCTCAGGTGCTCGTTACTGGTAACTAGTGATGAGCGGCACTACCATGGTCAGGTGCTCGTTACTGGTAACTAGTGATGAGCGGGCACTACCATGCTCGGGTTCTCAGATGCTCGAACTGGCTCGACTTATGTACTGAGTATAATGGAAGTCAATGGGGAACTTGAGTATTTTTCCGTAAGATCTTAATGAAGAATGCTTGACTATGTCGCGTCATGTAAGATTCTTTTCTGTTGGGTGCTGCATCAACCACACAGGAAAAAATATGTTGTCTTTCATGGGTAACATTTAACAGAAGTATTCCTCTTTAGACGAGCTGCTATCAAGGAAGAAGTCCCTATCTAAGGCCTCTTTCACATGTCAGTGAAAAACGCACATTTTTCATGGACGTGTTGAAGGTGCGTATGACCCTCCCTGTGCCATCATTTTGGCACATATGTATTCTCCTTTTGCTATCCGTGATAGCACACGGAGAGCAGGAAGTTTATACTCACCTGTCCACACCACTTCTGTCTGTGGTGCTGATGTCTCCCGAGCTGCTGCTTTCTGGTCCATGGTGCAGTGAATATTCATGAGCATAATGAGCGGGTTCTGAAGCAAGTGACAGCATCGCTGGAGACAGGTGAGTATAGAAAAGCATTTTATTTCACAGACAAGTGTTTTTTCCGGTACATGTCACAGGGATCACACCACTGTGTGGTCTATGTGACATCAGTGGTTCCGGAGAAAAACAGACTTGTTTCCGTGCGGAACACACGGAAATGCATGTGTTCCATACCGACACACGGTCCATGAGGAATCACTGATGTGTATGCAGATCCATTGATTTTATTGTGTCTGCGTATGTCCGTGATTCCGGTATGTATAAAAATGGCGACCTACGTACCGGAATCACTAATGTGTGAAGGGGGCCTAAAATGGGAACATTTATGGCAAATCCACAGCATCAATCAGGGTGCGCCCCCTCTAAACATCACTGGGAACAGAGCGGTGCGTGTGCATGCGCAACTCCCCAGTACATGCAGAAAAAGTCTCTACTAATAAAATATTCTAAAATATGTCTGGAAGTAAATTTGGTTTTTGCATCTGCGACATTTATGGCATAGCCGCATAAAGTAAGGTCCCCAATTTTCAGAACTCCCAAACAAGTGAATAAACTTTGTTCACTATTGGAAAAAGCTTGTAAATGAACAGACAATTATTCACTCACTTGGAAGTTCTAAAAATTGACGAGCATGCTCCCTGTGGATATGCTATAAATGGCCCAGATATGAAACCCGCTTTATACCCAGACATACAGTATATTAGAATAATCTTTTTAGCAGTGGGGATTTTTTCTGCACCTATCACTTATTGTTTGTTTTGACACATTTGTAAAAAAAAAAAAAATATGTCTTTATTTAGTAATCCCAAAAGTGTAATTGGTTTAATTTTGCAAAGTGGAAAACATGATGGATAGGCTAATGACCAAGTAATGTGTTAATAAGCTCTTTGTAGCTGCGTTGCAAACTAAGCCAAAATTTGTATTGTCTCTAAAATTAGCATTACATCAAAAGATCTAGACAATTTAAAAAAAAACAAAAAAAATTAAATGGAATACTGGAAACTGATTAACAACTAATTGTTCCTTAAAGAAATTGTCTATTAAAGACAAAAATTGTCTTTATGCTTGTTAGGTAATGGCAGTGTTTCTCAATATTTCCGCTACTTAAAGCGCACCAATCACCAGGATTTTCCTATATAACCTAAAGCCAGTGCTATACTAGCACTATCAGGCTGATTCTGTACATACCCTTAGTTGTGAGCTAGGATGTATAGGTTTTGAAACACAAGCGAGTAAAGTTTATAAATTCAACAGATTTTTGATTGACAGGAGCTGAGGATCAGCTGATAGCTGAGGTGGGTTTTGATAGTGATTTCCGCCCCCCTGATTGTACGTCCTCCCCCTATGTTTTATTTCTGCTAATACTACTATAGAATTGTTTTACCAATGGTTGTGGTTAAATCAAAGTGGCTAGAAGGACCTTGCTGATGTCATACCCATGTGACCAGAAAGGGCATTAACTCAGCCAACAGAAAAATAATGTTGCTTCCTGGTATCAGCTATGTTGGCTGAGGCTCTTCTGGTCAGATGGCTATGACGTCAGCAAGTTCCTTCTAGCCACTTTGATTTAACCACAACCATTAGTTAAATGCTTCTATAACAGAATTAGCATAAATAACATATAGGGGGAGGAACAGCAGGCAGGGGGCGGGAATCACTATCAAAACTCACCCCAGCTATTAGCTGATCAGCAGCTGCTGCCAATCAAAAAGCTGTTCAATTTACATCTTTACCTGCTTGTGTTTCAAAAACTATACATCCTCACTGACAACTAAAGGTATGTATACAATCAGCATGATAGCGCCAATATAGCACTGGCTTTAGGTTATATAGGAAAACCCTGGTGATTGGTTTGCCCTCAATGAATCACAGCAAAGTATTCCTAAGTCTAAAGAAGCCGTAAACACAATATGGATGAACTGAGTCTTGCTTTTGATTCCTAAAGGGTGCTTTACATGCTGCGACATCCATAACGATATATCGTCGGGGTCACGGTGTTTGTGACACACATCCGGCGTCGTAAGCGACATCGCAGCATGTGACAGCTAGGAGCGACGATCAACGATCGCAAAACGGCAAAAATCGTTGATCGTTGACACGTCGCTCCTAATTATAATGTTGTTGGTGTTTCATTCCGCAGGTTGTTCGTCGTTCCCGCGGCACCACACATTGCTGTGTGTGACACCGCAGGAAGAACGAACATCATCCTACCTGCATCCACCAGAAAGGAGGAAGGAAGGAGGTGGGCGGCATGTTACACCAGAGTTTGGACAGGAATTAGGGTCACGTTGGCAGCTGAGACCTCACTACCATCAAGCGTATCTCTGAGTTAAGAGACAGCACAGTGTCCCTAGTCTGAGGATCAACCTAGTCCAGTCATCCTGTCCCCGTGACACTAAATGAGTAGATTTTCTTGTTTTTTGGGGGTATGATCCAGACCTGCACTGATCCTTTGATCTCCACAGCAGCTTTCATTTGAAAAGGAGGGGGAGGGTTATGTGAAAACTCCATTAAGACCAGTTTGGATTCAATGTATGAAAAATAATTTTCCATTTACAGTACTCAATATCTTATTTTCATCTCTTCCTCACTTCATCTCTTAAGATTGAAGACAACTAAGTCTCCTTAAAGTCCTTCTTATAATCACTATTTCATATCTAGGTTAAGCCTGAAGAGTACTGGGAATTAATTTATACATTTTATAAGAAGACTTACTTTCCCAGTTGATATTTACTTCCCTAGCTTTCCTGGGCGCTGGATAAATATAGATGTTATTTTCTTGATAAACTTTTCAAGGAGTTAACTTCTTGTTAAAGAAGGAATGATGAATCGAGTTCATCTGAGTGAAAGATACATTGTGCCAATGCTAATGTGAAAGCAACAGTGTGACAGAAAATAATTATCCCATTGGGGTTTACTGCCTAAAAATAGGTCAACTTTTTGTTGGAAATGATTGACTTCAAAGCCCTGGGAGTAGCTGAAAGATTTACCTATTAGGCAGATTTTGTGATTCCTCCAGCTAATTCCCTTTACATACAAGCACTAATATTCTACAATGACCTAGAAACTGACGTGACACAGATTAATCCTGCGCTTTTAATCTCTTGCGGCAATTACATCGGAAATTCTATACCAACTCTCAGGTCAAAGTCCAATTTTAATGTTGTTTTCAACCTCCCGGTTCCATTTATCACATAGAGCAGAGGTGTCATGAACCGATTCTGGCAAAATGCTGAATGGCTTTGAGTTTCGCATTGGTTTGTAATAAAAAAAAAATTAGCATTTCTATATTACGCAAGACTATGTAATAAATACATAAATTATATGATTGTGTATCAATGTTATGATTGTGATTTTAGCATGGCTTTGACTCTGCAGAGCCAGTGCATGTATGTTGTCTCCGAGGTTAGGTCCGAGGGGAGGGACCTGTTTGGTCATGCCTCGTTCCGGAGGTCACGCCCCCATATCCTAATAGTTCCTGTTACCTCCAGCACACCGCCAGTAATAGTTCCTGTTGTTACCTCTGGGACGCCGCCAGTAATAGTTCCTGCTCTGCAGCGTGCAACTAGTTCCTGTGAGTGTACTCTAATCAAGTCCCGCTACCCAGTACCATTCTCCCTGACCTCCGTCCCTCCTGCCCAGTCTGACCTCCCTGCCCTTCCTGACTCCGGTCCTGTTCCGTGTCCTCACCTCCACTCCTTCCTCCATGCGTACTTATTTTTCCTTATCTCCGTCCCTCTTTCCCGGTCTGTCATCCTTGTCCTGACCCTGGTCCAGTTCCGTGTCCCGACCTCCGCTCCCTCCCCTCTGCTTACTTGTTCTCACGGCCTCTGGCCTCAGCTCTGTTCTTTGACTTTTCTTGCTTACCCCTCGGTACAAAGGTGACATCCTGGCATAGACTTTGGCTGATTGACTATTTCTGCACTTCTGTTACCGACCTCTTTTGGGCCTCTGTCTTACTGCACTCAGAAGTTCTTCCTCTACCTGAGTCCCAGTGCCCCCTAGTGGTATATACCATTTGTTTAACTGGACAAAAACATGATTACATCTTCTATTGTCATCCACACTAGCCACATTGAGGTCCTGCGCAGGCACACTACAATACTTTGATCTGCCCTGCTCGGGGCAGATCAAAGTGCGCCTACGCAGGACCTCAATGTCGGCTAGTGTAGATGATGTAGAACGCATCATGTACGAGGAGGCGCCGATACCGGAGAACAGAGACACCCATCTGACCAGTCTGCGCCACATCGCCCCTTAGGTGAGTATTATAAAGTTATTTTTACGTTTTACACAGCGGCCTGGGTTCTTATATATAGTATGTTAGAATGCTGTATATAAGAGCCCACTGGTCGTGGCGCAGCTTATAGTCGTCAAATCTGGTGACAGGTTCCCTTTAACTAAATTCCCATCATGTTATTGCTTCTTATTACACAGTCATAGGGGCAAATAACAATATTCTGGCTGTCTGAGGTCTCCACCCGGGGGGCTTAGTAAAAACAGATTTATACCTGTTCTATTGTGTTCAATAAAACCTTCGTATCACGTATCGCGTGGTTTGCAGTGTGACCTCTTGCTGATATAAGTGGTTGGCAGCCAGGAGCTGTGGTCACGACAAGACTCAGGACTAATTATGGTCACAAAAAGTCAGGAGTCAGCTAATAAAATAGTACTACAAGTATCAGGCATTGAATCTGTCACGCTCCCCGGATCCCGGCACCGCCTGTCACTCACCGCTCCGGTCCCCAGTCCTCCTGCCCGCGGCTTCCCCTCTCACTCCCCCTCCTGTGCGTCCTCCATGCCTCCCGTCTGCCGGTGCCGGAGTCCCGCTGCGACCCAGGACTCTGTGCCTGGCTCCCCTGCATCTCCTCCACCTTCCTCTCTGCTTCCTGCACTGGTCTCCGGCACCTGGGCCTCGCGCATGCGCATTAGGGCGCGGGCGTGCTCACTCACCTCTTCTTAAAGGGCCAGCATCCCTGGAACAGGATATGGCTGATTACAGGTACAGGGTATTTAAGACTTCCTTTTCCACGTGGGCGGTGCCTGTTCAACATGTTACTGTAGCTAGGTGTTCAGGACCCTCTGTGCCTTGTACCCAGATTAACCCTGTCTCTTCTGCAGTGCCCGTCTGCCGTCCTGACTGTGTCCTGCTTGCCGGTTTCCCAGGAGGTGTCCCGGTGACTGTCTGCTGTGGATCCCACCATCTTAAGTCAGCTTGAACCCGTCACCGATCCAAGATTCCACCTGGATACTTCAGCCTGCACATCCTGCTGGATCTGGACCCCGCCTGCTGTTACTTCTCGGCACCTGTACCCGGTTCCAGTCATCCATCCTGCCTACGTTTCCCGTTGGACTATTAGTCATCTCCCGTACAGACTTCTGAAGGACCCGTACTCCATGCCCCTAGTGTTCCGGCTACCGTGCATCTAGGTCCTCTGGAGGGGTGATCGGACAGTCCCTGTATAGGGGTTCGCTCCTGGTTGCCTCTCTGGGGGAGTACGGTGCTCGGTCCCGTGGATCCACCTCCAGGACATTACAGAATCCATAGAACACAGCAGAATTGAAGTCGGGAAACAAGTGAGGTCAGGAAAAAGATGGGGAATTACAGGTCATAGTAAAGCCAAGGGACTAGTCAACAGGCAGAGGAAAGGAACAGCTGAGTGATATACATGTAGCACCCACGGGGCAGGGGGTTAAGTTACTCATTGCCGGGCCAGTGATGTTGAGTTAGGGGATGTCACGGGGTGGCCCTTGTGCCCAGTTTTGTGGCCCCGAAGTGTACAATAAAGAAGGGTGGTTGGTGGAGATAATGGAGGTTTTATTTCGTGATGCCACCTGCGGTATGCGGCCAGAGAATTAACCGTCGCTGTCCTCCGGGGCGGATGGTAGTAGCAGCTGAGATGTGTCTGCACCCCATAGGTGGAGCAGGCCCTGGGAGGATGATGAGGGGAGTAGTAATGGTGGGCGCCGAATGCTGAAGTCTCTGCGGGTCCAAGGTGTTTCACTCACAGTTCTTTAGGGAAGCCGGTCACTGCTGCTGAAGTACTGGCCACAGCTGTGATGGGCCCCAGTAGATCCCAGATCCATTGAAGGTCAGACTTGGTGCAGTGGTCGGTGGGCCCTTCCTGCTTGCGCCTGTTGAAAATGGATCCCCGTGGCCTGAAGCTACTTGGGGAACCCTGCTCTTGACTTGTCTCCCTTTCCGTATGCAGTTGCCGCAGGTCCGCTGTGGGGCCTGACGTCGTTCTTGACTTCGGACCCTATGTAGCACTGTGCTCCAGGAACTGTGGTGGCCAGAGGGACCTGCAATCCCTCTGTCCTGCAGATTCTGATGATCCAACCTGAAGTATGAGTCAACCTAGGGCTCTGTACCCTGAGCTGTGCTGGTCCTGAGGGAGCAATGAAGCTCTCCCCTCGGCGACCGTCTCTACACCTGTGTCCCACCGGAGCCACTGGTAAGACCGTCTGCTCCCTTCCTCTATTGCTGGAGAACTCTTAACTGTTGTGTTGGCTCCTCCCTGCCCCTGGTGGCTGCTCCTCCCCCGGATCCCTGTCACTAGTGGGTGACTGCCCCCCATGTTTGGTGACTGCCTTAAAAACCCAACCCTAGCCTGGTCCCTTGTGGGGAGGGCAACCTGGCTGTGTATATGAATTGTGTATATGAAAACGGTACCGACCTCCTCTGGATCCAAGATGGGAACTGCACCTTAAGTGAGGTGCAGTACCCTGTGGCAACTGAAGCCTCAGGGGCGCCACATCCAGGCAATCACAGCAGAACAAAACGGACTTGACACTTAAGCACCATTCGACAGAAATATCAGAGTTAATTATCAGATCTCTGATAACCTCGAAATGAAATACAGCTAATAGAAGTTATTGCTGCAAAGCAACAGAGAGCAGCATGGAAGAAGGGAAGCAAGCCAAACTATAGGGGAGTGGATTTACATCCCCCTAAAAAGAAAACAAGGTCTGATGTTCAGGGCAGAGTGTACCGCCCCCGTGCCAGCGACCGCGCTGCTCGGATCCGGAGCTGCAGTGGCTCGAGGGGTCTCCGGACCCGGGGGTTCGCGCAGACACTCGAATTTAAAGAAGGAGGTATATACAGGGGAGTTAGGAGTTTGTGATGCCACCCACGGTGCGTGGTAATGTGGGAGACCACCGCTGCTGTTGGTGAGAGGGGGAGCCTGGGTGGCGATGTTGTAGCAGTAGGATGTGTTAACCCCTCCGTGGGTAGGGGTTTTGTGCCCCGGGGCCCGTTGGTGTAGTTGGTGTTTGGGGTTGCCGTTGGGAATAGGAAGAGGGGCTTTTCAGTGTACTCACTCAGTCCAGGAATAACAACACCGACAGCTTGTAAACCAGAGTTCTGAGCACCACTGCAACTTGGAGGGAGCACGCTTGGGTCCATGCTCTTGGTGTTGCTGTTAGTCTGTGGCCCTTTCCTTGGCACCTGTTTCTCTAGTTGGACCCTTAAGCATAAAACTATTCGGGTCCCACTCACCCGTATGGCTAACGGAATGAGCTTGCTCTCAGGGTTCACGCGTAGGATTTCTTTGGACTGTATTGGGAAAGTCCTATCCCATCGGTGCGCTAGTACTCCGATTTTGGAGCGGGATGGGGATGACACTTGAAGTCTTCACCCCCGTCGGGTAAATTACCGGGACGCGTGAAGCTACTTCCCGGCCTAGGGTCCACGTACCCAGTTGTGCCCTGGCCCCTGCCCGGAGATGGCTCAAGGCCGCCGGCTTGACACGATCCCCTGCGACCGGGGTTCCAGCTCCTACCAGGCCCAGACCAACGTGTGCCACCTAGTACTCAGGAGCCCAGCTCCCACCTGTGACCTCTCCTCTTGAGAGTCACTTCACTTCTTCACTTCTCTTTACTACTCCTGTCACTTTCTCACTTTACCCTACCAAGCCCCCAATCTGGGCGGCCCTATTCCCTTCAGGCCCCCCAATGGTGTGTCTGGTGGATACGGTGTAAAGTTTTTCTAGGATTTGGATTGGCTAAGCTGTTAGCAACACCAAAGGAACAGGACCCGTAACCAAGGAGGTTGGATACTGTGCAGAAGGGCAGATTGCACAATACCCTGTGACGACCTGATAGGCCAGGGCGTCACAAGAGCATATGTCGCGGGCGGGGAGGAGGGTGTCAGCACTGCGCTCACCCCTCTGCTCGGGTCCGGCTGCTGCTGCTCAGTGGTGGCTCGAGCGGTGGGCCGGATCCCGGGGGTCTCGAGCGGCGCTCCTCGCTCGTGAGTGAAAGGGGATTGGGTTTTGGGATAAAGTATATTGTCCGTGACGCCACCCACGGTTGTGGTGATTTGTTGACACCACCGCTGCTCTGTATGGGGATCCCGGGAGTGATGATGTGGAGCAGCCAGTTGTTGTGTTGCCCCTCCGTGGGTAGGGGTTGGTGATCCCGGGGCCCAGTGATGAGGTGGGAGATGCAGGGCTTGGTGGGCACAGGGACGCGGGGGGGGGCAGCGCTGTGCCTTGTGGCACTGTGGTACTCACCAAGCCTGAGACGATGACACAGTTCTCGGTAAAACACACGGCTGGAAAGACGGTTCCCACGGACGGCTGCACTTGCTTTCCCCAGTAGGTGACGGTGATGTCCCTTTTCCTGCACCTGATGTTCCTGTGTTGGTAGCGATGGGTTCCCACCGGTAACCCGCTCCCCGGCTTGGATATGGGCCGGAGGAGCCCTACTTTGCCCGCAGGCGCTGGACCCGAGGAATTGGTGCCCTGGCGGTGGCGGTGTTCCTCCTTAATGGTTGGACTGTTGCCTTCAATCGGGACTTGGTTGTTTGGAGACAGACGTCCCCTTCACTGACGGATTTGGCAAATTATGGCGACTCCTAGCCTTGCCGGGGTCCGAGAGGCCCCTGCCCTGGTGCTGACTGTCCTTCGTATACTGCTCCAGACCGCCGGGCCACTACCCGTCCGCGGTCCTTCCAGCAACCTCCGAGCAGTCACCCCTCCAGACAATCACCGCCGTCTGCTGACCTTGCTGTCACTGTCCGGGCACACACCCGGACTCGCTTCAGGCTTTACTTCTGTCACCTTTCACTTTACTTCAGCTTCTCTTACTTCCCTCCTTTACCACTTCACTTTCCTAGCTGAACTCCTTGTTTACTCCTCACTCAAGCTCCCCCTGAGCTGACTGCCTGGTTCCTCCTGCCTCCAGGGCTGTGAACTCCTCGGTGGGCGGAGCCAACCACCTGGCCCACCCCCTGGTGTGAACACCAGCCCCTAGAGGAAGGCAACAAGGATTTTTGGGTTAGCTGTATGTGCCGAACTGGGGTGTAGGGTGTGGTGGTGTGATGACCTGTGACCCCTGGCTTGCCCAGGGCGTCACACATAGACAAGTATCAGGGCAATCTGCTAAGCAATCTTAGAGCAGCATAATGTAGGGGCAGAGAGCCTGATTCCAGGCATGTGTCACTTGCTCAGCAAATTCCAAATGAAAGGGAGTAAATTTCAGCCTACCATAGCCATGTGATCCAAAACCACCTAGGGTGCACGGATTAAGAAAAGGGGCGGTCTACCCCTGCAGAAGTCAATCTAAATAAGAGTAAGTGGTAATCTAGCACACGTAGTCCAGTCTTCAGTGAAAATTAAGACATCCTTTATTCACAAAACATGTTAAAAACATACATGTTTAAAATCCGAACAGCCTTACGCGTTTCAGGTCATAGAGACCCTTACTCATAGTTAGAGTTGAGCGCGGTTCGTGGTTCGTGGTTCTCCAGTTCTAGGCTCGAGTGATTTTTGGGCTGTTCGAGATCGAACTAGAACTCGAGCTTTTTGCTAAAAGCTCGATAGTTCTAGATACGTTCGAGAACGGTTCTAGCAGCAAAAAGCAGGGCTTTTTACAGCTACAGTGAGCAGGAGCCATCGCTGGCAGCCTGCCACAAGCTGGTAACCAAGATAAACATCGGGTATCCAAGCAAAGCGCTTTGGTTAGTAACCCGATGTTTATCTTAGTTACGTGCAGGAAGCCCACACTTTCCCGTTCAGCTCGCTCCACCCCCTCCTGCCCGCGGCATGTACACATACATACACATACACAAACACACACACACACACACATCCACCCCCCCCCCCCCCGCCCGCCCGCCCGCTCGCTCGCTCGCTCGGCTTACCTGCGGTGATGAAGTCCCGCCATCCCGACCTCAGCGCTGTCACTGTCCTCCATGGCCGCCGCTTGTCACATCACCTATCGCTTCCGACCCGAGACTGACACTGGCGGTGACGTCACGGACCTCTCGCGATACTTGATGTGAAGGCGCCGGTCATTGACCTCAGTGACAGGGGCTGTCAGTGTGCTGGAGATCAGCGCAGGTAATGTACCTCGCTGACAGCAGCACTTGTCACCCCCCTGCAGTGACCTGGGCTGACCCATTGATGTTAGCTCAGGTCACTGCACTGCTCTCCCAGCCAATGGGGAACATCCTGCTCTTCATTGACTGGGACAGTGTGCATCGTCATGGCAACCCCTTGGATTACACCAGACCTGGATTTGTTTTTCAATCTAATAAATTGGTTAAAGAGGGAATGTTTTGGGGAGTGTTTTTTCAAATAAAAATGTGTTTGTCGTGTATTTTTTTTTTATTACTGACTGGGTTGGTGATGTCGGGTATCTGATAGACGCCTGACCTCACCAACCCCAGGGCTTGATGCCAGGTGACATTACACATCTGGTATTAACCCCAAATATTACCCCGTTTGCCACCGCACCAGGGCGCGGGATGAGCTGGGGCGAAGCACCAGGATTGGCGCATCTAATGGATGCGCCACTTCTGGGGCGGCTGCGGCCTGCTATTTTTAGGCTGGGGAGATTCCAATAACCATGGACCTCCCTAGTCTGAGAATATCAGGCCCCAGCTGTCTGCTTTACCTTGGCTGGTGATCCAATTTTGGGGGACCCCTACGTGTTTTTTTTTTTAATTATTTATTTAATTTAAAATAACAGCGTGGGGTGCCCTCAGTTTTGGATTACCAGCCAAGGTGAGGTTGCCAGCTGTGGTCTGCAGGCTGCAGCCGTCTGCTTTACCCTAGCTGGCTACAAAACTAGGGGGAACCCTATGTCATTTTTTTTTCATTTTTTTGGCTAAATACAAAGCTAAGCACCCCTTAGTGCCACATGAAAGGTACCAAAGGGTGTTCCACTTTTTCTCCATTTTTTTCTCCACTTTCTCTCCACTTTTTCTCCACTTTTTCTCCATTTTTTTCTCCACTTATTCTCCACTTTTTCTCCTCTTATTCTCCACTTTTTCTCCACTTTTTCTCCACTTTTTCTCCTCTTATTCTCCACTTTTTCTCCACTTTTTCTCCATTTTTTTCTCCACTTTCTCCACTTTTTCTCCACTTTTTTCTCCACTTTTTCTCCTCTTATGCTCCACTTTTTCTCCTCTTAATCTCCACTTTTTCTCCACTTTTTCTCCACTTTTTCTCCACTTTTTTCTCCACTTTTTCTCCTCTTATGCTCCACTTTTTCTCCACTTTTTCTCCACTTTTTCTCCACTTTTTCTCCACTTTTTCTCCACTTTTTCTCCTCTTAATCTCCACTTTTTCTCCTCTTATGCTCCACTTTTTCTCCACTTTTTCTCCACTTTTTCTCCACGTTTTCTCCACTTTTTTCTCCACTTTTTCTCCTCTTATGCTCCACTTTTTCTCCACTTTTTCTCCACTTTTTCTCCACGTTTTCTCCACGTTTTCTCCACTTTTTTCTCCACTTTTTCTCCTCTTATGCTCCACTTTTTCTCCACTTTTTCTCCACTTTTTCTCCTCTTAATCTCCACTTTTTCTCCACTTTTTCTCCACTTTTTCTCCACTTTTTCTCCACTTTTTCTCCACTTTTTTCTCCACTTTTTCTCCTCTTATGCTCCACTTTTTCTCCACTTTTTCTCCACTTTTTCTCCACTTTTTCTCCTCTTATGCTCCACTTTTTCTCCACTTTTTCTCCACTTTTTCTCCTCTTATGCTCCACTTTTTCTCCACTTTTTCTCCACTTTTTTCTCCACTTTTTCTCCTCTTATGCTCCACTTTTTCTCCACTTTTTCTCCACTTTTTCTCCTCTTATGCTCCACTTTTTCTCCACTTTTTCTCCACTTTTTCTCCATTTTTTTCTCCACTTATTCTCCACTTTTTCTCCTCTTATTCTCCACTTTTTCTCCACTTTTTCTCCACTTTTTCTCCTCTTATTCTCCACTTTTTCTCCACTTTTTCTCCACTTTTTCTCCATTTTTTTCTCCACTTTCTCCACTTTTTCTCCACTTTTTTCTCCACTTTTTCTCCTCTTATGCTCCACTTTTTCTCCTCTTAATCTCCACTTTTTCTCCACTTTTTCTCCACTTTTTCTCCACTTTTTTCTCCACTTTTTCTCCTCTTATGCTCCACTTTTTCTCCACTTTTTCTCCACTTTTTCTCCACTTTTTCTCCACTTTTTCTCCACTTTTTCTCCTCTTAATCTCCACTTTTTCTCCTCTTATGCTCCACTTTTTCTCCACTTTTTCTCCACTTTTTCTCCACGTTTTCTCCACTTTTTTCTCCACTTTTTCTCCTCTTATGCTCCACTTTTTCTCCACTTTTTCTCCACTTTTTCTCCACTTTTTCTCCACGTTTTCTCCACGTTTTCTCCACTTTTTTCTCCACTTTTTCTCCTCTTATGCTCCACTTTTTCTCCACTTTTTCTCCACTTTTTCTCCTCTTAATCTCCACTTTTTCTCCACTTTTTCTCCACTTTTTCTCCACTTTTTCTCCACTTTTTTCTCCACTTTTTCTCCACTTTTTCTCCTCTTATGCTCCACTTTTTCTCCACTTTTTCTCCACTTTTTCTCCACGTTTTCTCCACGTTTTCTCCACTTTTTTCTCCACTTTTTCTCCTCTTATGCTCCACTTTTTCTCCACTTTTTCTCCACTTTTTCTCCTCTTAATCTCCACTTTTTCTCCACTTTTTCTCCACTTTTTCTCCACTTTTTCTCCACTTTTTTCTCCACTTTTTCTCCACTTTTTCTCCTCTTATGCTCCACTTTTTCTCCACTTTTTCTCCACTTTTTCTCCTCTTATGCTCCACTTTTTCTCCACTTTTTCTCCACTTTTTCTCCTCTTATGCTCCACTTTTTCTCCACTTTTTCTCCACTTTTTTCTCCACTTTTTCTCCTCTTATGCTCCACTTTTTCTCCACTTTTTCTCCACTTTTTCTCCTCTTATGCTCCACTTTTTCTCCACTTTTTCTCCACTTTTTCTCCATTTTTTTCTCCACTTATTCTCCACTTTTTCTCCTCTTATTCTCCACTTTTTCTCCACTTTTTCTCCACTTTTTCTCCTCTTATTCTCCACTTTTTCTCCACTTTTTCTCCACTTTTTCTCCATTTTTTTCTCCACTTTCTCCACTTTTTCTCCACTTTTTTCTCCACTTTTTCTCCTCTTATGCTCCACTTTTTCTCCTCTTAATCTCCACTTTTTCTCCACTTTTTCTCCACTTTTTTCTCCACTTTTTCTCCTCTTATGCTCCACTTTTTCTCCACTTTTTCTCCTCTTAATCTCCACTTTTTCTCCTCTTATGCTCCACTTTTTCTCCACTTTTTCTCCACTTTTTCTCCACTTTTTCTCCACTTTTTCTCCTCTTATGCTCCACTTTTTCTCCACTTTTTCTCCTCTTAATCTCCACTTTTTCTCCTCTTATGCTCCACTTTTTCTCCACTTTTTCTCCACTTTTTCTCCTCTTATGCTCCACTTTTTCTCCACTTTTTCTCCACTTTTTTCTCCACTTTTTCTCCTCTTATGCTCCACTTTTTCTCCACTTTTTCTCCACTTTTTCTCCACTTATGCTCCACTTTTTCTCCACTTTTTCTCCACTTTTTCTCTACTTTTTCTATGGTCGGTCTACCCATTAGCTCTGCCATGCATAGTGTAGCTCTACACCTACTGCACATGTTACTTTATGATTGACATCTCTTTCGTACCAGAGCTGTCTAAGTCTACTCTGACCCCATATTTGTCATTACTATATTGTCCTTGTACTGTATTATGACATTTGTATCATGTGTTTCATTTCTTGCTGTGTTGCAATTTTTTTGCTGCATCCCAATTGTACCTCTACATTGTTCGAGTTTATGTTATTGTTCTCTCACTCTTATGTGATACTGATTATTGTCATTTTTCATGATTACATGCAGATAAGTCCAATCTGACGAAGGCTCAGGCCGAAACGTCATTTGTAACTTGTTTTGGACAAAAACATATATGCTTATGAAAAAAAAATTTTCTTAATACGGACCAATAAAGAGTGATTTTGCATTACTATCCGTTGTGACTTACTGACTTAGTCTGGGAGATATAGAGTGCCGAGGTTACTCACTAATTTTATCTATTATTACCTCTGAGCACCTATATACCAGTGAGCAGAGCTTCCTCTACAGTAGTTCTCCTGATTAGGCATGCCCTTACCTCATGAGCAGGGCATTGCAGCTTTGGTAGCAACCATTACGACATGGACTCTGCTGCTGTGGACCCGGGGAGAGTGAGTGCAGATTCATTGCACCCACACTCCTCACATGAAGGGTCCGCACTCCTAGAAAATGGGGGATACGTTCCCTGAGTGTCTCCCCCCCATATTCTAGACGGTCCAGAGTCGTCGTGGGACCCCTTTATTTTTTTTCTTACAATAAATTGGTGAAAGAGGAAATGTTTTGGGGACTGTTTTTTCAAATAAATTTCTTTTGTCGATTTTTTGTTTTTGTTAGTACTGACAGTTTATGATGTTGGGTATCTAATAGACGCCATGACATCACAAACTGCTGGGCTTGATCTCAGGTGACTTTACAGCTAGTATCAACCCGATTTATTACCCCGTTTGCCACTGCACCAGGGCACGGGATGAGCTGGGGTGAAGCGCCAGGATTGGCGCATCTAGTGGATGCGCCACGTCTGGGGTGCCTGCGGCCTGCTATTTTTAGGCTGTGAAGGCCCAATAACTATGGACCTTCCCACCCTGAGAATACCAGACCACAGCTGTCCGCTTTACCTTGGCTGGTGATCCAATTTGGGGGGTCCCCTACTTTTATTGTGTAATTATTAATATTTATAAAATAATTATAAAAAAGAGCCTGAGGGGACCTCCACATTGGATCCCCAACCACGGTAAAGCTGCCAGCTGTGGTTTTCAGGCTACAGCCGTCTGCTTTACCCTAGCTGGCTATCAAAAATGGGGGGACCCAACGTAATTTTTTTTTTTTAACTATTTTTTAAATAGAAAAAATTAATGGGCTTCCCTGTATTTTGATTGCCAACCAAGGTAACGGCAGGCAGATGGGGGTGGCAACCCATAGCTGTCTGCTTTATCTGCGCTGAGAATCAAAAATACCGCGGAGCGCTACGTCATTTTTTTAAAGATTTATTTTTACAGCACTGTGATGTCCAGCAATCAAAATACAGGGAAGCCCATTTTATTTTTAGTTATTTAAATAAATAATTAAAAAAAATATATGTTAGCTCCCACTGCATTTTTTGTATTGCTAGCTAAGGGTAATCCAAGCAGCTACTGGCTGCTAACCCCCACTGCTTGGTGTTACCTTCACTGGCAATGGAAAATCCAGGGAAGCATTTTTTTTTTTTTTTGCCAAAAAGCTACAAAAAAAGGACGTGAGCTTCGCCATATTTTTGTATGCTAGCCAGGTATAGCAGGCAGGTGCTGGAAGAGTTGGATACAGCGCCAGAAGATGGCGCTTCTATGAAAATGCCATTTTCTGAGGTGGCTGCAGACTGCAATTCGCAGCAGTGGGGCCCAGAAAGCTCAGGCCAACCGGTGGTGCGGATTCCAATCCCAGCTGCCTAGTTGTACCTGGCTGGACACAAAAATGGGGCAAAGCCTACGTCATTTGTTTTCTAATTATTTCATGAAATTCATGAAATAATAAAAAAAGGGCTTCCCTTTATTTTTGGTTCCCAGCCGGGTACAAATAGGCAACTGGGGGTTGGGGGCAGCCGTACCTGCCTGCTGTACCTGGCTAGCATACAAAAATATGGCGAAGCCACATAATTTTTTCAGGGGGCAAAAAACTTCTGCATACAGTCCTGGATGGAGTATGCTGAGCCTTGTAGTTCTGCAGCTGCTGTCTGTCTGTATGGAGAAGAGCAGACAGCAGCTGCAGAACTACAAGGCTCAGCATACTCCATCCAGGACTGTATGCAGAAGTTTTTTGCCCACCAAAAAAATGACGTGGGCTTCGCCATATTTTTGTATGCTAGCCAGGTACAGCTGGCAGCCACGGGCTGCCTCCAACCCCCAGTTGCCTATTTGTACCCGGCTGGGAACCAAAAATATAGGGAAGCCCGTTTTTTTTAATTATTTCACTTATTTCATGAAATAATTAAAAAACAAATGACGTGGGCTTCGCCCTATTTTTGTGTCCAGCCGGGTACAACTAGGCAGCTGGGGATTGGAATCCGCAGCACAGGTTAGCCCGAGGTTTGTGGGCGCCTCTGCTGCGGATTTCAGTCCGCAGCCGTCCCAGAAAATGGCGCTCTCATAGAAGCGCCATCATCTGGCGCTGTATCCAACTCTTCCAACAGCCCTGGAGCCGGGTGGCTTGTTGGGTAATCATGAGTTAATACTGGCTTTGTTTTACCAGCCAGTATTAAGCCAGAGATTCTTAATGTCAGGCACGTTTGACCCGGCCATTAAGAATCTCCAATAAAGGGTTAAAAAAAGACACCACACAGAGAAAAAATACTTTAATAGAAATAAATACACAGACACATTAGAGACTCCATCTTTATTACCCCTGTCAGCCCTCCACGACCCTGCTCTTCTGTCTTCTTTCTTTCTAGTGTAGTAGTAGTGACGATTGTAGTGAGGGGCATCACTTGGGGCTGGGGAACCTCCATCCTAACTACAATGCTCACTACAATCGGGAAGCAGCGTGCAGCCTTCACTCCGTGAGTGATCACTGCTGGCTGCTAGCGGTAACGCTGACAGACGCGTTACCATAGCAACGGTGCTCCCGGAGCCGCGGTTAGCGGTGACGTCACCGCTAACTGCGTTGCTATGGCAACGGTGATCTCCGTTAATGACCGGCTGTGTCAGCCGGTCCCTAACGGAACGGGGAGTCGACCGTGTGCTAGAGCATGTCGCCGGTACACGGCAATACACATATGTGCACCGTGTACCGGAGAGATGCACTCGCAGGTCCTACATGACGTGTCATAGTCATGTGACCAGTCTGTAGCCAATGAGATAATAGCCACGTGACTGGTCACATGGCTATTTTGACGTCACGATAGGTCCTGCTTCTCTGCTGGCAGTGCAGGTCACCGGGAGGATTCAGCGATCATCGGATGGAATAGCGGCAGGAGACAGAGTGCAGAAGGGATCGCGAGGACCGGTAAGTGTTATGGCAATGTTTATTAACTGTTTGTGTACATTTATAATGCATTTTTATGTGTTTGTGATTGCCTCCCATTATAGCCTATACGTTCGAGTTCGGTTCGTCGAACGTTCGACGAACCGAACTCGAACGGGACCCCCGTTCGGCGAACCGGCCTCGAGCCGAACCGGGACCGGTTCGCTCATCTCTACTCATAGTATACTCTTAGCTCTTGCTATCTACTATTGATTGGACGTTTTTTGCCTATGCACAGTGTAGGCAGAAAGCTATTAATATGGCTCTGGTGGGGTTATATTTAGCCAATTACTGGGAAGACTGTAGCAGATAAAACAGTGATTGTGATGACTGTCACAAGGTGGCTCTAGACACTACTAGTATGTAAATGGAGAGGTAGTCAGACAGGCTAAGATCATAAACCAGGAGGACACGACAGTACATGGGGGGCAGACAGATGAGGTCAAGATACAAGCCGAAGGTCAGGGTTCCAGGAGAGTACATACAATATACAGGAAGCAGGCGAGGACGCGGTCAGGAGGAATTCCGAGGTCAGAAGTCAGGAACGCAAAACAGAAATAGGGGAGGACAGACAGAGACAGGTAAACAGCAGTCCTGAATCGAGAGCCCAAAAGCTGAACACTGAGCACAATGGGGGCCAACATCACAACTGTAAACAGAAAGTATGACAGTCGGTGTCCTTAGGTAACACGCTCCCAAAAGAAGCAGAGCAATCACCAGGAACGAAAAGCATCTGCAAGAGCATCTCCCAGGACCAGCGTGAAACCCAGTGCTGTGAAACAACCAGCAGAGCATTCATCCTGCATAATGCTCTGCATCACAGGCAGCATATACTGGCTCTGCAGGAGAGCATAGCAGAACAATACAGAATGTTCTACACAACGGAATCATGACAGTGATATTATCGAAACTATCACAACTAGTCCTGTTAGTGACCACAGTTTTAGAGTTGGGGTCTCTGTCCTATCCTATGTTAGACTGTCCTCAGATTGGGACACATAAACCTGGTGCCTGATTGCCTTTAATTCTATCATTCAGTCATTGGTTCTGTATAGTCCCAAGTCTATAGGACTAGTCTCATTCAGAAATGAGTTTTGATTGTCACCCGGTTTCAGTATTTGATTATTTGTCTCCAGGGCCCTTCTTACTTTACCTGTAACCTAAAATCTTTGACCAGAACATATATTGATGAATGATGATATTATACCTGCATTTTATATTTATTTTCTTTCTTTCTTGTATAATACAACCTCAGAAAATGATTCATTAACCATAACTATAAAAGGTGTTGATTTTAAGCCTACGATGCCAGACATGTGCTAAAGCAGGTGACTGTTTTGTAGCTTATTATCGAATATGTAGCACAAAGAAAGTTGTGATCGCTGGTTTCACTGAGGCAGCCACTTACAGAGGTGGTGGAAAATCATTAATCTATGGGCCATAAATAACTATGAAATGAGGCCAGATATAAAAGCCTTTAAGAGATGACACAGAGGTACTTATGTGGCAAGGACAGATTTGACAAATACATAATTAGCCCAATAGTAGAAATTCTCCCCTGGATTAGTGAAACTAATTAGCAGCCCAGGTCATATTATTTTGGTTATTAGTTCTTAGTCTCCTTTTTTGCAAGGGATCAACATCATCTGGATAATAGAAGAATGAATCCTTTACTATTAAATAGGGCGATAAAGTAGTGTTTATGTTCGGGATTAATTAATAGGGCATAAAGGACTTATTCCAGCTAGCAATGTGAAGAGTCAAGTGTACAGGAAAGTCACAGTGTTAGGCACGGTGGCAGTTCGGCACGCGCAAGCGTCTGGTTAAGTGTAAAGATCCTCAGAGGGGCAGTCGTGGGTGAAGGTTGTGGTCTTCAACCCACCCTGCCACAGTACAGACATGGGGGGCAGAGTGGTGTATGGAGTGGGTGCGGAGGTGTTACCTGCTTGCAGCTTCACGTCTGGGGTCTCCACCGGCTTCTCAGGATCCCATTCACTTGGTTCAGCATCACACGACGTACTTTCAGTAATGAGTTAACCATTGGTTAAAACCATAACAACTTTACTGAAACATCTTTCTACATACAGCTTCCCCTTCTATTTATACCAAGATTTTCCACAGGCATTTTCCTCCATTACAGAACCCGGTTCTTCAGCTATGGCCACTAAGGAGCGATTTATCCTTTACTTCCTTACCCAGTCATTAACCATGATGGCTGGTCTGACGGCTCTGTTTTTTAACAACGGAAGGACTTCATCTGACTGGGCTCTTGCTGTGCTAGTGACCCGGCAGGCCACCTGTCTATAAAACTTTCACTGCCGGCCTAGCAAAGGGACACTCTCCTTCTTTTTTTTCTCTTTACTGGAATTACACTCATTAGCTGAGGGGCTCACACTCCACTTTGGTCTCCTTTACTCCTTCTTCCGTTTGTCTACTCTCCCTGCCTGAATCCTCCACACCACCCAACTCCACTCTGCTACATCTGACACTGTAAATCCTTTATTTGCTTGTTAGTACTCCCTATCTGCCTTGTGCCAGGAAGCTTCTATTCCTATAGCTCCTCTGTGCTGGGGACTGTCCTCTCCCTTTTAACCCATGCCATACTGTCACTCCCTCTACATTCCCTTACAATGAGGGACCAGGGACCCAGTGACACCTGGTGGTGGCTGGCCAAATTAACCAGGTGAAGCACATTTCATTACTGTCACATTTCACTAAAATATACCAATTTATCATAATAGCTTCACTTATACTATAACATTCTTCAAGGGCAGAAGGGCAGTGGACACCCTATTACATAAGCGTGGAACTACTGGACCACAGGTGTAGCCGGACTTAGGGTATGTGCGCACGTTGCTTTTTACCTGCTTTTTTGCTGCTTTTTCTTCTGCGCTGTTTAATGCCAAAATGCATGTGTTCTTCTATTCAAGCAAAGTCTATGGGAATTTGGGTTTCTTGTTCACACTATGTTGTTCAAAATGCTGCCTTTTTGTGGCAGAACTTTGGTCAAAAACTCAGCTTTTCAAAGAAGCAACATGTCAATTGTTTTTGCCATTTGGGTTTTGCACTGCAAAGCTGAGTTTTTGACCAAAGTTCTGCCACAAAAAGGCAGCATTTTGAACAACATAGTGTGAACAAGAAACCCAAATTCCCATAGACTTTGCTTGAATAGAAGAACACATCCATTTTGGCATTAAACAGCGCAGAAGAAAAAGCAGCAAAAAAGCAGGTAAAAAGCAGGTAAAAAGCAACGTGCGCACATACCCTTACCCTTACATAGGAGAGATCTAACTAAGCATCTACCAGGTATTCAGCAGAGCCTCTGATAGTGAAGTTGAGCTTTGCAGCTGGTAGACGTCAGGTGCTATTCCCAGGGTAGTGTCCGGTACTTTGGTAGCTGAGCGGGGCTGGATCACAGCAGCACAGGAATGCAGTCACGGGTACAGCGGGTACTAGGACTCAGGCAGGGGATACACCAGAACACAGGAATGGACTTTAGGAACACAGGCAGAATGGGTCTAGGAACTCGGAACAGGTCAGGTACAGGAACACAGGCTGGACAAGTCCAGAAACAGGATGGGTCAAGGAACAGGATGAGTCCAGGAACAGGATGGGTCCAGGAACACGAAACAGGTCAGGTACAGGAACACACCTCCTGCTCTTGCGCCAACGTCACTGACATTCCTGGTCTAAGCAGCCTTTTACCATTGCCTACCACGGTGACTTAGTCCCATGCCCCTCCTTTATACCCTCTCACTTCACTTGGCCTGACAGCGCCTACAAAATACAGTGGTGGATGCCATAGTTCACACACAGCGCTCACTGTCTCTGTGCCAGTCCAAACTATAGAGCAGAATGAGCATAGCATATTAATACAGTTGATACCAGAAATTTCCATACACTATCTAAAAAGACACATCTGCAGGTTTTTCTCACTATCTGACATGAAATCCGAATAAATCTTTCCGGTTTTAGGTCAGTTAGGAACCAAAATTATTTATACTTGCCAAATAATGAGAAAATATTTTAAGGCATATAATTCACCCATCACGTTGGCGACTGAGCTCAGCTTGAAAGTGGCACAGTGCATGATGTTACTGTCAAATGCGCCCTTTACACCGCTGTCAACTGCTAGCATCTTTACTGCTCTACAAGCACAGTATAATGGGCTTGCGGAGCAGTGAATATCCATATTCTTTAATAGTGGCACAAATGACTGCCCAGCCACTGTAGGAAACCAGCTGCTGGGCAGTTACATGTGCTGCTATTAAAGAACATGAATATTTACTGCTCCTTAAGACCATTATCCTGTGCTTGTAGAGCAGTAAATATGTCAGCAGTTGACAGCGGAGTAAAGGGCGCACATGACAGTGACATCATAATCCACCTCTAAGCGCCTTCTTTAGTGCAAAGAGGTGGGCGGGATGATGGGTGTGGGGAACAATGAATATTCATGTCTTTAATCGGCAGCTGATACATTGAAGTGCAGGGACTTGACAGGTCACTGTGCTGCAATGCATTTCAGCTGAATGTGCTCACTCGGACGCACATCCAGGTTAAACAGGCACTGGGGTCGGTGGGTCCACTGTTGCAATGCTCCCAAAGGTTTATGTTGTTTGTCTGCAGTGCTGACATCCCATAAACAGCACTGTAACCAATCAGTGAGGTCAGCAGCTCTTGCTGTATATAGTGATTGGCGCTGTTGTCATGAGGTCAGCGCTGCAGGTAAATAACAATGACTATGGCAGCATTGGAGAGCTGACGCTGGATTCAGGGAGGGTAATACTCAGTTTGTTTTGGTATAAGTACTACAGCTTTCAGCCTATACACATATAAACTTATATATACTTTTTTTGAAAAGTGAAAATGCAACTGAGCCCCATGCAACATGATGAGAATATATTGTGCTAAAGTATAATCATATACTCATCTTTAATATATTGTGGTATTAAGTTATGTCTTATAGTTTTAAAGTGTGGAAAGTTGCCATTTTTAAAAGAAAGCTACAGAGAAATGTTCTTTTACAATAGCAAGAAAAGCAGCACGATAAAGATATATTGCGTTTCCTTTAATGTTACCTGGCACCTCCCTGTGCCTGGGTTTGGACCGATTAAACAATGTTGGGTGGAATAACTTCCTTTATTGATAGCATAACATCTCTCTATAAGAAACACCAAGTGGCTGTTTCATGTTTGGCATAACAAACATATAGTTTCCTTCCCTGTTTAAATCTCTGCCAATAATCCTATCCAGATGTCATGCAATCACCAGTCATGTTATCCATTAGGCTATGTGCACATGGGATCTTTTTGCTTTGAGCTTTCAGAGAAGAAATTGATCAGATCCTCCCAATGTTTTGAGGAGTTTTGAGATTTGGAGGAGGATTTGGAGCATTTGCGTTCAGTGTTCGCTCACTAGCTTTGTGCACAGGACAGAAAAAGTGTTAGGCCTTGTCCGCACGTACCTGCTGAATATTCTGCAGCGATTTGACAGCACATGTGCGCTTCAAATCGCTGCAGAAACACTGCATAACGGATGCGGTTTTGCTGTAGAAAAAAAGCCGATTTCATGCGCTATGGCTGCTGCCCCCACCATAGACAGAGGGGCAGCTGCATCCATAGCGCACAAATTAATTGACATGCTGCTTTTATGAACACACGGATTTGGGTCAAAATTTTAGCACCCAAATTGCTGCATTCAAAAAAGCATCGTGCGCACGTATCATGCACAATCTGCATAGATTGTGCAGGGGACGCATGCATTTACGCTGCAGTGCTATACGCAGCGTAAATGCATGTAAGTACGCAACGTGCGCATGAGCCGTTAGGCCCTGTGCGCACACTGTGGATTTACCGCGGATTTTGCCGCAGGTTTGCCGTGGAATTGCTGCAAAAATTGTGTCTAACATTGCTGCAGTCATTCCCCAGCAAATCCTATGGGTTTGAAAAAATGCTGTGCGCACACTGCGTTTTTTTTATACGCGCGGATTTACCCGCAGATTTTCCGCTGCGGAATTAATGAGCATGTCACTTCTTTTCCGCAGGTATCTGCGTTTTTTGCCATAGATAATGGGAAAAACCGCGGGGACCAACCTGCGGAAAATCCGCTGTAAATCCGCGGCATACCGCGGCAAAACCGCGGGAAATCGTGGCAAAAACGCGGGTGCGGTTTTACCGCAGGTAGAGGATTCTTTCAGAGGGTCCAGGTTTTTCTTAAGCAAAAGGCACTTTCTAGTGCGCACATAGCCTCAAAGGAAACTTTTCACAAGGTTTTCCCAATATAAAATAACGCCATCACTTTTAATGCCTCTTTTACAGCAGCCTACTAATCTGTAAATAACCCCCCAACACCCTCTGCATAATTTAACTAATACCTTTTATAATCCCTTCATATGGGCCTCACTATTCTTGTTTGTTTAACCCCAGAATCGCTTGGATCAGGCATCCTCACAGAGCACCCAATCTCACTCCTGCGCACGCGTACTTCGCTGAGAGCAGAGCAAAGTACTGTAATGTGCTTTTGTCACGGGCAGAGGAGGGGACGCTGCGCTCTCCCACTGCTCGGGTCTGGCCGCTGCTGCTGCGGCTGCAGCTGCTCGGTGGTGGCTCGAGCAGTGGGCCGGATCCCGGGGACTCGAGTGGCGTTCCTCGCTCGTGAGTGAAAAGGGGATTGATTGTGGGGATTTATTGTCCGTGACGCCACCCACGGTTGTGGTGATATTGGTGACACCACCGCTGCTCTAGACGGGGATCCCGGGAGCGATGACAGGAAGCAGCTTGGTTGTTAGTTCTCCCCTCCGTGGGTAGGGGGTTGGTTGTCCCGGGGCCCGGTGATGGGGTAGGGGTGGATGGCAGGCGGGCTACGGGGCCTGGTGAGGTGCAGGGTCGCGGGGGCAGCGCTGTGCCGCACGGCACGGTGGTACTCACTCAGCCAATGATGAGGACACAGTTCTCGGTAAAACACACGGCTGGATGGACGGATCCCACAGACAGCTGCGGTGTTGTTTCTCCCGGCAGGTTGATGGTGACTGCCTTTCCCTGCACCTATGTACGGTTGATGGTTCCGATGGGTTCCCAACGGTAACCCGCTCCCCAGCTTGGATATGGGCTGGAGGAGCCCCTTTTTGCCCGCAGGCTCTGGCCCTGGGAAATGGTTGCCTTGACGGTGGCGGTGTCTCCCTCTCTTGGTTGGACTGTTGCCTTCTGTCGGGACTTGGCTGTTGGGAAACCCAGGAGGTTCCCTTCGCTAACGGATTCGGCAAATTCATGGCAACTCCTAGCCTTGCCGGGGTCCGCAAGCCCCTGCCAGATGGTGCTGGCTTCTCTTCGCGTACCGGTCCGGTACCGCCGGGCCACCACCCGTCCACGGTCTTTACGGTAAGCTCTGATAGGCCACTCCTGCAGACGGTCACCACTGTCTGCCAACCTTGCTGATCCGTCCGGGCCACACACCCGGACCAACTTCAGGCTGCTCTTTCGCCACTTTACTCCTTTCACTTCCACTGCCTTCACTAATCTGCCTGGTTTTCCCGCCTCCAGGACTGTGAACTCCTCGGTGGGCGGGACCAACTGCCTGGCCCACCCCCTGGTGTGAACATCAGCCCCTGGAGGAAGGCAACAAGGGTTTTGTGTCTGACTTCGGTATGCCTGACTGGGAGTGTGGGGTGTGTGGGTGTTGTGCTCTGTGGCCCCTGGCTTGTCCAGGGCGCCACACATTCGCTAGGTGTCATGGCATCGGAGTCTATTCACGCCACAGCGTCTGACATACAACCTGAGGTCTCTTAGTTGCTTAGCATGACTCGGGCGTCGGCTGTCTTAGTTTCACTGCTCTCCAGTCCAACAGGAGTTACTGTATTTTTCAGATTATAAGATGCACTTTCCCCCCAAAAATTTGGGAGGAAAATGGGGGGGTGCATCTTAAAAGCCAAATATAGCTTACCAGGGGATGGTGGAGAAGGACACAGGAGGCAGGTGTAATGCTGTGGTCTGTGCGCTATTCTGTGGCTGGTGCTGATGCTGCGGGCTGTGGAGGCAGGGGCCATCCTGAAAATGTTGGCGGTGTCGGCTTCAAATAATGGCGCTTGCACAGATTGAGCTCTCGGCCCAAGATCTCATCTGCGCATGCGCCGCCTCTGTTTCATAAGGCCATGTGCCCACGGGACAATGTACCCACAGATTTTGCTGCAGAAAACTCGTGGATTTATCTGGATTTTCCAGATAAATCTGCAGGTTAACGCAAGTACAGGCACTCCCCATGTTATCCTATGGGATTTGGGGAGTGCTGTATCAATGGTGCGATATGTGCGGCTGCGGAATATGCTGCGGATGTCCCACAGCCTCACGTAACTGCATGTCAATTATTCATGTGGAAATATCTGCGTTATTACTGCCTTTCCACTATGGAGATACAGGGCGGGAATTCTGCAGGTATTTCCGCTCTTGTCCCACAGGTTTACCGCAACAAAAATGCTCGAATTCCGCAGCAATGGATAGCTGTGGATTCCGGGCAGCAGCTGCGGTAAACCTGCAGCAAAGTCCACGGGTACATTGTCCCGTGGACACATGGCCTTAATTTTCCAGCAGCGGACTTAAGGAAAATGGCGCCCAGAATACCAAGGAGATTGAATGACGATCCAAGGTGAATGGAACATGAACATGAATGGGGACGATTGCTGGAGGCTCCACAGAGAAGATCCGCAGGTCTTCTATAAGAGAAAAGATATCAAGATGAGCTTTGAAGAGAAAAGTAAAAGGCACAAGAATCAATTTTCAATAAAATTGCAGAATGAATGTACGATACATTTTTATATATAATATTGTCTATATTTTTGGCTACAATAAAAAAAAATTAGTTAATCTGAATTGTACACAATTTCAAGTGCTTATTGTGCAAAGTGCATACATGATGGTTAAAAATGGAAGGTTTTGTTGGTTTTTTTTTATAAAATCAGGGCATAAGAAAACATAAGAATCAGTCATTGGATTTGAAACAATTTTCATAAACCAAATTTTGCATCCCTGTGAAATCTGCCATATGGCAATGAAAATTACAGAAATCTCATGTTTTCACCATCCCTTCCATTCTCATTGTTAGGAATAATATATCAATTGCACCATTGAGGGGTTCTGATGTAAGTAAATATGACGGCTGGTTATAGAGTGCCGCTGATAAGATAAAGTCTTGTACATTCATTTAAATCAATATTCACTTTCTTTTTACAACCCTAAGAAAGGGATTAATGTTCATTTTCTCCTAGGTCTATGAAATCACACGTTTTCCTTCTTCCTCTTGTCAGCTCCGCGCTGTTCACACTTTTCAAATCTAATTTAGAATTTAATCACTCTGCATGTCGATTATAATTAACACATTTTTATTTTAGGATCTGGCTTTTTACCTTTGGCTTGTTAATAATTGGATGAGCGTTCTGTATCCGAGCCTCGCTGAGATTCTATTTTTTTTTGTTTAAATTCATTCTGTGATATTTAATAAAGGCCATTTACTTTTATTTCTGGCAATAGGGAACTTTAATTAACCAAATAAGCGCTCCTCATTGAGAACAGATGTGATAACATACATACTAGACATCGCAATATTTACTACAATAGAGCATTTCAGAAACCAAAACCTCCCCACCAAAGTCCCCTTTACATGCCTGTGATAAAAACGCACGTTTTTCACTGTATGTGAGTGTTTCCGTGTGTGTTTTCAGCATGTGCTGTCAGTGTGCTCTCTGTGTGCTATCTGTGATAACACACGGACTGCAGGAACTTCTATACTTACCTGTCTTCGGTGCTGCTGTCTCCAGTGCTGCTACTTCCGGGTCCACAGTGCAGTTAAGGATATGTGCGCACATTGCGTCGTAGTACCTGCAGTTTATTCTGCACGTTTTCCTGCCCTTGGTTTTTGACCAAATGGCTTTTGACAATTTTTTAGCGCTAAAAACGCATGCGTATTTACTGCGTTTTTAGTGCGTTTTCAGCGCTTTTTACCTGCTTTTTCACCTGCGTTTCTGCAGATGCGTTTTGTATATCAAGACACTGAGAAATAAAGTTGGAATAGTTGAAAAGATTGAAAATAGAGAAAAAAAAAGATTATATTCACTTTTATTCACATATAACTATATGTAAAATCAACAATTATAATGAAATTATAGCAGTTATTCACATATTAACCGAAAAATTGGTGAAATTTATTATTTTATAACATTTAAATTTTCGGTTATTTTGTGTGTGTAAAGGAACATTAGAACCCTTTAATTTTGTGCCAGAAAAGCATGCGTTATTGGAGCCAAAAACGCAGTGGAAAAGCAGGTAAAAAGCATAAAAAACGCAGGAATTGTGCTTTTGGTTGCATTTTGCCATTTCTCATTGACTCCAATGTTAAGGAAACGCTGCAGAAATGGCAAAAACAACTGACATGCTGCTTCTTTTTCAGCATGGTTTTTGACCCAAAATATTCAAATTAAACGCTGCAGAAAAAAAGCAAAGTGCAGACAGGATTTCATCTTTTCCCATAGACTTTGCTGGAAAACAAAAACGCATGCGTTTTAGCGCAAAAACGCTGCCGCTAAAAACGCTGCTGAAACGCGGGAAAAAACGCAACGTGCGCACATAGCCTAATATGCATGCACATAATGAGCGGGCCCAGAAGCGCCGAAGACAGCAGGGCTGAAGAAAGGGGGAGTATAGAAAATCATTTTATTTGAAAGACGTGTTTTCTCTGGCACGTGTCACACGGATCACATCAGTGTGTGCGGTCCATGAGACACCCGTGCTGCCGTAGAAAAATGGACATGTCGTCGTGTGGATCACACGGACACATCTGGGCTCAACATAGACAAATGTCCTTGAGAAAACAGCGATGTGTGCACAGAGCCATTGAATTTAATGGATCTGCAGATGTCTGTGTCTCCAATACGTGTGAAAGCAGACATCATACTTACCGGATTAATAAAGTTTTTTTCTTGAATAAAGAATGAGTTTTGGTGCCTTGGATATTGCAACACTGCCATTTTATTGAAGAGGGAGAAATTTAAATAGACGGGAAGGAATCATTACAGAAGACCCAACCCACAAAGTCCCACCCTGATGCTCAAGGCACTGCATGAATTATGTCATTTTCGAATGTTTGAAGAAAGATTGCTCTACAGTCAAGGCTCAAGATTCGTCAGCTAAAGGTGTCATTTTAATCAGCATCCTAGCGCCATTAGAGCACTGCCTTTAGTTTATAGGGCCAAAATCTGGTGGTTGGTTCCCTTTAACCCCTTCAGCCCCAAGCCTATTTTGACTCTAAAGACCAGGCCATTTTTTGCAATTCTGACCAGTGTCACTTTATGAGGTTATAACTCTGGAACGCTTCAGCGGATCCTGGTGATTCTGAGATTGTTTTTTCGTGACATATTGGGCTTCATGTTAGTGGTAAATTTAGGCCGATATTTTTTGCATTTCTTTGTGAAAAAAACGGAAATTTCGCGAAAATTTTGAAAATTTTGTAATTTTCAAACTTTGAATTTTTATGCTCTAAAACCAACGAGACATATGACACAAAATAATTAATAAATAACATTTCCCACATGTCTATTTTACATCAGAACAATTTTGGGAAAAAAAAAAAAAAATTTAAGGAAGTTATAGGGGTTCAAAGTTTATGAGCAATTTCTCATTTTTACAACAAAATTTACAAAGCCACTTTGTTTTAGTGGGTAACAGCACTTTCAAGTAACTTTTCAGAACAAAATATCCTGTGCGCACATGAGGAATAACACTATTTATGTCCTGTAGTCGTCAATTATCATGGATCCGTTAGAGATCCGTTTACAAAAAAAGTTCTGCAAACACAACTTTTTTTGTCTGTTGTTAAATAACAGGTGTCTGCCAGATCCGTTTTTAACATGTGGAGCCTGTGAACAATGGATCCATTACTGGATTGCTATTTACTGTTCATTTGTAACTAATCCGTTAAGAAAACAATGGATCCATTACAAATGCAAGTAGAACAGATGGCTAAATATTAATCTGTAACGCATCCATTGTCCATAGACTCCCATGTTAACAAAACGTATCCATCAGAAATCAGTTTCCCAACGGATCTCTTCTAACGGATGACTATAGGACATGTGAACTTAGCCCAAGATTATACTGAATACAATAGGATAAACTCTTGGCTTAAAAAAGCTTCTCCCCTATATTTCTTTTCTGCATTCAGTACAGTGTCTGCTAAGTTCATGCTGCTGGAATCAACTGTTTAATTTATTTTCCTTAAAGAAAAGTCTACAGAAATTCAGCAGAGACTTTTTTTTACGAATTGCAGCGCATTTTTTAAATAATTCATAACTTTACGCACAAAAAAAGAGACGTACTAAATATTTTGTAGACCTATTCAGCTAACCGTCCTTACTCTGTAATAAATCATTTAACGGTTCTCTATATTTCATGGTCAGTGAGTTGACAACATTTATAATGACGGCTCAGAATTAGTCACATGACCAATGTTTACGCACAGCAACTGCAACAGCGCCATCTGCAGGTTCAAAAAGTGTAAACGTTTTTGCTCAAGTTTGTTTCTTTTTATATATGTGATAACCATGTGGAATTTTCTTTTGTGCAATTTAGGCACATGGGGTTGGGTGACAACTTGGTTAAAATTAAAGCTGAAATGCTTCAGTCAATAAAAGTTTACAATGCCATTTTAAAGCTCATTGAGTCTAAATTCACATCCACATGAACTATACAGCAAAAACTAATTCTGCAAGTCACAAAGTATTGCGGAACAATCACAAAACAACTGCAGGCCTCCTTTACCCTCAGCTACGAACATTGGGGGAACTTACAGTTAGGTACAGAAATATTTGGACAGTGACACAAGTTTTGTTATTTTAGCTGTTTACAAAAACATGTTCAGAAATACAATTATATATATAATATGGGCTGAAAGTGCACACTCCCAGCTGCAATATGAGAGTTTTCACATCCAAATCGGAGAAAGGGTTTAGGAATCATAGCTCTGAAATGCATAGCCTCCTCTTTTTCAAGGGACCAAAAGTAATTGGACAAGGGACTCTAAGGGCTGCAATTAACTCTGAAGGCATCTCCCTCGTTAACCTGTAATCAATGAAGTAGTTAAAAGGTCTGGGGTTGATTACAGGTGTGTGGTTTTGCATTTGGAAGCTGTTGCTGTGACCAGACAACATGCGGTCTAAGGAACTCTCAATTGAGGTGAAGCAGAGCATCCTGAGGCTGAAAAAAAAGAAAAAATCCATCAGAGAGATAGCAGACATGCTTGGAGTAGCAAAATCAACAGTCGGGTACATTCTGAGAAAAAAGGAATTGACTGGTGAGCTTGGGAACTCAAAAAGGCATGGGCGTCCACGGATGACAACAGTGGTGGATGATCGCCGCATACTTTCTTTGGTGAAGAAGAACCCATTCACAATATCAACTGAAGTCCAGAACACTCTCAGTGAAGTAGGTGTATCTGTCTCTAAGTCAACAGTAAAGAGAAGACTCCATGAAAGTAAATACAAAGGGTTCATATCTAGATGCAAACCATTCATCAATTCCAAAAATAGACAGGCCAGAGTTAAATTTGCTGAAAAACACCTCATGAAGCCAGCTCAGTTCTGGAAAAGTATTCTATGGACAGATGAGACAAAGATCAACCTGTACCAGAATGATGGGAAGAAAAAAGTTTGGAGAAGAAAGGGAACGGCACATGATCCAAGACACACCACATCCTCTGTAAAACATGGTGGAGGCAACGTGATGGCATGGGCTTGTATGGCTTTCAATGGCACTGGGTCACTTGTGTTTATTGATGACATAACAGCAGACAAGAGTAGCCGGATGAATTCTGAAGTGTACCGGGATATACTTTCAGCCCAGATTCAGCCAAATGCCGCAAAGTTGATCGGACGGCGCTTCATAGTACAGATGGACAATGACCCCAAGCATACAGCCAAAGCTACCCAGGAGTTCATGAGTGCAAAAAAGTGGAACATTCTGCAATGGACAAGTCAATCACCAGATCTTAACCCAATTGAGCATGCATTTCACTTGCTCAAATACAGACTTAAGACGGAAAGACCCACAAACAAGCAAGACCTGAAGGCTGCGGCTGTAAAGGCCTGGCAAAGCATTAAGAAGGAGGAAACCCAGCGTTTGGTGATGTCCATGGGTTCCAGACTTAAGGCAGTGATTGCCTCCAAAGGATTCGCAACAAAATATTGAAAATAAAAATATTTTGTTTGGGTTTGGTTTATATGTCCAATTACTTTTGACCTCCTAAAATGTGGAGTGTTTGTAAAGAAATGTGTACAATTCCTACAATTTCTATCAGATATTTTTGTTCAAACCTTCAAATTAAACGTTACAATCTGCACTTGAATTCTGTTGTAGAGATTTCATTTCAAATCCAATGTAGTGGCATGCAGAGCCCAACTCGCGAAAATTGTGTCACTGTCCAAATATTTCTGGACCTAACTGTACTAAGATTTGTATTGTATGCCAGTGCTAAACAGAATCTCACTGGAGTAAGATGTGCTAAATGCATTAAGAGGTGCTCTATATTAGCTGTCCGAGTGCGATCAGACAAAACATCAGATAGCACTCGGACCAATGTTATGCTATGGGTCCAAGGAAAAAATAGCAACATGTCAGAGTTGCATCCAATTATCGTATTACACTCGGTCATGCAAGTCAATGAGTCCATAACAAAAAATTACCGTTGACTGTGCTAAAAATGTTTCCTATCGTCTCCACATCCGAGAAAATGGGATCACATTCTGATCAAACGCTGATCAGAGTCTGATCAGATTGTGATTAGCATAATTAATCCAATTTTCTTGGATGAGAAAAAAACAGTCCTCTCTTGGGAGTGTCAGGAGGCGGTAGCCATGGGCAAGGGACTGACTGTGAACATCCCGGCACTAGAAATACCTGGTCATGGCTGGGTGAGTATAATATGCATACAGCTGCACACTGAAAAGCCAAAAATGTACAAAAGAAAATATGGCACTGCATTACTAGAAAAGAGAGATATTTAGTTTATGTATTGGCCAATGCATATAAGCCCGTAAACCAACGGCAAGGTATATCTCTGTAATATAGCTACTATGATTTTTCAGCTAGCACCTGTTCACATTTGTTGGATGTGCGGGGCAGTTTTTTGGATATTTGTAGTGAGTCTCTTTCTGACTGAGCACTCTGCCCTAAGACCTGGCTGTGTTCATAACCATTAAAGCAGGAGCCTAGCTGCCCATACATGGAGGTTTGTAGTCCAAATAGTGGCATTTTGCCCAGACACGGATGTTTTTCACCTAGAAATGGCATTAAGTTAGGTTCCCGGATTACAGAGATATACCTTGCCGTTGGTTTCCGGGCTTACATGCATTGGCCAATACATAAACTAAATTTCTCTCTTTTGCAGTAAAGCAGTGCCATATTTTGCCTTGTACATTTTTTGCTTTTCAGTGTGCAGCTGTATGCATTTTATAGTTACTATGTTTTTTCAGCTAGCACCTGTTCACATTTGTTGGATCTGTGGGTCAGTTTTTTGGATATTTGTAGTGGCTGGGTGAGTAGACTTTCTCCACGTGGGCTGGGAACCCATGTAGTCCACATGTATTGGTGTATTCCAGGAATTCAAATGGTCGAGGTGTGACGCCCTGGGCAAGCCAGGGGTCACAGGTCATCACACCACCACACCCTACAGCCCAGCTAGGCACATCTAAGCTAAACCAGAAATTCTTGTTGCCTTCCTCCAGGAGCTGGTGTCCACACCAGGGGGGTGGGCCAGGCGGTTGGCTCCACCCACCGAGGAGTTCACAGCTCTGGAGGCGGGAAGAACCAGGCAGATAGAGTTTGGAGTTTGAAGAGGAGTTGAAGTCTAGCTGAGGGCTAGAGTGGAGTCAGCTCAGGGAAGAGCTAGAGAGAGGAGTAAACAAGGAGTCGAGTTAAGGAAGTGAAAGTAGAAAGAAGTGAAGTAGTAGTGGAGCTAAAGTGAAAAGTGACAGAAGTAAAGCCTGAAGTTAGTCCGGGTGTGTGCCCCGGGCTGAGAGACAGCAAGGTCAGCAGACGGCGGTGATTGTCTGGAGGGGTGACTGCTCGGAGGTTGCTGGAAGGACCGCGGACGGGTAGTGGACCGGCGGTCTGGAGCAGTATACGAAGAACAGTCAGCACCAGGGCAGGGGCCTTTCGGATCCCGGCAAGGCTAGGAGTCGCCATAATTTGCCAAATCCGTCAGTGAAGGGGACGTCTGTCTCCAAACAACCAAGTCCCGATTGAAGGCAACAGTCCGACCGTTACGGAGAGACACCGCCACCGCCAGGGCACCAGTTTCTCAGGGCCAGCGCCTGCGGGCAAAGTAGGGCTCCTCCGGCCCATATCCAAGCCGGGGAGTGGGTTACCGGTGGGAACCCATCCCAACCATCATCAACTTAGGTGCAGGACAGAGGGACCGTCACCGTCACCTACTGGGGAAAGCAAGTGCAGCCGTCCGTGGGAACCGTCTTTCCAGCCGTGTGTTTTACCGAGAACTGTGTAATCGTCTCAGGCTGAGTGAGTACCACAGTGCCGCAAGGCACAGCGCTGCCCCCGCGTCCCTGCGCCCACCAAGCCCTGCATCTCCCACCTCATCACTGGGCCCCGGGATCACCAACCCCTACCCACGGAGGGGCAACACAACAACTGGCTGCTTCACACCATCACTCCCGGGATTCCCACACCGAGCAGCGGTGGTGCTAACAAATCACCACAACCGTGGGTGGCGTCACGGACAATAGACTTTATCCCAAAACCCAATCCCCTTTCACTCACGGGCGAGGAGCGCTGCTAGAGAACCCCCGGGATCCGGCGCACCGCTCGAGCCACCACTGAGCAGCCGCAGCCGGAGCCGAGCAGAGGGGTGAGCGCAGTGCTGACACCCTCCTCCCCGCCCGCGACAACTTGGCGTTACGAACAGGATCTTACCGCTCTGCCGTCTGGTAGAAGTGCGCCTTGTTACCGCCGGAGGTGTCCGGCCAGAAAATTTCGGAAGCCGCCATCTTTGGCGCGAAAAGTTCCCGCTCGAGCGTCTTCTCGAGTAGCAGAGGCGCGAAGGCCAAAACCCCGCCCCGAGAGAGGAGGGGCCGGAAAGAGCTAAGGGGGACGCGATGGCGGCTGGCTGCATGTGAGCGCAGCTATAAAAGCATTGACGCCAGGACTCTGCAGTCACCCTGTTCCTGGAAGAAGTCACCATGTGGATGCCGTCCCGCGACACCGTAGCCCCCGCGCCTGGAACCGCGGCGTGGGTGGAGATCCGGACCGCGCAGCTCTACCAATGGCTGCAGGTCAAGATGCAGCTCCTCATGGAGGAGTGGGAGGCCGACATGGCGGACGTTATAGCAGCCGTGCGGAGACGCGAGGAGGAAGGGAGGGTGAGTGACCCACGCCCCGATGCCCTTGAAGGGCCGGTCATCGCGGCTGCGGGACCCGGTCCAAGCCCTCTCCCCCCGCTGCCTCCCTCGCCACCCGTCCCGGAGGCCGTGACCCCGCCACTAGGCCTGCTACCACCGCACCCGGTAGCAATACCCAGCGTCCCCGCCCAGGCGGGCCGACCTGTAGCCGGAGCCCGTAGTCGACCGAAGGTGTTGCCATGGAAGGCCCCAAAGTCTGCACCGGAGGCATCCCCCGAGAAGTCCCCCGAGCCGGAGCTGATGACCCGCTCCGAGCCGAAGGCCCAGCAGCGGAAAGCCCCTATGCCCATCCCCCACACCTCGGCTGAGGTAGCACCAGGTTGTTGCTGTAAGGCAGCGCCCAAGGCCAAGACACCGCGGGACCCGCCGTCCAGATTGCTGACAGTGGGCAACGTCTGGAATGTCCCGCGGGGCCCGACCCGTGCGCCGGAGCTCGCAGCAGCGCCGTATTGGGATAGGTAGCCGGTACCGCTGGGCCTGGAGATCGGTGAAAGGGAGAGAAAAAAGGCCGAGCTGGTGGCCTGAGCCATTAGAGAAAAGGAGAACCTCCGACAAGCAACATTCCGTGTCCGGGGACCGCTGTACGAGGGGCAGGTGAGGCGGTTTGATGTCCGCCGGGGCTACGGGTTTATCTATGAACCGGGCCTGGAGGCCGAAGTGTTTGTAGCCCGGCGGGATGTGAATGCCCACCTGCATGAAGAACATCCCGGCCGTAATCTAATGCCGGGCGACATCGTCCAATATACCCGGCACTGTGGAGAGAGGGGGTGGTTCGCCCTGGATGCCAAACTGAGGGGCAGCCAGGAGAGCCAAGTGGGTTCTGCACCCCCTCCCTCGGATGAAGCTGAATGTCCGGAGTAGGGCAGCGGATGCCCGCTGCAGCAGTCCCCGTTGGGACCACCACTGAGTTGTTTATGTTTAAGTTTGTGTGAAAGTTTTGAAAAATGATGAAAAAGATTACCGAACAGTAACCTGATTGTCCTACCGTGATTTGAGGAAACCGGTCGTTGCCGGCACCGTTGTCCCCGAGGGGACCGTTTAAAAAGTTTGCATGAGGAACTGCTCATGGACAAGCCCGTGAACTTGCAGGGCAACCACAAACGTTAAGTGGAATGTAAATAAGTTGTTCACCGTTACCGTTTTCCGCAGTGCCGCTTCCGGAGAGGCAGGTTGGAGGGAGGGCCCGCAGTAGAGCCGGCTGGGGCCCAGCCACCACAGGGACCGGTGGCTACCCTCTGGAGGGGAAGGACAGATCCCGCTCGGGTAACTTGTGCTGGACTTGGGGACAAGGGGTGCTGCCTGGGTTTTAGGGGCAGCATCAGGGCCAGGTTGCTTGGGTGGGAGAGAGCGGAAACCGTAACCGTGAACCGTTTGCAACGTTTAAGTAAAGTGCCTCCCGTTATGGGAAGAAGTATTAAAAATGTAAATATGTTACCGTTTACCTTTTATACCTTTTCAGAAAAATAAAACCGGTGTTGGACGGGCAGCCCGCGGACGGTCTGCATTTTGCTAAGGGGGAATGTGATGCCCTGGGAAAGCCAGGGGTCACAGGTCAACACACCACCACACCCTACACCCCAGTTAGGTACATCAGCTAACCCAAAAATCCTTGTTGCCTTCCTCCAGGAGCTGGTGTTCACACCAGGGGGTGGGCCAGATGGTTGGCTCCGCCCACCGAGGTGTTCACAGCCCTGGAGGCGGGAAGAACCAGGCAGATTAGCTCAGGGGAAGCTTGAATGAGGAGCTAAGTGAAGGAGTAAAGAAGTAGTGAAGTGAAGGAAGTAAAGTGGTAAGGGAGGACAGTAAGAGTGGTGACAGAAGAGAAAGAGTGTGAAAAGCCTGAAGTTGGTCCGGCTGTGTGCCCGGACCGAGACAGCAAGGTCAGCAGACGGCGGTGATTGTCCGCAGGGGTGACTGCTCGGAAGTTCCTGGAAGGACCGCGGACGGGTGGTGACCCGGCGGTCTGGAGCAGTGGACAAGGAACAGTCAGCACCAGGGCAGGGGCCTCTCGGACCCCGGCAAGGCTAGGAGTCGCCACAATTTGCCAAATCCGTCAGTGAAGGGGACGGCTGTCTCCCAACAACCAAGTCCCGATTGAAGGCAACAGCCCAACCATTAAAGCAGAGACACCGCCACCGCCAGGGCACCAGTTTCTGAGGGCCAGCGCCTGCGGGCAAAGAGTAGAGCTCCTCCAGTCCAGCTTGAAGCCGGGGAGCGGGTTACCGGTGGGAACCCATCGCAACCATCAACAACATAGGTGCAGGACAAAGGGACATCACCGTCACCTACTGGGGAAAGCAAGTGCAGCCGTCCGTGGGAACCGTCTTTCCAGCCGTGTGTTTTACCGAGAACTGTGTCATCGTCTCAGGCTGAGTGAGTACCACAGTGCCGCAAGGCACAGCGCTGCCCCCGCGTCCCTGCGCCCACCAAGCCCTGCATCTCCCACTTCATCACTGTGCCCCGGGATCACCAACCCCTACCCACGGAGGGGCAACCCAACAACTTGCTGCTTCACACCATCACTCCCGGGATTCCCACACCGAGCAGCAGTGGTGCTAACAAATCACCACAACCGTGGATGGCGTCACGGACAATAGACTTTATCCCAAAACCCAATCCCCTTTCACTCACAGGCGAGGAGCGCCGCTCGAGAACCCCCGGGATCCGGCGCACCGCTCGAGCCACCACTGAGCAGCCGCAGCTGGACCCGAGCAGAGGGGTGAGTGCAGTGCTGACACCCTCCTCCCCGCCCGCGACAGTCTCAGGCTGAGTGAGTACCACAGTGCCGCAAGGCACAGCGCTGCCCCCGCGTCCCTGCGCCCACCCAGCCCTGCATCTCCCACCTCATCACTGGGCCCCGGGATCACCAACCCCTACCCACGGAGGGGCAACACAACAACTGGCTGCTCCATACCATCACTCCCGGGATCCCCATAGAGAGCAGCGGTGGTGTCAACAAATCACACAACCGTGGGTGGCGTCACGGACAATAAACTATCCCAAATCCCAATCCCCTTTCACTCACGGGCGAGGAGCGCCGCTAGAGTCCCCGGGATCCGGCCCATCGCTCGAGCCACCGAGCAGCAGCAGGCCGCAGCAGCCGCGGCAGCCAGACCCGAGCAGTAGGGAGAGCGCGGCATCCCCTCCTCCGCCCGCGACAGAGGCATCAGGACCAGTTAGGTCTGACGGAGGTGGACACTTGTCTTCATGGGCTGGTATCACCAGGAGTAACACTTCTGTCAATGGACATAGCATCTTGAGAGCTGGCCAGATATTTGCATCCTTCCGCTTTTCCACCGCCCACGATGGGCGGAGATCTGTTCTGGAGCTTCGCCATCATCCGCCATCATAGAGTCTATGCTCAGTGCCATCTTTGACCTCACCACGGTCAACATCTTCAACATAGCTTTTCCCACAACACTTGGATCTTCTGACGGAAACGCTTGATCTTACCAACTTTGCCAAGTGTGGAGTAGTATGAGGTGGTAGTTATTGATTCCAGACACTCTTGCACGCTACATGAAATGACTGTTAATTACTCGGTGTTTGTACTTCCATCCTACAGGCTGGAAACCCATACAGGCTGCCCAGGACCGGATGATGATGCACACTCACAAGGAGACCAACAGTTCACTTAATACAACAATTCTTTACTGTATGGTTCATTCTCTAGTACAACCTCACACTCCAGATATCGGGCACATATCTTCCATCATGTTACAGTTTTGCACAGCATTATCAGACAATTTAAGTTCCCGCTGGGTTCAGATCTAACTGGTCCTGTGAGTCCCAGCACTACCCAGCCGAAAACACACTGTGATTGTTACCTTCCCTTTCAGCAGTCCCATGTGCAGTCTCCTTAAGGGTCCCATCATGTACGTTGCAAGGCTTTTCATTCCCGGATGTTTAGAGGGAAACTGCTCAGGTCATCGACTACGTTCACACACCAGTTAAGGTTAACCTGATACCTGGATGGTAAAGTGGCCTAGCCACTAGAGTACTGTCATCCGGCTTCTATTGACTGAGGCCACTCTGTTTGAGGATCAGGTCTCTTGTTTTAATGCTGTTCCGGTCTCTGTTAACACTTAAGAATCACATTAATTCGCCTTCTGTCTCCTCTCCTCTTTTGTTGTCTCAAACCACCCACTGCATGCGACCTTCTAGACCGACTGATTACGTCTGTCAGTTTCACTAGGTCTTCACTGACTCCTCCAGAATGACCCATCACATTCCCTTCCACTTGACCCCTCCCATGATGGACTAGTCCCAACACTTAACCACCACTGATCTTATAGTCTGTCAACTTCCTAAACCAGTGCTATGCAACACATTACCACATACAACACTGATTATATACCTTACATCACATTACACAGGAACACATTACAAATCACATGACAATATTTACAAAAGACGCAGCACAATGTTCACATTACTAGACGATAACGCGACTAGTGTGTTCAGGGGTGGGAACATGCCAGAAATTGTCCACCTCCCTTACATCTACACCAGTCTAAGGGGTACTTTGCACGCTGCGACATTGCTACTGCGATATCATTGGGGTCAAATGGACGCACATCCGGTGCCGGTAACGACGTCGTAACGTGTAAAGCCTAGATGCGCCGATAAACGATCGCAAAAGCGACAAAAATCGGTGATCTGTGTAGCGTCGAGGAAACTAGAGTATGATCTCCAGCACTTCAAAGTAGGTTCAAAATATTTATTGAGGTTCTATTAAAAAAGATCCATCGATCATGAAAACAATGAGGGGGGACACATTAAGAGAAATCCAACATGTTTCAGCTAGTAGAGCCTTATTCAAGGATTGCACTTACATGTCTATTGTGCACACAGATATACTGAAAAAGTTTGATCTGTGTAGCGTCGGTCATTTTCATAATGTCGCACCAATAGGAGATGCGATGTTGTTCCTCGTTCCTGCAGCAGCACACATCGCTGTGTATGAAGCTGCACGAGCGAGGAACATCTCCTTACCTGCCTCCACCGGCTATGCAGAAGAAAGAAGGTGGACGGGATGTTTACGTCCCGCTCATCTCCGCACCTCAGCTTCTATTGGCCGCCTGCCATGTGACGTCGCTGTGACGCCGCACGACCCGCCCCCTTAGGAAGGAGGCAGGTCGCCGGCCAGAGCGACGTCGCAGGGCAGGTAAGTGCATGTGAAGCTGCCGTAGCGATAATGTTCGCTACGGCAGCTATCACAAGCTATCGCATGTGCGACGGGGGCGGGTACTATCGCGCTCGGCATCGCTAGTCGATGCTAGTGATGTCGCAACGTGCAAAGTACCCCTAAATCTTATCCACTCTGTTACAGCAGCACTGGAAAGTTAGTGGGATCTAACAGTGAGTATTTGGTGTTTCATCATTTTCGCTCATTTCTCTCCTTATTTTACCTGATTCTAGATTTTGCTTGTTCTTAGAAATCCTCTTTAAAGCAGTTCTGCAAAAAAAAAAAAATGAGCTAAATTTCCTGAGCATCTGATAAATGCTATGGAAAGAGCTTTGCTTAGTGCTATACTTAATTCCACCAAAACTTCAAGTGTCTGATGAACTTCAAAGTACATTAAGAGACAAAATTAGGACATTGCCTGCAGGGAGCTGAGAAAAACACATTAAGAAGAGCTTTCTGTTAGGCACCTTTTAGCCATTTCTCTTAACAATCAGATTACCGTTCTGCTCTCTTTGTTCTTTTCTTCCTCTTCTGTCCTTTCTTGCTCTTCTATCATGGATAAATAGCAATAAAAGCACACAACATTTCTTAATTTACTATTCCTTGGCCTTAGTGCCATTCTCATTTCTCTCCTACCCTGCCCTTGTTAATACACATATATAGGTTGACAGATTAATAATCATTTTCGTGGTGACACAGATTGCCATTAATATAGCACTTTATGCTTTAACCTAGGGAATATAACCAAAAATAACCTACTGTACCAGTTAAAGGTTTTTTTCAGCAACTTTATTCCCCTAGACTTGTTCTACTAAAAAAAATGGAAAATAAGCTCAGTCTCTCCGTCTCTCCGTTGCTGTCTCTCCGTCACCATTCCTGGTCTTTGTTGATGCAGTAATGATTTTGTGAGATGGTGAAATAGTCTCCATTGCCCATGGCCAAAGATATGTACTTTGTTGAAGTGGCGGATGGCAAGTCCCGGTACATACGGTGCAGCACCCGGCTCAGCAGCATGGTTTAGATCTGCATATCTGTGTCCAGATGAGTATAAACATTGTACCTGTTGTATATAGATGTGTTACCCCTTTGTTTTAGAAGGATTACAATGCCACAAGGGTCCTCTGACCCTAAGAACAGCCAAAGGACTGCAATACCTATGTATATTGTAAAAAACACACATCGAAGCCAGAAAAGAAAGCAATAATGATATATAGCAGAAGGTTCTGGACTAAAAGCTGTTTGCGGTGGTATGAACAAACTGATGTTTTGCTGTGGCGCTGCTCAGCACGAGACAGAGGTAGTGCTACAAACTGGAATAAAATATGCATCACAGGACGTAGACCAGTAGCCATTTTGGTTGCAGTCTGCAGTTACTGAGAACAGAAAGGACGTGCCAGAGAAAGATCCAGAGACATCCGCGCATAGAAGCATCCCACCGAGACCAAAGCCGAGGCAGAGTGCAGCTGATCCTGCCCTTGCCCAGATACTTACCAGATGGGAGAAGATTGCTGCCAGGAGAGCCACGGAGAGACTGGACAAGGCCAGGACCTAGCGTGATAAGTATCAGACGGCCCTGATGAGTCAAGTCTTAGCCATCAGCGCTACCGCTCATCTGCCAGAGGGGCCCCTCATCCATCTATGTTTATAGGTCATTTGACTTGGAGCAGACCTGGGTTGGTAAGATAACTAAGGACCACTGAACCATCACAGTGGGCAACTGTGCATGCACCTCATTACAGTTTGGGGCCAAAATACTTGAGACTGAGACAAGTCATGTAGTTAACTTTCTTCGGCAGATTTCGTATTTACCACAAAGTTCTTAGTTACACCTAGGTATTGCCAAATTACGTCACGGACTTTAGGTCATACTTGAGCTCGCCCAGGAGGGATCTTTTGGGGAACAATATGTGTGCTAGCTTTTTGCTCAAATTCTTTATTCTCCATTTTTGGCTAAGCAGCAATTGCATATAATAATTTGTTTGGTCGTTCCTGGTGTAGCTGGGGAAGGACCACTCTCTTATGTTCACTGCAGTCATATTGGAGCAGGTAAATATTTGATTGGAAAAAAGAGTGAATTTATTGTAAGTTTGTAAACTGTTGAGCTGTACCACAGTCAAGCCCGTATTACACACCCACTCAATTGTTCAAGATTAACAGGTAATAGGTGGTTGGGTTAGTTAGGCATACCTGTAGGTAAGTTATAGTAAATATAATGGGCACATATTGGAGGGTGCCACGCTGTACAGCACAAGGGTCTCTGCCTCCTAGCTGACAGTTTGTGAAATTCTTTTAATTGTTTTCCGTTTTCTGGATACATTCATTCACACATTCAAGTAAAATACTTTCGTTGGTTGAACTAGTGTTGGAGACATTTCTTTCTCGTTTGTGACTTCACTGTATCCTGGGGAGCCCACCCGGTACATGGCTTACAACTTCAAGACTACAACATATGCCCGCTGCAGCCAATTATTAGGGGGTCTCATGCCATCTAGATTAGCATCCCCACTGATCTCAGTGATTGTCTGCAGTGATTACATACTGTCATCATGATGTCATCTCTACAGCAATGTAAACAAACACAGGGGGCAGTGGTGGAAAGGCAATGCTGAAGCTGCAGTGGGCAAATTATTATTTTTTATTATTTTTTAATAGTGCAAGTGATAAGAATAAACAATTAAGTGGGGAACCCCTTTTAACCTAAACCCCCAGATGAGATTATATATTTATTGGTACAGCTGATGGTAGTGCTAGTGTGGCACCCTGGACAAGCCAGGGGCCACAGGTAACAACACACAAACACCCCCACCCCCAGCAGTTTCACAGCAGACATCCCCAGTGAAACTTGATTCCTTTCCTCGGGCTCAGACAGACACACCAGGTGGGCGGAGTCAGGAGATGGAGACTCCCACCCAGGAGTTTAGCTGGCCTGAGGCAGGAAACAAGGCAGACAAGTCTAGGAGAGGAAGAGAGAGGAGGTCTGCAGAGAGGCAGACGCAGACTGGGGCCTAGGTTGGAGCCTAGGGCCCTCGTGCAGCAGAGAGTGAGGCAGACGGTAGTGGCCGTCTGCAGGGAGCCGGGCAGACAGTTGGTGGAACCGCAGGTAGCCGGGGCTGGGCGGTGGCCCACCGGTACTGAATCGGGGAGCCAGATGGAAACCGGAGCGCAGGAGGAGCGTACGGAAGGTGCAGGAAAGGACTTACATTACCAACCTGGGGTCAGGGGAAAACACCGCAGCCGCCTGTGGGACCCGTCCATCCAGCCGTTTGTTTCAGCAGAGACTCTGTGTGCATCATTGGGCTGAGTGAGTACCACCGTGCCGCGCGGCACAGCGCTGCCCCTGCGACCCTGCACCTCTCCAGGCCCTGTAGCCCGCCTGCCATCCATCCCTACCCCATCACCGGGCCCCAGGACAACCAACCCCCTACCCACGGAGGGGACATAACAACTACGCTGCTCCCTGTCATCGCTCCCGGGATCCCCGTCCAGAGCAGCGGTGGTGTCACAACCTCACCACAACCGTGGGTGGCGTCACGGACAATCTCCCTTACCTAATCCCCTTTTTACTGTGGAGCCTGGCATCACAGACCGGGTCACGTCACCGTGATACCCGCAGAAGTGACCCCGTGGCCCGGATCTGAGTACCCCTGGTCCCCGGGCGACACACTAGGCATCCACTTCCCCTACGAGTCCAAAAATATCATGATGTAGCCATAGAAATTGAAGATGTATTAGTTGCTCCTATGCCCAGGTTCCTGAGGGAGTCCAAAGACACCAGTATTATAAATATCACTTGGTAATCAATGGCTTGGTTACATATTTTTCCTTTGGGGTAGTTATATCACTGCATCAATGTGTAGATAATTTGGGAAAATTGTGATATAAAATGTACTGTAACTATTGATTTGGTCTGTTGTTCGCATGGATTTTACCTGGAAATTCGATTGGTAGAGAAGTTATTATTAATGTACTTTATTATGCTCTAGAGTCTCTCCAGATATAAAAAATAGTAATAAAAAATACACACACTTCACCGCTCTCCTCTCCGACATCTCCCACTACTCCAGGTCTGCTGTCTGTTCCAATGTGCCTCTGTGTCGCCCTGGGCAAGCCAGGGGACACAGGTCACAACACCACCACACCCCACACTCCAGGTAGGCACACCTGCTAACCAGAAATCCTTGTTGCCTTCCTCCAGAGGTTGATGATGCACACCAGGGGGTGGGCCAGGCGGTTGGCTCCGCCCACCAAGGAGCTCACAACTCTGGAGGCAGGAAGTTTCAGGCAGAACTGTCAGGGAGGAGGAAGTGGAAGGAGTGAGGAGTAGCCCAGGCAGGGGCTAAAGTAAACAACAAAGTGAAAGTGAAGGGAGTAAAGGAGGAAAGCAAGCAAAGTGACAGAAGGAAAGAAAGCCTGAGAGCCCAGCCGTGTGTAGGGCCAGAACAGCAAGGTCAGCGACGGCGGTGACTGTTTGGAGGGGGACAGTTTGGAAGTTCCTGGAAGGACCCCGTTGGCTGTGTGCCCGGTGGTCTGGAGCAGTGTTCCGAAGGACAGTCAGCACCAGGGCAGGGGCCTCTCGGACCCCGGCAAGGCTAGGAGTCGCCAAATTTGCCAAATCCGTCAGTGACGGGGACACGGATCCCCCAACAACCAAGTCCCGATTGACGGCAACAGCCCGACCATTACCGGGGAGACACCGCCAAGGCACCAGTTTCCCCAGGGCCAGCGCCTGCGGGCAAAGTGTAGAGCTCCTCCGGCCCAGATTGCAGTCGGGGAGCGGGTAACCGGAGGGAATCCACCGCTACCATCAGACAACATAGGTGCAAGGAAGAGAAACGTCACCGTTACCTACCGGGAGTGCAGGTGCAGCCGTCTGTGGGACCATCCTACCAGCCGTTGGTTTACCGTACAAACTGTGTCCGTGTGTCAGGCTGAGTGAGTACCATAGTGCCGCAAGGCACAGCGCTGCCCCGCGTCCCTGCGCCCTCCAGGCCCTACACTTCACATCTCATCACCGGGCCCCGGGATCACCAACCCCTACCCACGGAGGGGCAACACAACACCTGGCTGCTCCGCATCACCATCCCCGGGACCCCCACACTGAGCAGCGGTGGTGCAATCACCACAACCGTGGGTGGCGTCACGAACTATAACAATCCCCACACCCAACAAACACCCCCCTTTTCACTCACGGGCGAGGAGTGTCGCTCGAGACACCCCGGGATCCGGCCCACCGCTCGAGCCACCACTGAGCAGCTGCCGGACCCGAGCAGAAGGGGTGAGCGCAGTGTGCTGACACCCTCCTCCCCGCCCGCGACAACTTGGCGTCACGAACAGGATCTTACCGCTCTGCCGTCAGGTAGAGGTGCGCCTTGTTACCGCCGGAGGCATCCGGCAGAAAAATTTCAGAAGCCGCCATCTTTGGCGCGAAAAGTTCCCGCTCGAGCGTCTTCTCGAGCAGTAGAAGCGCGAAGGCCAAAACCCCGCCCCGAGAGAGGAGGGGCCGGAAAGAGCTAAGGGGGACGCGATGGCGGCTGGCTGCATGTAACAACGCAGCTAAAAAGACGGGGACACGAATGGAGAAATGGCAGCGTCCTCGAATTGGAGTGCGGGAATGCCCGCCACCGGAGTACCCAAGCTCTGGGGGAAACGAGGCGGAGTAGCTTTTGAAGACTGCGGCCCGGGTGAGCTCCCCGCCGGGACCGCTGCGTGGCTGGAGCGGGAGCTGGGCCGATTCTGCGTGAAGGTGAGGGCGCAGAGCCTGCAGCAGTTGATGGATTGGAAAGCAGAGATGCGAAGGATGGTTGCCGTAGTAGGGGCCCGTGAGCAAGGGGCCGCTGCGGCCGTGCCGCGTCGCGATCAGTCCACCCAAACCCCAGAGCCGGCCCTGATTGAGTGGGAGACAGACATCAGCACCGCGGCTGGAGGTCCGAAGGGGATGTCGTTGATGGAGGAAGAGGTCCCAAGTATGCCGCCTCCGCCGCCATTCCTAACGGCTGTCAGCGATGCGGGGTTGAACTGCCAGTGGGAGGAAAATCCCATGTACCGCTCGGTCGCGAAGTGGGCCGACACCATGCGGTGGTAGCCGCCTCCAGGGCAGCGGATGCCCGCTGCACCGTCCCCGTTGGGACCACCACTGAAGTTGTGTTTGTTTGAAAAAGTTGAAAGTTTTGAAAAATGGAAAAACACTGATTGAACCGAGTTTTCACCTGATTTACCGTGTGATTTGCAACCGGCTGGATCCGGCACCGTTGTCCCCGTGGGGACCGTTTAATTTGCATGGGAACTATCCATGGACAAGCCCGTGAACTCTGCAGGGCAACCACAAACGTTAAGTGGCTTGTAAATATGTTGGGTACCGTTACCGTTTCCGCAATGCCGCCTCCGGAGAGGCAGGTTGGAGGGAGGGCCCTGAGCAGAGCAGGCCAGGGCCCAGCCACCAAAGGAACCGGTGGCCACCCTCTGGAGGGGAAGGACAGATCCCGCTCGGGTGACTTGTGCTGGACTGTGGGTCAAGGGGTGCTGCCTGGGTTTTAGGGGCAGCATCAGGGCCAGGTTGCTTGGGTGGGAGAGAGCGGAAACCGTGACCGTATACCGTTGCAACGTTTAAGAAAATGTGCCTCCCGTTTGGGAAGAGTTTTTGATTAAAAATGTTATTGATGTTTGATTAACCCTTGTTATCCCCTTTTGCAGAAAAATAAAACCGGTGTAGGACGGCAGCCCGCGGACGGTCTGCATTTTGCTAAGGGGGAATGTGTCGCCCTGGGCAAGCCAGGGGACACAGGTCACAACACCACCACACCCCACACTCCAGGTAGGCACACCTGCTAACCAGAAATCCTTGTTGCCTTCCTCCAGAGGTTGATGATGCACACCAGGGGGTGGGCCAGGCGGTTGGCTCCGCCCACCAAGGAGCTCACAACTCTGGAGGCAGGAAGTTTCAGGCAGAACTGTCAGGGAGGAGGAAGTGGAAGGAGTGAGGAGTAGCCCAGGCAGGGGCTAAAGTAAACAACAAAGTGAAAGTGAAGGGAGTAAAGGAGGAAAGCAAGCAAAGTGACAGAAGGAAAGAAAGCCTGAGAGCCCAGCCGTGTGTAGGGCCAGAACAGCAAGGTCAGCGACGGCGGTGACTGTTTGGAGGGGGACAGTTTGGAAGTTCCTGGAAGGACCCCGTTGGCTGTGTGCCCGGTGGTCTGGAGCAGTGTTCCGAAGGACAGTCAGCACCAGGGCAGGGGCCTCTCGGACCCCGGCAAGGCTAGGAGTCGCCAAATTTGCCAAATCCGTCAGTGACGGGGACACGGATCCCCCAACAACCAAGTCCCGATTGACGGCAACAGCCCGACCATTACCGGGGAGACACCGCCACCGCCAAGGCACCAGTTTCCCCAGGGCCAGCGCCTGCGGGCAAAGTGTAGAGCTCCTCCGGCCCAGATTGCAGTCGGGGAGCGGGTAACCGGAGGGAATCCACCGCTACCATCAGACAACATAGGTGCAAGGAAGAGAAACGTCACCGTTACCTACCGGGAGTGCAGGTGCAGCCGTCTGTGGGACCGTCCTACCAGCCGTTGGTTTACCGTACAAACTGTGTCCGTGTGTCAGGCTGAGTGAGTACCATAGTGCCGCAAGGCACAGCGCTGCCCCGCGTCCCTGCGCCCTCCAGGCCCTACACTTCACATCTCATCACCGGGCCCCGGGATCACCAACCCCTACCCACGGAGGGGCAACACAACACCTGGCTGCTCCGCATCACCATCCCCGGGACCCCCACACTGAGCAGCGGTGGTGCAATCACCACAACCGTGGGTGGCGTCACGAACTATAACAATCCCCACACCCAACAAACACCCCCCTTTTCACTCACGGGCGAGGAGTGTCGCTCGAGACACCCCGGGATCCGGCCCACCGCTCGAGCCACCACTGAGCAGCTGCCGGACCCGAGCAGAAGGGGTGAGCGCGGTGTGCTGACACCCTCCTCCCCGCCCGCGACACCTCCTTTGTCTTGCATTTCCAGCCCATGTTTACTGTAGACTGGGGCTTCCGGCTGTTAGCAGGACCAGGAGCTAATTTCGGAGCCTGTCCCTGAAAATTGTGGCCAAATGTTCTATCTAGACCAGGAATAGTATTGGTGCGTCGGCCCAAGAGCAATGAACTCCTGAGCCTTCTCAAGGCTGGAAACCCTGGCCTACATTGAACAGGCCCGAGATGCGGTGCGACAGAGGTGCGGAAGACCGGACATTGGGCAGGGAGTGGTGGGAAAGGTGTGTAGTGGGGGATATTTTTTTTCCAGCCATCTTCTGCTCAGCTGGGTGCCATTTTGCTAAATTCTCACAGAGCAAATGGCAAAGATTCTATTTTCTTCAGCTCTGGAATGTGGATTTTTATAAAATTCAAGGAGATTTCGGTTCAAATCGAATAAATCCGCCCATCTCTAATGGAAATGATTCGCTCATTGATAACAGTTTATGCTATTTCCTCCACGCTCCACATACTAATAGGGAATTTATATTGTGAGACCCAATGGGGACAGCAATGATGATGTCTTTAAAACGTTGAGGAATTTATTTCTTGTCAGAGAAATCTGCTTCTCTTGCCCCCGGATTGATCAGTTTGCTGATAAAATCCACATTCAGTGAATACAAATTTTACAGTTTCCTGAGAGATGAGATGATGGCTGCTGTTTATAGAACTCTATGGAGAGGAGGGGGAGATAGAGGCAAAGGCTGACAAGTTCACCTGAAATGACTCTTAAAACAACCTATCATTTATGTCAACAACTTTTAGGCAGACTTATTTGTCGCCATGGTTACAGACTAAAACTAAGCCTGATGCTGCAGACATGCTGATGTAGACGACACATAACACACCATCTTGATAACTTGTCACAGACAGTGACTTAAAAGGATAAAGTTAAACTAACATTGCACAAACCAGTGACCGATGTTATATAAAATGTCAAACTACACTTTTTTTTTGTTCTGTGATATCCAAGTGCTGTGTTATCTTTGTTAAAGGGGATCTGTCAGCAGAATTTCATACCACAAACTATTTACATGTGCATGTAGCGCTTTCAAAGACAAGACCAACAATATATTTACATGGCCAGGCCTTTCCTCCGTTACTGAGAAATTAGCATTTGAATTGATATGTAAATTAAGCTGAAGGACTCAGGTAGAGCTGAAGCCTTTGTCACTCCAGCTCTATTCGCTGCCCAGAGTCAGCACCTCCTTCTAGACTAGGCGTGCACAACATAGAGCCCGCCAAGGGGAGTAGGAGAAACCGCTCCCTTCCTCTTATACTCAAATGTATTCACTTCTTTCAGAGCTGAATTTATTTGAACACCGTGGCTGAGGCAGAAGATCACTCATCAGCTTCACTCCAACGTGCAGCGACATGATGAGGGGACATTACGGAGCAATGGGGGATATTATGGATTAATGGAGGCTATTTTGGAGCTATAAGTGACATTATGGAGCAAAGGGGTAAATTATAGGGGACATAATGAAGTAATGCATGATATTATGGAGTTATGAGGGACATTATAAAGCAATGGGGGACATTATGAAGTGATTGAATATATTATGGAGCTATAGGGGACAGCTATTGGGTACATTATAGAGCTATGGGGGACATTATAGGGGACAAAATGGAGAAACGGAGAACATTATGGATCAATGGGTGATATTATGGAGCTATGGGGAATATTATGGAGCAGTAGGGGATGTTATGGAGCTATGGAGGACATTATGGAACAGTGGGGGATATTATGGAGCAGTGATGGGCATTATAGAGCAATGGGAGGCATTATAGGGGACATTATGACACTATGGGGACATTATGGAGAAGTGGGACATTATGGGGCAATGAGGAACATTATGACCCAATTAGGGGGTATTGTGAAAGAGAGCACAGTATAGGTGGGAAGGAGTTTATGCAGTATAGGCAGTGTGGGAGAATATTTTGGAAAGAGGCACTGAGGGGGATAGTTTGTAGAAGGTCGGTGAGGGGAGTATTTTGTAGAGAATGAGTGTGGGGGCATTATAGAGAGGGGAAGTGTGTAAGGGGACGTTATTGAGAGAAGCAGGGATATGGAAGGCACTTTGTGGGGGGATATTATAGAGAGAGTCTGTGTAGAGGGATATTATGGAGATGAGCTGTATGGTAGATATAATGAAAAGGAGCTATGTGGGGGAATAATACTGAGAGGGGCTGTGTGGCAGCATTTTGTGGGGGATATTACGCAGAAGGGTAGTGTGGGGGCATTATAGAGAGGGGCAGTATAGGGGATGTTATACAAAAGGGCAGTGTGGGATTACATTTTGGAGAAGGTCAGTGTAGGGGGATATTTTGTGCAGGATGTATAGGGAGATACAGCATGGGAGATATCTATGTACTGTGCTTCTGCCGCTGCATTGATGTAATGACTGTGGTTCTTCTGCTGCATTCATGAACTGACGGTGGTTCTGGAGCTGCATTCATGTACTGACAGTGGTTCTGGTGCTGCATCCATGTACTGATGGTGGTTCTGATGTTGTACACATGTAGCAATCCATAATGTGTTTCATAGCTATGTTAAAACTTAAAAATCCTCAAAACTTAAAGATTTGTGATTATGAGGAGGATTAGGTGAGTTTCTGCTTCAAAAAAATCTATGCATGCACACGTGCTAACACTGATTTGTTTTATGGGGAGCATAAACTCTCCTATCCCTCCAGAAATACTCAAAACTTGGTGTTGTTGATGTATTAATGAAAATACCCCCTTTAAAATTTTTGCGTACGTTGGTGTTTGATCAGTAGGATGATGTGGCCTTTGGATCAAAAAATGTTGTGCACCCTGTACTAAACTAATGACTCCTTTGCCTCAGATTCCCTTTAACAAAGATAACGTAACACAGCACTTGGATATCACAGCACAAAAAAAATGTAGTTTGACATTTTATATAACATCAGTCACTGGCTTGTGCAATATTTCCCACTCTCTGACCACAAACGTCTTTCCTTCTCTGTCAAGAGCTGTCTCCACACCCAGGACATCACACATACAGAATTCTTTGTGCCATCAATACCAAGCAGCTTATGAACAATCTTCAGTTATCTTCAGCTCCTATCTTCTCCCTCTCCTGTCTAGACTTGGCATTGTCACATTATAACAATACATTGTAAAGTGCCCTGGATGAAGCAGCATCATCTGCTACATACAGAAACACCCAACACAGACGACAGCAACCCTGGCACACGTTGCAAACATGTTTTCTCCAGTGTTGCGCAAAGTGCGTTGCACGTCTGTGGAGAAAATCACTTTCAGCAGAAGACTTCAACCACTATAAGTTCATGCTCAAAATTTATGGCCGAACAAGTTTTCTTGGAGACCCTCATCACATCACTAGCTGACAATGCAAAATGACTCTTCGAAACCTTTCACTTCCTCCTGAGCCCTAATGCACAGGCCCTAGTCACCAATCTCAGCACTCTGGATCTGGCTACCTTCCTTTCTTCCCTATGTCCAATCACTCACTCGATCATGTCACTTGCATCTTAAAAACATTTCCAGAATCCGACCTTTTCTCTTTGAAACTGCAAAAACAATAACTGTTGTTCTTATTCATTCTCATCTGCACTACTGGATCTCTCTTAAGGCTGCTTTACACATTACAATTTCTTGTGCGATCGCATTTACGATCGCACCCGCCCCCATCGTTTGTGCGGCACGGGCAATTTCTTGCCCGTGTCGCACAATGCTGTAACCCCCGTCACACGTACTTACCTTCTAAACGACCTTGCTGTGGGCGGCGAACATCCACTTCCTGAAGGGGGAGGGACGTTCGGTGTCACAGCGACGTCACACAGCGGCCACCCAATAAAAACGGAGGGGCGGAGATGAGCGGGACGTAAACATCCTGCACACCTCTTTCCTTCCGCATTGCCAGCAGGACGCAGGTAAGCTGTGTTCATCGTTCCCGGGGTGTCACATGCTACGATATCACTAACGATGCCGGATGTGCGTCACTTACGACGTGACCCCGCAGACATCTCGTTAGATATATCGTAGCGTGTAAAGCCCGCTTTAGGACCGGCCTCCCTCTAACCAAACTTTTTTTCCTCTCCAATCCATCTTGAATGCAGCAGCCAGGGTCATATTTTTGTCCGTCCGCTTCAGTGATGCCTCCACCTTGTGCCAGTCATTGCACTAGTTACCCATACATTACACAATACAATACAAACTTATCACTAACATCCACAAGGCTCTCTACAGTGTTGTACCTCTCTATATCTCATCCCTTATCGCTAACTATTACCCTACCCATCCCCTCTGTTCTGAAAATTATTTAAGACTAGCATCCTCCATTATCCGAACCTCTCACCTCTGTCCCCAAGACTTCTCTCGTGCAGTGCCAACTTTCTGGATTGCACTACCCCAAATGATCTGCCTAATCTTTAGCCCCCACATTTTTATTTGTGCTTTAAAAACACATCTCTTTAGCTTGACCTACTACTTTAACTCACTAACCAAACATTTTCCTCTTCTCACTTTCTAAGCAGAGGTTAACTTTTGCTAGTCTGTCTATGAGCAGACAGCAGGTCGACACCCTATTCTGACTGTGTTCATCAAAGCCACCAGAGAACCCATGGGACGGAGTGTCAGACTTTTCCAATACAAACAGAGTCTTACACCACCATGACAGTTGGTGAGTTTTGGGTAAAACTCTGTGTGACAGTGTGGCGCCCTGGACTAGCCAGGTCGTCACAGGTAACACTCACACACCCCCACCCCCACTAGACAGCACCATTAGCCAAACATAAAATCCTTGTTGCCTGCCTCCAGGGTCTGATGTCCACACCAGGTGGGGTGGAGCCAAGCGGTTTGCCCCACCCACCGAGGAGTTCACAGGCCTGGAGACGGGAAAAGTGACAGTTGAGTTCAGGAGTTGAGTTGAGGAGGTCAAAGTGAGGAGTGTCTGGGTTTGTGGCCCAGGCACTGACAACAAGGTTGGCAGACGGTGGTGGCCGTCTGCAGGAGTGGTGAATCGACGTGGAACCGTAGGACCGGGGTCGGGCGTTGGCCCGCCGGTACCGACCGGGGAGCGAAGTGAAGCCAGCACACACAGGCAGGGCCATCGGACCTCGACTAGGCTTGGAGTCACCGTCAACAGTCAAATCTGAGTGTGACAGGAACCCCAGGGGTTTCCTAACAGCCAAAGACCCGTTAGAAGGCAACCGTCCGCACCGTGAGGGTATACAGCTACCGCCTAAGGCTAGAGACCCAGGGGCCAGCGCCTGCAGGCAAACGGGCTCCTCCGGTATCCATACACCGGGAGCGGACTACCGTTGGGGATCCATCGTAGTCAAGAACACAAAGGTGCAGGGAAAGACAGCCGCCATCACCTGTCCGGGGAGAGACACTGCAGCCGACTGCGGGACCCGTCCATCCAGCCGTTTGGTTTACCGAGGACTTTGTGCATCTCTTGCTGAGTGAGTACACCCGTGCCATCCGGCACCGCGCCGCGCTGTCCCTGCAACCCTGCACCTCACCTACCCTGCCTCCCCGTCACACCACCGGGCCCCAGGACCACCGACCCCTACCCACGGAGGGGGAAAACAACATCCCAGCTGCTCCCCACCATCGCTCCCGGGATCCCCGTCACCAGCAGCGGTGGTGCCCATCTTCACCACAACCCGTGAGTGGCGTCACGGATTAAATCCCCCAAACCAACCACCTTTTTCACTCACAGGCGAGGAGCGCCGCTCGAGTCGCCGGATCGGGCCCACCGCTCGAGCCACCGAGCAGCAGCAGCCGCAGCAGCGCCGGACCCGAGCGTTAGCGAGCACGCAGCGGCGGCGTCCCCCCCGCCCGCGACAACAGGACTATGTGTTAGGCTACCTAAGGGCTTTATAAAGTCTTTAACCTTGATAATGCATAGTTCTGCATAGTAGTAGAACATTTCTAATACAGTAGAATCAGATTTTAGATTTTAAGATGCATTGGAGACATCAAAAATGGCTATAAATGTGTAAACAGCCTTTGAACCTAAAGAAGTGAATCAAACATTTTACTGAAACTGCCCTGACTAAAATCACAAATGACTTACTGCCAAAGCTAATAACCACTTCTCTATACTCTTCCTTCTAGACCTGTCCTCAGCCTTTGACACTGTCGACCACTCCCTCCTACTACAGATCCTCTTTTCTCTAAGGCTATGTGCGCACGTTGCGTACTAGCCCTGCAGAAATTTCTGCAGCGATCTGAAGAGCACACGTGCGCTTCAAATCACTGCAGAAAATGTCCGTAGAGAAAAAAAAGCCGATTCCATGCGCTCTGCCTGCAGCTCCTGCCATAGACAGAGCAGGAGCTGCCGGCAAAGCGCACGGAAGAAGTGACATTTCACTTCTTAGAACGCAGCGCTTCGGGCAGCAGCCGAAGCGCTGCGCTCTAAGACGCCACGTGCGCACGGCCCCTGCACAATCTCCATAGACTGTGCAGGGGACGCAGGACGCATGCAGTTACGCTGCGCTACAAAGCGCAGCGTAACTGCATGAATTACGCACACGTGCGCACATAGCCTTAGTGTCAGAGACCTTGCCCTCTCTTGAATCTCTTCATACCTTTCCAACCGCACTTTTAGTGTCTCCCACACAACCTTTTCATCCCACCTTATCTCTGTTGGCGTTCCTCAAGGCTCTGTCCTGGGACCCTTACTTTTTTCCATATATACATTTGGCCTGGGACAACTCATAAAGTCCCATGGCTTCCAGTACCACCTATATGCCGATGACACTCAGATCTACCTCTCTGGCCCAGATGTCACATCTCTGCTGTCCAGAATCCTGAGTGTCTATCGGCCATATCCTCCTTCTTCTCTCGCTTCCTAAAGCTCAATGTGGCCAAAACTGAACTAATCATATTTCCTCCATCTCACCTACACTCTCTACCTGATCTATCTATTACAATAAATAACATCACGCTCTCGCAAATACCCAACGTTTAGTGCCTCAGAGTGGCCTTCGGCTCTGCCTTGTCCTTCATACCACACATCTAATCCCTCACCACCTCCTGCCGTCTTCAATTCAATAATATTTCTAGAATCTGTCCCTTCCTCAATTCTCAATCTACAAAAACACTAGTGCATACCCTCATAATCTCCCACCTCGATTACTGCAACATCCTCCTCTGTGGCCTCCCTGCTAACACGCTCGCCCCTCTCCAGTCCATCCTTAATTCTGCTGCCCGACTGATCCACCTCTCTCCTCAATACCACCCCACTTCTCTTCTCTTCTCTTCAAATCCCTCCATTGGCTCCCAATCCTCCACCATATCCAATTCAAACTACTAACACTGACCTACAAAGCCATCCATAATCTATCTCCTGCTTATCTCTGAACTATTCTCCCACTCCACTCCAAAACGTAATCTCAGGTCCTTCCAATATCTCCTTCTCTCCTCCTCTTGCATTCACTCCTCATGCAACCGCCTCTAAGACTTCCCCCGAGCATCCCCTGTCTTCTGGAATTCGCTGCCTCAACACGTCAGATTATCTGCTATACTCGCAAGCTTCAAATGGAACTTGAAAACTCATCTGTTCAGAAATGCCTATAATCTTCAATGACCCCACTGCGTCACCACCACCACCACCACAGCTACTGCCTCACAACCGTGCGGAACTGCTGCCTCACCACCACCTGTGCTGCTGCCTCACCACCACCCGAGCTGCTGCCTCACCACCACCTGAGCTGCTGCCTCACCACCACCCGAGCTGCTGCCTCACCACCACCCGAGCTGCTGCCTCACCACCACCTGAGCTGCTACCTCACCACCACCTGAGCTGCTGCCTCACCACCACCTGAGCTGCTGCCTCACCACCACCTGAGCTGCTGCCTCACCACCACCTGTGCTGCTACCTCACCACTACCTGAGCTGCTGCCTCACCACCACCCGAGCTGCTGCCTCACCACCACCCGAGCTGCTGCCTCACCACCACCCGAGCTGCTGCCTCACCACCACCCGAGCTGGTGCCTCACCACCACCCGATCTGCTGCCTCACCACCACCCGAGCTGCTGTCTCACCACCACCCGATCTGCTGCCTCACCACCACCCGAGCTGCTGCCTCACCACCACCCGAGCTGCTGCCTCACCACCACCCGAGCTGCTGCCTCATCACCACCCGAGCTGCTGCCTCACCACCACCCGAGCTGCTGCCTCACCACTACCCGAGCTGCTGCCTCACCACCACCCGATCTGCTGCCTCACCACCACCCGAGCTGCTGCCTCACCACCACCCGAGCTGCTGCCTCACCACCACCCGATCTGCTGCCTCACCACCACCCGAGCTGCTGCCTCACCATCACCCGAGCTGCTGCCTTACCACCACCCGAGCTGGTGCCTCACCACCACCCGAGCTGCTGCCTCACCACCACCCGAGCTGCTGCCTCACCACCACCCGATCTGCTGCCTCACCACCACCCGAGCTGCTGCCTCACCACTACCCGAGCTGCTGCCTCGCCACCACCCGATCTGCTGCCTCACCACCACCAGAGCTGCTGCCTCACCACCACCCGAGCTGCTGCCTCACCACCACCCGAGCTGCTGCCTCACCACCACCCGAGCTGCTGCCTCACCACCACCCGAGCTGCTGCCTTACCACCACCCGAGCTGGTGCCTCACCACCACCCGAGCTGCTGCCTCACCACCACCCGAGCTGCTGCCTCACCACCACCCGAGCTGCTGCCTCACCACCACCCGAGCTGCTGCCTTACCACCACCCGAGCTGGTGCCTCACCACCACCCAAGCTGCTGCCTGATCATCACCTGAGCTTCTGCTTCACCACTGTGCCAGAACTGCCGCTCGCCCAACACCCCACCTAGTGTCTCCTCCCCAATAGGTCCTCTTCACTCTGTACCAGTCTGTCTATTGCAACTTGTATATATATTCTGTACGTAGCCCCTTCTCATGTACAGCACCATGGAATTAATGGTGCTTTATAAAAAAAAATAATAATAATAATAATAATAATAATAATTATTAAAAATTACAGCACTGGATATAGTCATTAGTATGTCAGATAAGCACTTCTTCCGCTGCGATTTCTTTTTTTCCCACTGTATAATAGAGATATTTCTCATGCGCATACTTGAAAGAGTCGATTCAAGCTTTTGTATGGTTACAATTGTCTGTGAATCACACTCGTGTAATTACAAAGCCACATATTCCACCCAGAAGCGCCACTTTTATAAAGTTAGTTTTAGCAGCTTTTGATTTTTCATGGACGATTACCACATGTGATAAAGTTATTGCATTTAGAGGGATTATAAAGCTTGTTTGACCCCTGGTAATCAAAACCACTGGCGACATGAATACTGTAGAGCGCCAATCTGTATTTCTTTTCTCTTCGTGTGGTGAATAAATGAACATAGAAAAGCTACAGATGGAATTTGTCAAAGCTTTTCTTTTTTTTTTTTTTTTTATTCTAGTTTGTACAAAGACAGTGGCTGCCAGGTCTATAAATGAAAATAACCATCTATTTTTAGAGGAAAGCAACTGCCGTGGAAAAGCAAACTTATGCTTCGAAATCAACTCTATAAAAGGAATACTCCTGTCCTTAAAAAAATGTTTTTCTTTTTATTCCTTTTTGTTATGGTCTTTACGCTTACAGTGCATTGTAATAACTGTTTATACAAATAAAAAATGTTTTGATGGGTTTGAATTTAAGAGTAAAGAAAACAACTGCAAATTTTCTTGAAACCACCAAAATGTAGCTACAAGTGCATCTCAATAAATTAAAATATAAATAAAAAAGAAATCTTTATTTTTATGTAAAATAAATCTTTATTTTTATATAGCGCTAACATATTCCACAGCGCTTTACATACATCAGGAACACTGTCCCCATTGGGGCTCACAATCTAAATCAGTATGTCTTTGGAGTGTGGGAGGAAACTGGAGAAAACCCACACAAACACGGGGAGAACATACAAACTCCTTGCAGATGGTGTCCTTGGTGGGATTTGAACCCCATGGCTGCAAGGCTGCAGTGCTAACCACTAAGCCACCATGCCTCCCGTTAAAGTTAATTTATTTCAGTCATTCAATACAAAAAGGGAAACGCATATATTATATAGTCATTACACACAGAGGGATCTATTCCTATATATTATATAGAGTCATTACACAGAGAGATCTGTTTCAAGTGTTTATTTCTGGTAATGTTGATGATTATGGCTTACAGCCAATGAAAACCCAAAAGTCTCAGAAAATTAGAATAGATACAATAAAACACCAGTAAAGGCTTCCTAAGCGTTTAAAATGGTCCTTTAGTCTGGTTCAGTAGGCTACACAATCATGGGGAAGACTGATGACTTGACAGATGTCCAGAAGGCAGTCATTGACACTTTCCACAAGGAGGGTAAGCCACAAAAGATCATTGCTAAAGAAGCTGGCTGTTCACAGAGTGCTGTATCCAAGCATATTAATGGAAAGTTGAGTGGAAGGAAAAAGTGTGGTAGAAAAAGGTGCACAAGCAACCGAGATAACCGCTGCCTTGATAGGATTTAGACATGGCCATTCAAAATTTTGGGGGAGATTGACAAGGAGTGGACTGGTGCTGGAGTCAGTGCTTCAAGAGCCTCCACACACAGACGTATCCAGGACATGGGCTACAACTGTCGCATTCCTGTGTCAAGCCACTCATGACCAATAGACAACACCAGAAGCGTCTTACCTGGGTCAAGGAGAAAAAGAACTGGACTGTTGCTCAGTTGTCTAAGGTGTTGTTTTCAGATGAAGGTAAATGTTACATCATTTGGAAATCGCGGTCCCAGAGTCTGGAGGAAGAGTGAAGAGGCCACAATCCAAGCTGCTGAGGTCTAGTGTGAAGTCTCCACAATCAGTGATGGTTTGGGGAGCCATGTCATCTGCTGGTGTAGCTCCACTGTGTTTTATCAAGACGAAAATCAGCACAAGCCGTCTACCAGGAAATTTTAGAGCACTTATTGCTTCTTTTTGGAGATGGAAATTTCATTTTCCAGCAGGACTTGGCACCTGTCTACACTGCCGAAAGTATATGTTCTTTCATCTGTGCATTGTGCCATTCCCCTGTTATTCCTGCTAGAAATTTATGAATAAATGGTCAACTAGGTGTTAAATTTCCTCTTGTTAAAGAGGTGTGTCCTCACAGAGTCTAATTCTGATTGGGTATTATTATGGGATGCTCTTAGAATATCAAGAGTGGACAGCATCTAATTGCGTAGGAATCAGAGATAGGAAAATCAATTAGCGAGACTCTGATCCATTGGCCAGGTCTGTAGTCTCTGTTTGCTGGCCAGGAGGCTCACAAATCTCTTACCTTCTGGATAGTCATTTTTTTATTAGCTTGCCTGCCACGATTTCATCTGTACATCATACTGCAATGATGACTACTCCCAAGCTCAGCTAAACTTAAGCCAAACCAGGGAAGGTAAGAGATTCTCAAGCCTCCCATCCAGTGGCCTATTGTCACATGTATAGGGACAGACTTAGGGCTACTTTTCATCTTATCATCTAGAATATCCACTTTAAACGTTTTTTTTTCTTTACACACTTGGGGAGTTAATGCACCTTCTGTTGCAGCAGCAGACTGGCTCAGCTGGCAGCAGTTAATCAATTTCCGGCCGGGATTTAAGCCCTCTGCTTCCTGGACTTATTGCTGGTTATCCTATTCAGTTAGGAGCTAGACAGGGAGCAGAGAGGATGTCTTGTTACTACTGCTGCTATCTGCTGCGATTGTTGTGAGTTGTTCTGTGGCGCCCCAGCACCGGCTTGCCACAACAGTGTTGCCCCCTCAAAAGGGTTAATACTGAGCCTGGAGGTAATTGGGGAAATCAGTGGCCAGTAAGTACTAACATCCAACGCAGTTTCTCCCTCAGGCCAGCAGAGGGAGCCTTGAACCTGGAGTTCCAGGGAGCATTCCTCAAGTCTGACCTGAGGGAGGAGTTAGTGTTCAGTCTGTGAGGAAAGTTTGGAGAGTGAAGACGCAGAGTAGTGCTGTCCTGTGGACTGGGGCCTGGAGCTGGAATAGCTTGGCCCAGTGAAGCAGGATTGGCAGAGAGGCACAGAGGAGAATTAGACATCGGAGTCTGTGGTTGCCAAGGTGTAAAACCCTTCCCTGGTAGCCGAATCTGAAGGGCAGGAGGACTGCAGGTCTCCTGGCCCCCAAAGCAACCTGAAGGTACATCTGCATCACCAGGGCCCGGTGTGGACTCCAGCAAAGAAGCACCAGAGAGGGCCTAAGCAGCCTACCACACAGGGAGAGGGACGTACCACCGGTCCCAGCAGCAAGAGGGCCATTGCTAATTCAGAGTGCAGGGTCCTGTGAAAGCAGAGGAAGAAGAGGGAGTAGGCCTCATACTCAGCTGGCCACAAAGATCACCTCAGTTACTTCCAGGCCGACCGGAGCCCTCTACCACCTGTAACGGTCTCCCAGGACTAACTGTTTGCACAGTAAAAGAGGAGAAGGTAAAGAGACTGTTGTTTGTGTCTGGTCCTTTCGCCGCCCTGTCAGCCCTGCACTACACCGCAACTACATTGACACTTACAAGCACCAACAGTTGCCCCGGGGCACCGCTCCACCTGTGGGGAGCAGGACCATCCAAGCTGCCATTACATCAGCCCCGGAGGCCCCATACAGCAGCGGCGGCTTAAAAGCCGCAAACCACAGGTTGCGTCACGAAGAATATAAACTTTAACAATCACCCCCTACACCACCGTCATATTAATTGACTCCCGCCAGGGTCACGGAGTCGGGCCCAGCCACCACTGATGACCCCCGGACTAGTCCGGCCCGGCATCGGGTGTCCCATAGCCCTGGGGTGGGCGAGTCAGTTCTTCTACCTCCTTTTCTTTGTACCCTTACCCACACACCTTCTGTTATTTCCTGGGGCAGGATTTTTGGTGTGTTTGAGTTTTTGTTACCCCCATCTGTTCTGTGTTTGTGGGTTGTTGGTCTCCGTCCAAGTCAATCCCCTGGGTGGTGGCGACTTAGTCATTAGGGCCTGGATAGGAGACAGGGCCACGATGATGGCTCATCTCTGACTACCATTAAGTCTACCATTGGGATAAGGGACAGCGCAGGGTCCCTAGTCGCAAGATCAGCCTAGGAGCCCTCCCCCATTACACCTATCCAGAGACTACTGACCTGGCCGATGGACCAGAGTCCTGAAAATCGATTCGACCATCTCTAGTAAAGACACATCACTTTAACAGTGGGAATGTTAGCATGGGTACAGTGTCCATTTTTTCATAAATATCTAGCAAGAAAAAAAGATATCTAAGAAGAGATGTGCCAGATTCAGGAACAGATGTAGGAGGGCGGCCTAGACGGTCATGTTCCTGTCCCAGAAAGCTCAAATTGCACCAAAATAATGTATAGTGTGATAAACAACGTTATGTAGACAAAATGTATAATGTACTAATGAGGTATAGTGAGGTATAGATGTAGCAGTGTTGGTAATGTGTAAGGTGTAGTGATGAGTGAGTGTACTCGCCACTGCCTGATACTTGAATGTGCATCGAGGTGCTCGAGTATGATCGTTACTCGATCAAGTTAGGGGTTGGGCTTTGCATACCCTCAGGACGCTATTCCAAGTCCTCCTACAGGGGCCTGCTGCTTTTGCTTGGTCCCTGTTTTTGTCATTAAGATTTTAAGATTTTTTTGTTAATATTTAGCATATAATACCAGCCATTTTTCCTGTACATCATCACCTTTTACATATTCTCTGCACTATACTGTATACTGTATATATATACTGTATATATTTGTTATACTGAGGCACACCTTACACACTTTACATTACATTTTCTATACCACCTTTTGCTTTTCATTCAGCTCTTTATCCTTTATTAGCTGTGGTCACATATTCCTTTGGTCCAGTTATTTATTCTACATTATTTCTTTGCATCTTGCAATTTTGGAAACCAACTTTGGTATACACACGTTATAATATATGTCCTGTTTTTTCAATCATGCTTTGAACTTAAAATTATTTTTTTTTTGTGTTTGCATATTTTTGTTATTGTTTGTACGCGGTTTGTGCCCCTCCTTTGCTTTTTTTCATCAATCCATTTTACTTGGTATTAATAAAATTGGTTATATCCCTATTCATGACTATTTTTCATTTTTTTTGTTCTTCTTTGAAGCATCCTTAAGTCAAGTCTATGGAGTGAGCGCATCCAATTAGTAGGCTCGGCCATCTATTGGGCGCGGCCCCGCTCTATAGAAGTATATGGAGTGGGCATGTCCGACTAGTAGGTTTGGCCGTCTAGTGGGCGCAGCCCCGCTCTATAGAAGTATATAGAGTGGGCGTGTCCAACTAGTAGGTCCGTCCATCTAGTGGGCGTGGCCTTGCTCTATACAAATGTGTGGAGTGAGCACGTCTGACTAGTAGGTTTGGCCGTCTAGTAGGCGCTGCCCCGCTCTATAGAAGTGTATGGAGTGGGTGTGTCCATCGAATAGGCTCGGCCGTCTAGTGGGCACGGCCCTGTTCTATAGAAGTGTATGGAGTGGGTGCTTCCAACTAGTAGGCCCGGCCATCTAATGAGTGCTGCCCTGCTCTATAGAAATGTATGGAGTGAGCATGTCCGATTTAAAGGCCTGGCCGTCTAGTGGGCATGGCCTCGCTCTATACAAGTGTATGGAGTGGGTGCGTCCTAATAGTAGGCACGGTCGTCTAGGGCGCAGCCTTGCTGAATACACTTATATTGAATGAAGCTGTGCCCTCTAGTCGGGTTCTGGCCAGGAACATGCATAGCAAACAATTGCGGTCATGTGATCCCCGTTACCAGCTCATAAATCGATAAATCCTCTCAGTGCACAAGTGTGCAGTCACACAGAGTGATTGTAGACCGGAAAACCCCTTTAAATCAGAGGTTGCTTTGAGAATATTTATTATTCTGCACTAAATAAACCAAATAGTGAAAAACAGTAATAACAATCAATGATAAAACATAAAGCATATGATAAAACTTGTAATTAAAATTACAAATATTAGGTACATTTTATAATAAACATTAAAGTTAATGTCAAGACTTTTACCTGATTTATAACACAAAACCTGAAGATACCAAACTCAGCCTCCAGATGGCGCTGCAGCTCCTGGAACTAAGAGACGCACCATTGTTATTAGTCGATTTAGTGACATGTACAGCTCTCAAGGAAAACTAAGAAAGAAGATACCAAGAAGAAATGCAAAATGCACTCATTGCCCTATAATATAATAATATAATTCTATTTATCACTAAACAATAGACGTATAGAGCCTGTACAGACGCATAAACATGACTATAATAGAAACCATTTAATTAATCCCGTTCTGTAGCAGAGAACTCTGAGCACATATTACATTCGTCATGCAATTAGGACAAATGTAATGTAGGAAATATACAGTCCACACTTTACCGTCATTTTTTGTCTTTATTTTAATTTTTCAATGGTATGATAGAACACTAATTATAATTTTGTGGCGTTCACTACCTCTCAGCAGTGAAAGTAAATGACAGTGAAGATTTTTACTATCACTGATGTTGAGGGGTGGGCAGGACTATGGGAATGGGGAGAAGCGAATATTCAGTTTGGATTTACATGCGTTTGGTTAGCCGGCGTGCGTCACTGAATTCTTCGGGGTGTACAGCAAGATAACCGGAGAAGCTACAGCAATAAAAGTTACTGATTCTGAATAGGCTGCTCAAGACCTATTTCAGGATACTAACAGTATTGTACTAAAAAATCACCTGACAGATTCCCTTTAAAGAGGTGGTGACTACTCTGCAATAGTGGCCAAGTCTCTGTAAAACTGATAGGGAAGGCTTTTTCTAAATAGCTAGTTAAGCCAATTCTGCCTCTGAGCGGCGCTATTGCAGTTCACTCATCCCCATAAAGTGACCCCGGGGCTCTGTGACCTCTGAGATCCGGTGATGTCACGGCAACTTCCAGTTGACTCAACTTCACCGAACCCGGCCCCAGTCTCCCTGAGTGCCTGGGCTGTGGATGGAGTTTCATCCCTTGTCACAGCCCAGCATCGCTCCTGCTTACAGCGCTTTGCAGTGAAGGAGAGAGTGCAGGACATGCTGTGCTATGACGCTGGGCTGTGATCAGCAGTAAAACACCACCCACAGCCAGTCACTCAGGAAGACTGGGGCCGGGCTTGGTGATGTCAGGTCAACTGAAAGTTGACGTGACATCACTTGATCTCAGAGGTCACGGAGCCGGGGGTCACTTCATGGGGATGAGTGGACCGCAATAGCGCCACTCAGAGGCAGAATTGGCTGAACAAGGCATTTGAAAAAAGCTTTCCCTATGGGTTTTACAGGGATGTGGCCATTATTGCAGAGTAGTGAACCACCCCTTTAAGTATCCTGAATTCATTGCACAACCCCCCCCAAAATTTGATACCTATCCTGACATCGGTCAAGTGAGATAAACGTGTGACAAGTTATCAAGAGGCTGCAGTTCTGAGTCACATAACCTCTCCTCTGATAACCTAGTTGGATGAGAGCTTGCTTTTTGTAGGGCGACTGACACCTATTGCTAAATTGGGAACTTTTGTGTCCTCTTTGATTGGTGCAATGTATTCTCCATTTATTCTTCGTAAGACTGCTGAAGATAGCTTAGAACAGGTTCAATGCTTCCCATTGAGAATGAATGGATCAGCATTGCGAATGGTCAACTGGGGCCCCGGTCAAACAGGTGACAAAATCCTCCAATATGGATATTTGTGGGCGTCTCAGTATTTGAACCCCCACAAACCAAGAAGTTATCCCTTATCCTATGGATAGATGATAATAACTTCTTCTTACTGGAATACACCCTTGAAATTTTTTTGGGGGGAGGTGAAAATTTTTACATTACCAATTGTGTGACTTAAATATTAATTAATATATATATATATATATATGTATATCAATGGAAAAAACAAAGAAAATGTATATATATGTATATATATATATATATATATATATATATATATATATATATATATAGAGAGAGAGAGAGAGAGAGAGAGAGACAGAGAGAGAGAGAGAGAGAGAGACAGTAATTCAGTATATAAATTTGTGGTAAAGGGGCAAGTAGGCCTAAAACCAATTATTTGGCTTCTGGCTGCCATTGAAATAAAGTAACCCTGCTGGGTAACAAAGGGGGCCCTTGTCTCTGTCAAACTATTTACATGCTGTGGTTACTATTGACCATGCCATCTAGGCCCCCACAGTGATTGCATGGGCACAGCTAGTGTAGCACTTCTTGGTGGTTTACAGTAGTTAAATCATAGTGGCTTAAGGGGTTAAAAAAATCTGAAATTCTATGTCACTTAATTTCTAAAAGGGAGTCTGTCGGTATGTTTTTGCTACCTCATCTGAGAGCAGCATGATGTAGGAAAAGAGACCCTGATTCCAGTGATGTGTCACTTAGTTTACTGGGTGCAGCCGTTGCGACACAATCAGAGTTCTTAGCTGTAGCATGCAGCCAAGCTCAAAAAGCTAAAACCACTCACTTAACAGCTTTCTGTTTGCATTGTATATTGACAATGAGATGCTTATCACAACATGGGGTGTGGCCGGACAACTGCCTATTAGCCCTGTAGTCCAGTCAGTGATAATCTCCTGGTGATAAAACCTTCATTATAAATAAACAACAGAACACAGCCTGAAAAGTGACACAAATCAGTGTCTCAGCCCCTAAATCATGCTGCCCTCAAATTAGATAGCAAAAATCTGCTGACAGATTCTATTTTAATATATCTTTATAGCAGTTCCATCTAATACCAAATCTGTTACATTTACATAGATTTAAATGATAACTTTCTGGTTGCCTGTATTACTCCTCACCTCCCTCTAATTTTTATTAACTGATATATACTTGTGTTTTAATATTTATTCATATCTTTTTTTTTGCTTTTTTATCCCTTTTTCTTTTTTTTCTTTTTATTATATTATGCATTTAATGACAATATGATCACGTTGACACAGTGGCGTTTGTTTATCCCAAACTTAAAAGACGACAGATCTTCTCCATGAAACGCTTTATAATTGGAAAGCGTAATAAAAGCCCCATGAACTCGTGGCCCCAGACGGCCCATTCTATAATGAAAATAGCACAGTCACAATATTTGTTTGGTCAGTATTATATTGCTGCATATACTAAAGAGAGCTATAGAAAATATGTTGTAAAAAAAACCAGTTAAATTAAATTTGACTTCCCTAACACTGCGCCTCGGTGTTCCCAGCTGGAGATATACCCCACTTCTGCATAACGTGGGTTGTACAGAATATGTTGTTCCTTTTTTAGTCCCATACTGCTAATGTAATTGGCAGATATAAGGTAATCAATAAAATAATTGGTTGGTCTGCTGGTAACACAACATGATCCTGTGGATTATATGTAATTGCCTGTTGTGTAGTAGCCTTGAAAAAAAATGCTTAATACAGCTTTTTGGAATGAATTGTCTCTAACTTTTGGATATTTTTCACCACAGTTCTGTATTGTTTGGCTCTGGAAAGCAGATAGACACTGTTGGGCAATTCACTAATTTTGTATAATACTTTTATATTCGCTCACCCAGTTGGCAAATGTGATTTTGCTCATACAATAATGCACAAAAAGCTTTCTGGATGTGTGGAATAAATTCTAAGCAGTCTTCCAAAATAAAGTATTTTAATATTAATATTGGCTGTGTACTGATGGACCAGGGGTTCCTAAACTGGCCCTCAGCCTAAAGACCCTTCGTTATCCCTTATCTCAGAGGTAGGCTTGATGGTAGCCAGGTCCGAGCCCCTAGCGTGACCCTGACTCGTGTCTGAGCCTTAATCTTACTCCCCCCACCCTGGGAATAGACCAGAAACCCAGTAACCAAATCCCACAGAAAAGACATGGAAAAGGGAGGAAAAACCTCATACAAACTGCACTCAAATGCAAAGGAAAGACTATATGTCTACAGGGGAACAGGGGAATAAAAAAAGGGTAGTGAAAACCCTCACAACAGGGGAACGTTCACACCATGCAGAAAAGCAACTGTAGTTCACCATAAATTGGACAACCACTGACACCGGGATCACTGATGCTATCTTCGGCGGTCTCCTACTAAACTCCCCAGCCTTAAATAGGAAGAGGCCATCTGTGGATGGTAATCAGTAACCCGGCTCTCAGAAGAGTAACACACTGCTCAAAACATGATTAACTCCTGCATGGCTGGGAACAGTGAAACAACTCAGCCAACGCCCAGCAAAGCTGAGCACTTAAGAGAGACCAGGTTGCCTGTCGGACTCTGCATTGTGAACAGAGTCCGACGTAGTTGTAACCTGCATGTGTGGATCCGGACAGCGCATGACAAATATGTTCTACTAAGCTGCTCAGTTAAAGGGGTTGTTTCACCTTAAACCCCCTTAAACGCTTCCAGATATGGTGATTTTCCATTTTTGCATTTCAGTTTATTCCTCCCTTTCTTCTAAGAGCCATAGCTATTTCTTTGCAGCCAGTATAGCTGTGTGAGGACTTGTTTTTGTTGGACGGATTGCACTTTTATATGGCCTTATCCATTTTACCATGCAAGGGAAAAAAAAATTACTATACCGCAATTATTTTTTGGGGATTTGTAAATACGTCGTGCATTGTGTGGTCAAAATGACCTTGCTTTATGATTCTCCAGAGAAGTAAAACAAATGAAATATCAAATACACATGGTCAAAAAAAAAAAATTGAAATTTGTAAAAAAATAAAATAAATAATAATTTTTGTTATATTTCCATTTTTTGAGAACCATAACATTTTCATTCTTTAGTCTACAGAGCTGTGTGAGGTCTTGTTTTTGCTGTGTGGCGAGCTGATGTTTTTATTGTTATACTTTGGAGTTAGATATAATTTTTTTATCGCTTTCTATTGAATTTTTTGTTGTGGTGCAGTGGACGAAAAAATGAATTCTGGTGTTCTATTTTTTTCTTTTTACAGTATTTACCGATTGGGTTATTTAATTTTAGATTTTGCTTGATTGGACTTTTTGGGACACTGCGATACTACGTGTGTTTTTGTATTTTTATATTTCTTTGTTTTTAATGGAGGAAAAGGGAGAGGATCCTTTCACTTTAAAAACATTTTTTACAGTATTTTGTAGTTCTAAGGGATTTGAACCTGCGATTGTCCAATACTATTGTATTGCAGCAAAAAATTAAGGTCTGATTGTGTTTTCAGCAGATAAAGTTTTTTGTGCAATAAAACTTTATTACAAGGGGTATATGACACGCCCACCAGGGCCGTAGGGGGTACTCGGAACCGGACCGGTTCTGGTTTTAGAGAGTTCACGGTGGCAGGGCCCGACTCTGTGACCCTAGCAGTGTCGTTTTAAATGACGATGATGAGTGGGGCATATGTACAGGGGATAAGTTTGTGACGCCACCCGTGGTATGAGGCAAGATATGGGCCGCTGCTGCTATTCAGTTCCCCTGGGGTCGGTGGTGATGCAGCAGACGTGATTGAGCTTTCTACGGGTAGAGCTTAGCCCCAGGGCAGGTAAATCGGTGATAGAGTCTATGGTGTTAAGATGTAATGGCGGGGTGCAAAGCCGAAGGCGCAGGCAATAACTGGGCAACACAGGAGTGCAGTCACAGTTCTTTACTCACAGTTGATAGTTCCAGGTTACCACGACTAGTCAAATGCTGCCCTCGGAATGCTGGGTCCTGCTGTGATGGGCCCCAGCCGATTCCCGGATAGTTTGGAGGCACAAGACCAGTGTAACTTTCTGTGTTCCTTCCCTGGTTGTCTTCCTGCGCTGGCTTCTACCACCGGCCCCGCGTCTCACACAGTGCCCTGAGCCAGTGTCCGCGGATCCCTTTTATGGGTGGCTTTCTTGTCTCGTCTCCTTGATCCTATGTGGTCACCTTTTCAGTGGGTTATGTGTGGTGGTGGCTTCGGTACTTGAAGTATCCTGAGCCTCCGGTTTCCTAGCTGAGCCTGGTTGTTCTCCATTAGTTTTCCCGTGGCTCTAGGACTCCTTCTTCCTTTCCTCCTACTCCTTTACGATCCCTCAGAGGAGCTCCAGAAGCTCCGGCCCTCAGGACCGCTCTCCTCCGCGTCCACTTCCTGACTCACCAACATTCTACAGTCTGCTCCCACCAGCTCAACCCCACCTCCAGACTGGTTTTGGGACTGTGCTCTCCCATAGGAGCAACTCACCCTCACCACGGCCTAATGGAGTGTTGCTAAATTGAGATTGTGTGTTTGTGTGTGTGTACAACGACTTGTGGCCTCCTTCTTACCCAGGAATGGGATAACACACCTCTGGCTGAGGTGCAGTACCTCTGTGGCGACTGGACTCTCAGGGGCACCACATATACATAGAAATCAGAAGACCTAATAACCAGTGATGAGCAAGCACAAATGTGCTACAGTGCTCTTTCCTTGAGTCAAGCATGTTGGACACTCTGATGGGCTCAACTAGAGTATCGAGTATAATGGAAGTAAATGATTGGGCAGTCCAGCTCTCCACCCACATACAGCCAGCCTTAAGCAGAGCATTTTCAAAGGAGGATGGGCTGTTTTTACACACAGCATTCGAACATGCTATTTTTACCCCCAATGAGAGCCATTCCGAGACTGCAAGCTGCTCACTGTGTCGCTGACTCCGATTATTCACATTCTGTGTCAGTTCGCTGACCAAGGACACATCCGAGCACCTGTAATACTCAGCTAAGCACCGAGCGTACCCAAGCACCCCTGACGCTCAAGCAAGTATCAAGCAGTGGCAAGGACGCTCATCATTACTAATAACAAAACTTATAATGGGCCCTAAGGCTGCCTGGACATGATCGGGGTTCAAAGCATTTTGGACGAAGTGTGTTTTAGCTGTGTCCAAAAGGCTGCATTGTACAGTACAAGCACAGTGGATGAGATTTGTAGAAATCTCCTGCCCGCTGTGCTTGTTTTTCTCGCAGCGAAAACTGACTTGCGGCGCGGCTTTCCAAGCCACAGCATGTCGATTCTTTGCTGTGGAGATGTGAGTGTCCTCCGCAGGGAGAACACAGCGAGAAGACCACCACTGCCCGAGCCCGGATCGTGGGCACAAGCAGCTGCGGGCTCCTGTGGAGGAGACTCGCAGCCCTGCAGGTCAGGACCTGCTGCGTCCTTAAGGCCACTTTACACTCTGCGATATCGGTACCAATATCGCTAGCGTGGGTACCCGCCCCCATTGGTTGTGCGACACGGGCAAATCGCTGCCCGTGGCGCACAACATCGCCCAGACCCGTCACACTACTTACCTGCCTAGCGACGTCGCTGTGACCGACGAACCGCCTCCTGTGGCAGCACACATCGCTCCGTGTGACACCGCAGGAACGAGGAAGCTCTCCTTACCTGCCTCCCGGCCACTATGCGGAAGGAAGGAGGTGGGCAGGATGTTACGTCCCGCTCCGCCCCTCCGCTGCTATTGGGCGGCCGCTCAGTTACGTCGCTGTGACGTCAAAATACAATAGCAATCCATTAGGCTCGAAACATATTCTCAAATGGAGGAAACCACGGGAAAAACCAGTAGGAATGAACCGTGGAAAGAGATGCAAACCACAGGCAGCATTCAAAGACAGGAGGACAAAGGTGGCTAGTATGCAAAAAATAACAAATATTTATTAAATGGTGAACACATCATTACAAAAAAAAGGGGGGTATCCAGACCTCTGTCCTCTGCACTGCTGGCACTTTATTTTGTTACTCTTTGACAAACAGGCTGCACTGGGTATGTTTTTGGATTGAATACGTATTTATGCTGTTACTGTTTTTTATCATCCTAGCCACTCGTGCAGCCTTTTGTATGTATCTTTGTGTATTAACAATCGTTGTGCAATTCATTGTGCCAGCTTGATGTCATGCCTTTCTATCTTCTCCACGATACTTTTTTGTAATGATGTGTTCACCATTTAATAAATATTTGTTATTTTTTGCATACTAGCCACCTTTGGTCGCTGTGACGTCGCACGGACCGCCCCCTTAGAAAGGAGGCGGTTCGCCGGTCACAGCGACGTCGCCGGGCAGGTAAGTATGTGTGACGGGTCTGGGCGATGTTGTGCGGCACGGGCATTGATTTGCCCGTGTCGCGCACCAGATGGGGGCGGGTACGCACACTAGCGATATCAGGATCGATATCGCAGTGTGTAAAGCCCACTTAAGAGTACTATGCCTTTAACCAATATGGGTCAGCCCATACGATGATATCATGTCTATGGAATCTTCTGATTTATTGGCAACATCAGAGTTAATTAGAGACTCATCTGTGGATGTATTTTAATGCACACCTGAATCACACTGCTTCTTTGTGTAGTATCATGGTAAAGTCAAAAGAAATCAGCCAAGATCTCAGGAAGAGAATTGTCTGGTTCATCCTTGGGTGCAATTTCCAGATACCTGAAGATGCCTCGTTCATCTGTACAAACAATTATAAGAAAGAACAAACAAGAAGGGAAAGTTCAGCCATGAAAAGTTGCCAATACAAGTCTATGGGTGGATGAAAAACATGTACAACACACGGATGATGTCAGTGTACAGTCCCTGTCCTGTCCGTATTTAACATTGGAGAGGATAGGAAAAATGTTGTAATTTATTCACTTATTTATTTAGTTAGTGTTTTTTACAGATGAAGCAATAAATAAATAACGCATTAATGGTAAAAAGGGACACACTGATGCAAACACTGATTAAACCAGTACCATTTTTTCACGTATGTGTTTTACTACTGAGGCCTAATTAAAACTATAATAATCAAATCATGTTTATTTATAAAAAAGTTTCTTAAAAATCCCCAAATAATGCAAAGATGATTAAATTTAAAGATACAAATTTGGTATCGCCACACTTTGCGACAGGCTCAATTTGGAGCCAAAACATTTTGCACAATTTGGGGTTCAAATAAACCATACTCCCATTTAGTTTTGATGACTCTGGTGCTTTTAAGTTCCTCTTTATGTATTTGGTATCACCGTATTCATACCATGTTGCATGCTGGTATATATTGTATGACTGTGAAATATACTTTTATAGTGCAAAAGTAATAATAGATAAAAAGAGCTATTCACATTTGTTATTTGCGCAAATGTAGTGATCTGTAGAATAAGTATACATATTATGCATAACTTACAATGAACAGTGAAAAAAAAATGGTAACAGAGAATAAAATAAAATAAAATAAATAAAAAATAAATAATTAAATAAATAAATAAAAAATAATAAATAAATATATACAAAAAAACCCAAATAAAAATAAATAAAAGAAAAGAAAAATGCAATTCATCCCAGAATGGTTATGTCAATAGAAACTTAAAAAAGTAATGGCTCTCAAAGTGCAGGCATGGGAAAAAATTGTAAAACATAATGTAAACAAAAATGATTGGACTAATCAGCACTAGAGTTGGCCTTGGCCGCCACCTACCCGATGACACTTACCGTTTTTATTTTGAGTCCTGCTCTACTGTCACATATACATCAAACCATAATGCTGCCGTCATACCGGGCCACCTAATCCAAAGAGGAGCCAGGATGCCATCAGGTAACAATCGGCCCCTAGCCCTGCGGCTCAGCGATTAATCACGTGGCTGCTGGATCGGGTCCTGCAAATTGATTTGCAATAACTAGTCGGTGCGTAACCAAATATGTAAGATTGGCTCACCCCTTTAGCTCTATATCAGATAAAGTTGATATTTTTCTTAGTACATGTTTTCTACGATTTCACCACTAGATGGCAATATTACATTCTAATTAATTCTAAACAAGAAACATACACGTTTCCAGTCATCATAGAATATGAACTTGCTGATTTTTAAATACTATTCTTTGGGTAAAAAACAACTGCTTTAGCACTAAATACCTGACTTACAAGGAATCAGACATTGGTTAGGCATAATGCTTAGCCCCAGTAGTTTACATATAAAATAGGTCATTTCTTTCTCTTAAAGGGGTTATCCAAGATTACATAGGTCCCCACCGTCTTAGATTCAGTGGGATTGTCCCAATTTGAGGGCTCAGACCCACTGTCCCGACAGTCGGGGTGTAACGCCCATGCTGACGTCACCTTACCTATTATTCCTATTATTCATAGCAGTTATGCATAATGTTCGTGTGTCTCTTAACTTTCTCCCCTATAATACTTCACTTTCTACTTTCCCCTCTGATCTCTACACCCAGTAATGAACTGTTCATCTCTCCCTCCATCCTCCCCACCCATCTCACCCTCTCCTCAGATCTGTTCCTCTACTTTACACCCTTTGTCTCCAGACACACACGGCCACCTCATGGTCTCTCCTGCTCCCACCTACTAACACTCTCACTGCTTCTCCTCACTGCTGGGGATATCTCTCCTAATCCTGGTCCTCTTCACCACATCCCCATTGTCACAACTAACTGCCATCCACACTCTAAGGCCCCCTTCACACGTCCGTGAAAATCCCGCACGTGTTTCACGGACGTGTCAAAGGTGCGTTTTCCCCTCCGTGAGCCGTGTTTATGGCACTACGTGTGTTCTCCGTGTGTTCTCCGCGATAACACACGGAGAACGGGAACTTTCAGCTCACCTGTCCCTGGCGTCGCTGTCCGTGGTGCTGATGTTCGGTTTCCCCGCTGCTGCTGCTTCCGGCCGCAGGGAAGTGAATATTAAATGAGCATAATGAGCGGTGGTCAGCAGCAAGTGACAGCAGCGGCAGAAACAGGAGGGCTGGAGAAGGCGAGTAAAGATTTGTTATTTTTTCTCTGACACGTGAGTTTTCTCCGGCGCGTGTCACACGGGACCGCATCTACACTTCATCCGTGTGGTCCGTATGTGGGCCGTGTGACACCCGTGCTGCCGGAGAAAAACGGACATGCATCCGTGTGGAGCACACGGGCTCACGTCTGCTCCACACGGAGGCACAGGCCAATGGCTGCACCTGTGCGTGCACATAAACCCATTGATTTTAATGGGTTTACGTGTGCCCGCGTCTTCGGTACATGCGGGCACAGACCTAGCACGTACCGGAGACACGTGCGTGTGAAGGGAGCCTAACACAAATTTCCGCAACCCTTTTAACCTCATACCCATCCATCCAGCCCCCACTCCACCAGTCCCACCAACAGGAGCTCTATGGAACGCTCGCTCTGTCTGTAATAAACGTCCCTACATCCATGATCTTTTCATCACTAATAAACTTTCCATTCTTGGCATCACAGAAACCTGGCTCACCCCCTCTGACACAGCGTCTCCTGCTGCACTTTCTTATGGTGGTCTCCAACTCTCTCACACCCCCCGCCCCAGTAACAAGCATGGTGGAGGAGTTGGTTTGCTCCTGTCCGACCAATGCTCCTTTACACCAATTCCACTGCCACCCTCAGTTACTCTCCCCTCTTTTGAGGCGCACTCCGTACGAATCTACTCCCCTTCCAGCCTACAACTGGCCATCATTTATCGCCCCCCCAGGGCCAGCTACTGCCTTTTTTGACCATTTCACCACCTGGCTACTACATTTCCTTTCCACTGATATCCCCACCATCATCATGGGTGACTTTAACATCCCCATTGACACTTTTCACTCATCTGTCTCTAAACTTCTAACACTCGCTTCCTCCTTCGGCCTCACTCAATGGTCCTCTGCAGCTACTCACAAAGATGGCCACACGCTGGACCTCATCTTCACTCGTCTCTGTTCCCTATCTACCCTCTCTAACTCGCCTCTCCCCCTGTCTGACCACAACCTACTCACATTCTCTTCCCTCTCTTCTCTAAATACGCAACCCTCCCTCCACAATCTTTCACACCAGCGCAGAAATCTCAATCACCTTGATTTACACTCACTTTCTCAGTCTCTTTTCCCTCTTGCAGACATTGCATTTCTACATGATGCAGATGCCGCTGCCACTTTATACAACACCACCATCTCTGCAGCTCTCGAATCAGCCGCCCCCCTCACACACACCAAAACCCGCATCAACAGGCAACCCTGGAACCAGACTAAAGAATTGAGACGGGCTTCCAGAATTGCTGAGCGCAGATGGAAGAGGTCTCATTCCACTGAGCACTTCATTACATACAAACAGGTTCTCACCACTTTCAAGTCTGCACTCACTGCTGCAAAACAAACCTACTTCTCATCCCTCATATCCTCTCTATCCCACAACCCTAAACAGCTATTCAACACTTTCAACTCTCTCTCCGTATCCCGGCACCACCTCCCTCTCCTTTCATCTCATCTGAAGACTTTGCCTCTTTCTTCAAGCAGAAGATCGACAACATCCGAGCAAGCTTTGGCCCACAATCACCACAGCCACTCCTCACAACTACTCAGCCTCCTTCCTCCAAATCCAGCTTCTCCACCATGACAAAAGATCATCTATCCACTCTACTCTCAAGATCACATCTCACAACCTGCCTGCTTGATCCACTCCCATCCCACCTCATCCCCAATCTCACCACAGTCTTCATCCCAACCTTAACCCATCTCTTCAACCTATCACTAACAACTGGTGTATTCCCTTCATGCTTTAAACATGCCTCAATCACAACCATCCTCAAAAAGCCCTCCCTTGACCCTTCCTCTGAGTCAAACTATTGCCCCATATCACTTCTCCCCTATGCCTCAAAACTACTGGAACAGCATGTCCATCTTGAACTGTCCTCATACCTCTCTTCCTGATCCCTCTTTGACCGGTTACAATCTAGCTTCCGACCCCATCATTCCACTGAAACTGCCCTAACCAAAGTCACTAATGGCATAATCCAAGCGACACTACTCTGTCCTCCTCCTCCTGGACCTGTCCTCTGCCTTTGACACAGTAGACCACTCCCTTCTACTACAGATTCTCTCATCTCTGGGCATCGCGGACTTGGCCCTATCTTGGATCTCCTCATACTGAACCAACCAAACTTTCAGCGTCTCCCACTCTCACACCACTTCCTCATCTCGTCCCCTATCTGTCGGAGTCCCCCAAGGTTCAGTTCTTGGACCTCTGCTATTCTCCATTTACACCTTCGGCCTGGGACAGCTCATAGAGTCCCACGGTTGTCAGTATCATCTCTAAGCTGATGATACTCAGATCTACTTCTCTGCACCTGACATCACCTCCCTACTAACCAGAATCCCACAATGTCTGTCTGCTTTTTCATCCTTTTTCTCTGCTCGATTCTTAAAATTGAACATGGACAAAACAGAATTCATTGTCTTTCCTCCTCCTCGCTCAACCCCCCTACCTGACATATCCATCAATGTCAATGGCTGCTCACTTTCCCCAGTGCCACGTGCTCGCTGCCTGGGAGTAATCCTAGACTCTGATCTCTCTTTCAAGCCACACATCCAAGCCCTCTTCACTTCCTGCGGCCTCCAACTCAAAAATATTTCCCGGATCCGTACATTCCTTTCCCAAGAAGCTGCAAAAACCCTAGTACATGACCTTATCTCCCGCATGGATTATTGCAACCTCCTGCTCTGTGGCCTCCCTTCTAACAGTCTCGCACCCCTACAATCTATTCTAAACTTTGCTGCCCGGCTAATTCACCTGTCCCCCCGCTACTCCCCGACCTCTCATCTCTGCTAATCCCTTCACTGGCTTCCCATTGCCCAACGACTCCAGTTCAAAACACTAACAATGACCTACAAAGCCATCCACAACCTGTCTCCTCCCTACATCTCTGACCTAGTCTGCCGGTACTTACCTGCACGTAACCTTTGATCCTCACAAGATCTCCTTCTCTACTCCCCTCTCATCTCCTCTTCCCACCATCGCATCCAAGATTTCTCCCGTGCCTCCCCCATACTCTGGAATGCTCTGCCTCAACACATCAGGCTCTCGCCTACCTTGATAAGCTTCAAAAGGAACCTGAAGACCCACCTCTTCCGACAAGCCTACAACCTGCCGTCTGATACAGCGCCGCACAATCAGCTCTACCCTAACCTACTGTATCCTCACCTATCCCTTGTAGACTGTGAGCCTTCGCGGGCAGGGACCTCTCTCCTCCTGTACCAGTCTGTGCCTTGTATTGTTTATGATTATTGTACTTTTCCCTATTATATATACCCCTTTCCCATGTAAAGCGCCATGGAATTGATGGCGCTATAATAATAAATAATAATAATAATACCATTTTAATGTTTTTCACTTTTTTCAGATAGTCCATTGTAATTTTTCAGCCTAGTATTCCAATAGCAGTTCTGCTTTTCATTATTCCCCTATACAGTACATTGTGACTGGTGTGCAACTCTTTATCCTATTGTTTAGTTGTATATTTTTGAGGCTTGCACCTTGTTCACACCATAGGTGTTCCAGACATACATTCTTTAATTAGTATGCATTTTCTGTCTGAGAACCCTGCCCCACCCATAGCCATGTGTCTTATTTCACATATATAGCTTGGTCCTTTGCTTCCCATACAGAGCAAGTTTTTTAACTGCAGGTGAGGTTACATATAGGCTAGGGACCCCAAAAATAGAGATTACCTTGGCGTTTGGTTTTGGGGCTCCTTTGCATTGATCAATACAATGGCTAAACATCTCTCATTCCTATTATTCATAGCAGTTATGCACATACAATTTTCATGTTTTTCACTTTTTTCAAATAGTCCATTGTATTTTTCATTCTAGTATTCCCATAGCCGTTCTGCTTTTCATTATTCCCCTATACCAGGGGTCTCAAACACGCGGCCCGCGGGCCGCATGCGGCCCGTCAGGCTGCTTCGTGCGGCCCCAGGCCCGTGCCCCTGTTCACTATCGCGGCCGGTGCAGGGGGACCCATGACATACCCAGTACGTCATGGTGACATCGCAGCCCCGGTGGCTACGATCGCTGTTTGCATTGCAAATAGCAAATATACCTTAGAATCGGGGAGGAGGGAGCCTCATGAGGGGTGGTATCTCCTCCCCGGACCTACGGAGGCTGTGATTGGCTGTGCGGCGTTCGTCAGCCAATCACAGCCACTGTAATGTTACAGCCATTGAAAATGGCTGTAACATTGAAATCCAGCCCTGATCAGTGCAGCTGTAGCACCGATCATTGGCTGGAGCTGGGTGACCTCAGTTTCACCCGCCCCCAGCTCTGATTGGAGAGATCGGTCACAAGGCCGGTCTCTCCAATCACTGTGGATCTAGGGCTGGAGACCGCTCCCTCAGCTTCACTCCAGCGTCCGTGGGTGGAAGCCGAAAGCGATCGGTAAATTATAGCGCCCCCTCTCATAGGCCGCCGCCACTGCCCCCCCCCCCATTACTACAGGATGGGGACATTACTATAGAATAGGGACAAGGTGGGCACATTACTATAGAATAGGGACAAGGTGGGCACATGTGTATAGGATGGGGACAAGGTGGGCACATGTCTATAGAATAGGGACAAGGTGGGCACATGTCTATAGGATGGGGACAAGGTGGGCACATGACTATAGAATAGGGACAAGGTGGGCACATGACTATAGCATGGGGACAAGGTGGGCACATGACTATAGGATGGGGACAAGGTGGGCACATGACTATAGAATAGGGACAAGGTGGGCACATGACTATAGGATGGGGACAAGGTGGGCACATGTCTATAGAACAGGGACAAGGTGGGCACATGTCTATAGGATGGGGACAAGGTCGGCACATGACTATAGGATGGGGACAAGGTGGGCACATGACTATAGAATAGGGACGAGGTGGGCACATGACTATAGGATGGGGACAAGGTGGGCACATGTCTATAGAATAGGGACAAGGTGGGCACATGTCTATAGGATGGGGACAAGGTGGGCACATGTCTATAGGATGGGGACAAGGTGGGCACATGACTATAGAATAGGGACAAGGTGGGCACATGACTATAGGATGGGGACAAGGTGGGCACATGTCTATAGAACAGGGACAAGGTGGGCACATGTCTATAGGATGGGGACAAGGTCGGCACATGACTATAGAATAGGGACAAGGTGGGCACATGACTATAGGATGGGGACAAGGTGGGCACATGTCTATAGAATAGGGACAAGGTGGGCACATGTCTATAGGATGGGGACAAGGTGGGCACATGTCTATAGGATGGGGACAAGGTGGGCACATGACTATAGAATAGGGACAAGGTGGGCACATGACTATAGGATGGGGACAAGGTGGGCACATGACTATAGAATAGGGACAAGGTGGGCACATGACTATAGGATGGGGACAAGGTGGGCACATGGTTATAGGATGGGGACAAGGCTTGGGACATTACTAAAAGATGGGGACATTACAAGGATGGGCATAATACTATTGGATGGGGACATTACTATAGAATAGGGACAAGGCTGGGGTCATTACTATAGGATGGGGAACAAGGTAGGTACATTACTATAGGATGGGGAACATTACTAAAAGATGTTGGCCAAAATTTCTATATAGTGATAATTGTAAGACTATTAGTTACAAGAAAGGGATAAAATGTAAAAAAAAAAATAAAAATAAAACATGACTTTTTTTTACCATCAAAATGGTTTTTTTTTGTTTTTTTTATATTTAACCAAAGAATGTGCACATTTGTTACAATAAACAAGTGAAAATGTTTAAAATCAGTCATCCAAAGGTGTGTAAAAAAATATATATGGTACCAAAAAAAATGTCACTTTGTCCCGCAAAGAATGCGCCCCCCCAAATTATTTTTCTCCTCTGTGCGGCCCATACACCCAGCCGAGTTTGAGACCCCTGCCCTATACATTATGACTTGTGTGCAACTCTTTATCCTATTGTTTAGGCGTCACCACACTGTCCTGCCCTCTAACTTCGACGGGACGTTGGTTTCCCCACCTGTCTAGGCATCCTGCGGCAGCTGTCCCGTCCAATGGTGCTGTCTCCTGGAGCTTCTGTGCAACTTGCAGGCTTTTAGCTCTCCCCAAAGGGTGTGCGCGTGGCCACAACACTTTTCTTACAGGGCCAGTGTCTCTTCACCCGGAAGTGCCTCTCAGATTAGTTGAGAGGTTGCAGGTATTTAAAGCACTTGTTCCCTTTAGGAAGTGCCTGTGTGACGCCCTGGGCAAGCTAGGGGTCACAGGTAACTACATCACCACACCCTACACCCCGGTTAGGTACACCAAGGCTAGACCAGAAACCCTTGTTGCCTTCCTCCAGGGGCTGATGTTCACACCAGGGGGTGGAGCCAGGCGGTTGGTCTCCACCCACCAAGGAGTTCACAGCCCTGGAGGCGGGAAAAGTAGGGAGTTAAGCTAGGGAAGTGGAAGTGTGAGGAGTGAAGTGGTAGGAGAGCAAGCAAAAACTGACTGAGAGCGTCCGGGTGTGTGCCCCGGACAGTGACAGCAAGGTTAGCAGATGGCGGTGACCGTCTGCAGGAGTGGCCGATCAGAGTTGCCGAAAGGACCGTGGACGGGTGGTGGCCCGGCGGTACCGGAGCGGTACACAAAGTGAGGCCAGCACCATTGGCAGGGGCCTTTCGGATCCCGGCAAGGCTTGGAGTCGCCGTAATTTGCCAAATCCGTCAGTGAAGGGGACCTCCGGGTTTCCAAACAACTAAGTCCCGATTGAAGGCAAAGGTCCAACCGTGAGAGAGGGACACCGCCACCGCCAAGGCACCAGTTCCTCAGGGCCAGTGCCTGCGGGCAAAGAGGGGCTCCTCCGGCCCATATCCAAGCCGGGGAGCGGGTTACCGGTGGGAACCCATCGATACCAACAACAGTACTAGGTGCAGGGAAAGAGACAGTCACCGTCAACTACCGGGGAAAAGCAACAGCAGCCGTCCGTGGGAACCGTCTTTCCAGCCGTGTGTTTTACCGTGAACTGTATCAACGTCTCAGGCTGAGTGAGTACCACAGTGCCGTATGGCACAGCGCTGCCCCCGCGTCCCTGCACCTCATCAGGCCCCATAACCCGCCTAACATCCTGTCCTACCCCATCACCGAGCCCCGGGACCATCAACCCCCTACCCATGGAGGGGAGGACTAACAACTTAGCTGCTCCAGTCACCGCTCCCGGGATCCCCGTTCAGAGCAGTGGTGGTGTCACTAAAATCACCACAACCGTGGGTGGCGTCACGGACAATAACCATATCCCCAACACCAAACCCCCTTTCACTCACGGGCGAGGAGCGCCGCTCGAGACCCCGGGATCCGGCCCGTTGCTCGAGCCACCGAGCAGCAGCAGCAGCCGCAGAGCAGCGGCGTCTGGACCCGAGCAGTGGGAGAGCGTAGCGTTGCCACCCTCCTCCCCGCCTGCGACAACTTGGCGTCACGAACAGGATCCTACCGTTCTACCAATTGGTGGAAGTGCGCCTTGTGTGACTGCCGGAGGTGTCCGGCCGGAAAATTCCAGAAGCCGCCATCTTTGGCGCGGAAAGTTCCCGCTCGAGCGTTTTCTCGAGTAGTGGACGCGCGAAGGCCAAAACCCCGCCCCGATAGAGGAGGGGCCGGAAAGAGGCTAAGGTGGACGAAATGGCGGCTGGCCGCATGTAGCTTGCGGCTCTACAAGTAAAGACGCTGAGACCCTACAATCCACTGATCCCCGCCAAGAATGTCCACTCCACCTAGCTATGCGGAGGCTACCGAGCCGGTGCCCGGGACAGCGGCATGGCTGAGGGCCCGAACGGCAGGGATCTGCCGACACTACCGGAGCCGGATCTGTAGACTGATGGAGCAGTGGACCGCAGAGGTGGAGGGGGTAGCTGCGGTTGCATGGGTGTATGGAATGGAGGCCATGTTGGAGGAGCTGGAGAATGACCCACGCCCCTGTGTCCCCGAGGGACCGGCCGTTGTGGCTGAGGGACCCGGTCTGCCCCTGGCCCCCATGCCGCCTCCGTTCTCCATGCCCGTGCATCTCGCTACGTATGGCCCGTCGGGTGCACACCCCTCCGTGACGGTGACTGAAAGAGTGGCGAGCCTGGAGGCTGCGGCAGCTGGCGGCAACCCGCCTGGCGCAGGGGCGGAAGATAGCGACTCCGGGCCTGACACCGAACCCGTTTCAGAAGAGGATGAAGGAGTCATCGCCCTACATGACATGGAGGCCACTTACATTCCCCGGGGTGGAAATAATGGGTATCGGGCAGCCCTTCCTCGCCGCGCCTGCTATGCGCTGGAGGGGCTGGTGCCCGTGTTCTTCCACCCAGATCCGGGTGGGGGAGATGAAAGCCAGTAGTAAGGACAGCGGAGCACCGTTGTCCCCGTCCCCGTCGGGACCACCTGTGTGTGTTTGTGTTGTAAAAGTTTTAGAAGTTTTTGGAAAATGAAAATGAATGATCACCGCGAAATATCACCTGATTGACTACCTTGATTGAAACGGGCCGTTTCCGGCACCGTTGTCCCCGTGGGGACCGTTTGAAAAGTTGCGTAAGGGACTCCTTACGGACAAGCCCGTGAACTTGCAGGGCAACCACAAACGTTAGTGGCATGTAAATATGTTATGTTGCAGCTTCCGACAGTTGCCGCCTCCAGAGAGGCAGATTGGAGGAAGGGCCCTCAGTGGAGCAGGCTGGGGCCCAGCCACCACAGGAACCGGTGGCATTCCTCTGGGGGTTCTAGGGGATCCTCATGGACGTGGGTCCCCTGGGAAGGACAGATCCTGCTCGGGTAACTTGGTGCAGGACTGGGGTCAAGAGGTGCTGCCTGTTTTCTTAGGGGCAGCATCAGGGCCAGGTTGCTTGGGTGGGTGAGAGCGGAAGCCGTAACCGTTAACCGTTTGAAACTGTTACCGTAACGTTTAAGCAAAGTGCCTCCCGTTGTGGGATGATGTTCTTCTACTTGTATTGTTTTTCTTATCTTTTTCAGAAAAATAAAACCGGTGTTGGACGGGCAGCCCGCGGACGGTCTGCATTTTGCTAAGGGGGAATGTGACGCCCTGGGCAAGCCAGGGGTCACAGGTAACTACATCACCACACCCTACACCCCGGTTAGGTACACCAAAGCTAGACCAGAAACCCTTGTTGCCTTCCTCCAGGGGCTGATGTTCACACCAGGGGGTGGAGCCAGGCGGTTGGTCTCCACCCACCGAGGAGTTCACAGCCCTGGAGGCGGGAAAAGTAGGGAGTTAAGCTAGGGAAGTGGAAGTGTGGGGAGTGAAGTGGTAGGAGAGCAAGCAAAAACTGACTGAGAGCGTCCGGGTGTGTGCCCCGGACAGTGACAGCAAGGTTAGCAGACGGCGGTGACCGTCTGCAGGAGTGGCCGATCAGAGTTGCTGAAAGGACCGTGGACGGGTGGTGGCCCGGCGGTACCGGAGCGGTACACAAAGTGAGGCCAGCACCATTGGCAGGGGCCTTTCGGATCCCGGCAAGGCTTGGAGTCACCGTAATTTGCCAAATCCGTCAGTGAAGGGGACCTCCGGGTTTCCAAACAACTAAGTCCCGATTGAAGGCAAAGGTCCAACCGTGAGAGAGGGACACCGCCACCGCCAAGGCACCAGTTGCTCAGGGTCAGTGCCTGCGGGCAAAGAGGGGCTCCTCCGGCCCATATCCAAGCTGGGGAGCGGGTTACCGGTGGGAACCCATCGATACCAACAACAGTACTAGGTGCAGGGAAAGAGACAGTCACCATCAACTACCGGGGAAAAGCAACAGCAGCCGTCCGTGGGAACCGTCTTTCCAGCCGTGTGTTTTACCGTGAACTGTGTCAACGTCTCAGGCTGAGTGAGTACCACAGTGCTGTATGGCACAGCGCTGCCCCCGCGTCCCTGCACCTCATCAGGCCCCATAACCCGCCTGACATCCTGTCCTACCCAATCACCGGGCCCCGGGACCATCAACCCCCTACCCACGGAGGGGAGGACTAACAACTTAGCTGCTCCAGTCACCGCTCCCGGGATCCCCGTTCAGAGCAGCGGTGGTGTCACTAAAATCACCACAACCGTGGGTGGCGTCACGGACAATAACCATATCCCCAACACCAAACCCCCTTTCACTCACGGGCGAGGAGCGCCGCTCGAGACCCCGGGATCCGGCCCATCGCTCGAGCCACCGATCAGCAGCAGCAGCCGCAGAGCAGCGGCGGCCGGACCCGAGCAGTGGGAGAGCACAGCGTTGCCACCCTCCTCCCCGCCCGCGACACCTGGGTAATGAGTTAAAATAACGGAGTGGTGGTCAGATAGGAGCGCTAGGGAACAGGAGGACAGGAAGGATTTTAAAATTACAAACCTTTTATTTAGTTTAAAAACCCTCTAATGGCCACTGCACGTTTCAACAGCTGATTGCTGTCTGGGTAATGAGTTAGTTACATTGCTAGTTGGCAGGTCCCTTAGAGAAACTGCTAATATTGTGTTGTTTGCTGCTGCTGACATTGGTTTATATTTCAATGCTGTGCCATCTTGCTGATCTGCTGCTACTGCTACCATCCTTGCCGGCCGACTTACATGATACCCAGCACTGCAAGTATCCACACCAATCGCTGCTGCTGTATCATCCATCTATCCATTCATCTTACTCTGCCTGCTGTTGCTGCCGCTTCTACCTGTAGACTGTACTGTGTTCATGGCGCGAGCTGTTGGGGTACTGCTGATCCCCTGGGACTGCCCTCTGACGGCTGCTTATCAGCGTGTGTACCTGCTGCCACCTCCGATGGCAGTACTGAAGACTCGGCGGCCGGTTCAGTTCACTCCCCCAGGCAAGAACTTTCAGTCAAGCGAACCAGCTAATACAGTGCTCGCCCCGCAAGCATAACAAGGGGTTTTGTCCCAACTTCTTTTCACCTCTCCGTAGCTCCTCTTTCTCGGGGCTTGGGACCACACCTTTATGCACTTGCATAAATTAAGTATTCTTCTCTCATCTCTCCAAGATTCAAACTTGTGAACTCCTTGTCCATAGGCTGAAGCTCTAACCATGAACCACTGCTTTGACTGAGGAATAGAAGGATTTAGCATACTTGACATATATTGCAGGCACGGAACCCAGAAGCAGATTATACAGGTACATAGAGATACATCTGTAGACAGCAGTGTAATTCTATGTATCTGTATTATAGAGGTGAAAAAAAGTCAGATTTTTTTGTCTGTTCCTTTAAAAGTGATATAAAATAATGAGCAATAATCCATTTTTTACCCCCTTCCCAGAACTCAAACTGAGAACCTTTAAACACATCAGAAGGAGATAATGCTTTTGCCACACACTCAGGCGACATCAGAGATAGAATTTTGTAATCTTGAAGCTACAGTGCAGCCTTTGACTCCATAGGACAATAATACTGGTACATAGCGATACATTGTATAGAGCAGTATATTTCTATATTCCTGTATTCTAAAGCAAGAATAAAAGAGATATTTTTTCTTATTATAAAATTACTCAGAAATAATTAAAAAAAAAATTACAATTATTGCCTTTTTTAATGCACTAAAGCTTAATTTTTAAAGCCGCATGGGGTCCCTTGTATTGTGTTAAACAGTTAAGATGAAGCACACAGCTGGGGGTTGCAGCCTCCAGCTGTTTGCTTTATCTGCACTGCGTATCAAAATACAGGGAACCCTGCACCATTTTTGCCAATTATTTTTCATACCGTATTTTTATACTCCACCTAAGCACCCAGACAGGTAGTGTGAGGGCAACCAATCACAGAGGCCGGCACAGAGGGTGGGTGTGGGAGGCAGTGAATATGCATGAGATTTAATGAGTGGAACCAGAAGCAGTGTGACAGTCATGCCAAGGCTTAGTAAGTATAACTGTCCTGCTTTAATCCCCATTTTGCTTACTTTTTTTTTATCCGGCTGGTCGAGTCCAAACAGTATCATGGTTTTTCCCTGAGAAGTCAGTGTTCGGGGTCTGTGCATGGACACTGGGTGTTCGGTACGGACCATGAACTTTACAGTTCGGGTTCGCCCATCACAATATACAACCGCATCTAAGGTGGCACGAGTGTGCATGACCTCTTCCTCGGTGAAGACGCTATTTCCACATTTATATGTTTAGGGGAGAATTGCATGACTTTTATGTCTGCCTACACCAAGAAACAAAGTCTGTGGAATCATAAAAAATGTGAGAACAAAAGAGGTGATCAGAACATGTACAATACATTTTTGCGTTGTCGTAATTAATCTACAAAGAACGTTGAGGCAGATGAAATGTTGTTTGCATTGAGTAGAAAGTGAAATGTAATTATTTTTCACCAGCCATGTTCCTTAATGTCAATGACAAATTGAATCCAACTAGGTATCAAGACAGAATAAATGCCGAGTGTTTGTGCGCTCAGTATCCCAATCAATTTAGCTTTTTCTTTTGACCTCCTTCCTTTTAACTTTCATTCTCCGTCGTCTGCAAAATGGTTTGAGTTTAAATCAGTTTCTGAAAAGGGGATACTGGATATCGGTGATCAAAAGCTCTTCCCCAGTAACCAATGTACAAGGGTACATATATAGGGTGTGTGTGCACACAGCATTACTGATGAGTGAGCATGCTTGGCACTGCTCGATACTCGATCAAGTAACAAGGTGCTCAAGATGCTCGGTAGCTGACCATGTGGGTGCTCGATATGCTCGATTTCCCTTCCCGGACGGCATTTTTTCTCTCATTTTTCCAGACGTTCCGGGGGAAAAGAGAAGGAGAGAGATCTCATCCCTGGGGGTGTTGGGGTGGCTAACTTGCTCTGTGTAGTCGATGCAGAGGTTCTCTTGCCGCAGTGTGGCCTGCCATTACATCTTCACACCCCGTTTGCCACTCTAGTGCAACAAAGCCACAAAAGTCCATTCATCTGCTGAGACAAGCACTCTGACATAAGAGGGTTTCTGTTATGATTCAGTGATGGAGGAGGATTAAAGTTGTAGAAACTAAGAAACCCAGAGAATCACCAGAGTGGTTGGAAACTCAGCTGACTGCAGACCTCTAACTGACAACACAACTAGAAGTAGCCGTGTGACGTGCCTACGATGACCTGGTCGCCTCGACACAGCCGGAGAGCTATTTGTTCCTAAAGAGAGAAAAACAAGGAAAGCTAATCTGCCTTCAGAGCAGTTCCCCAAAGATTATAGGTAGCACTCAAACATGTAAAGCCGGTGAGACAAGATAAAATTCAGTACACAGGTAGAGAACAGATTCAGCAAAGATGAGGCCCAAACTATCTATATAGGAAAGGACAGAAAAGAGCACTGTCTGCAGCCGCGCAAAACCCTAACAAAAAAACAACACACCTGATATGAAAAAACTGAGACCACACGATCTCTCCCCCACTATATCAGTACTCTGGTGTTACTGGGATCCAAGCAAAACACTAATATAGAGGAAGGACTGAAATTAATATCAAGCACGACAAAACAAAAATACATTGCAGACTATGGACCTGGGTACACAGACATTCCCAGCAGGGAATAATCCAACTCAACCCAGAACTCCACACAAACAGAAACTAGGAAACAAGCCTTAATACCACATAAATAAAAACGACAGAAAGTGGAAACAAAGCGGCAAATGATACAAAGACAAAACCTATCTGCAAGTATTTCAGGTGGAAACAGAAGATAGGACAGGCTCCAGAATGTCCACAGCACCACAGGAGAAAACATTGATCACTGGCCCAGACCAAGAGAACACTACTCAGTTATATAGGCCCAGTCTGAGCAGCCTGATTTCCAATCATCAGCAGCTGTCTGGCATCTGTTAAGCAGACTAACTCTACTACCAGCACTGGCCACAAGAGAGAGCCCCAAACCGGAACCCAGTCCAAATGTTTTCACAACAGGTTTCTTTCAATCACTGGAACTTTACTGGTTGGCTTCAAACAGAAATCTTCATCTCGCATATTGCGGGCACCAGCTCTGACCCCAATGGGGTTCCTTCTAGTCTCAATCACAAAGTCCAATTTGTAGGCCCACTGCTTCCCTGGCACTTGGGTCTCTGGGAGAACCACTAAGCCTCTCATCTCTTCTAAAGACTTCACAATATGTGGGAGGCTCATTTTCTGCTCTCCCGTTTGGTTTCCACCCTCACTTTAGGGTCTCACTAACTGTCAGTCTCTTAAGGTTTTTTTTTAAGTATTTCTTCCAGGGAACGAATGCCACTCAGACCGTCCGGACTAAACCCGCTCCAGGGAACATAGTTACAGTCAATCCTTCCACTTGCAGGACCCTACATGTCTGGTGTCCGAGTTTGACCCCGAAGGTCTCCCCAAATCACTACTATAGGCTTCTTATCCGTTTCTCTTCACTGGGGACTCTCCTGTCCTCTCTGTAGTGTTTGCCCTTTTTATAAAGTCCACCCCTCCCTGCCCGTAAACCCTTCCTAGCCAAAGGGTACCAGAGAAACAGTCATTTGAACAACATTGCCACCTGGTGGCCACACAACGAACAGCACTCAACTTTATTATTTATCTATACAATGTCTGTTACCTCTGCGGGGGTGGCAGAGCCTCAGACCACCTTACAGGAGGTTCAGGAAAAAATGCTCTCATTGACTTCTATTGTGCTTGTTATTCGAGTCAAGCCCGTCCGAGAATCTGACCCGCTCGATTCGAGTACCGAGCACTTTTTTAGCACTCACTCATTATTATATGGCATGTTTCAATGCTGATGCACCTGCCAAGTTTTTCCAGGCAAAACTGCTTTAATTCTATAGGTGGTGGTCACCTTTCTGATGCAGCTTTGCCAGACGTTTTGCTGTCGTTTTTGTGGCAGTTCCAGCACTAGCATCTTTGCTCTATACATTAAAGAAGTTGTCATTTTTTAATCGCTTCAGGGTTTCTGAAATGTCCAAGACATGAAGACGTGAAATCATGCAGCCAGTGTCTTATCCATACTGCCCATGGATATGTCAGCATGTAGCATCTCTCAGGTTCTCTTTAAACTATGTTCACCAGTGTAAAATAAACATAACAGATACTCACCTCCGATGTCGATATTGTTATACCTTGTGAGTCCTGCCGCAAATCAGTGGGCTCTGAAAAGCTGCTTTCAGGGTCATAATGGTTGCTGTCACAGAGGTTGTGATCCTAACTGGGCCTGGGGGTACAGGTACCCGCTAACGCCAGCATTTATTTCAGCTGGATGTGTGTCCAAGAGCGCACATCCAGCTGGAATACATCACAGCACAGAGACCCATTGGGTCCATGCACTGTGATACACGCTGCTGGGCAAACAGTGGCTGACAGCTGACATCCATACTATGACTGGTGTTGTGAATGTTAGTTATGTCTTGGCTGCTGGGAGGCTCCCTCTGGTGGCCAGGAAGGGTTTGGACAGAGACCAGGTGTGTTGTGCAGTGGGTGTTTCCTTTCCTAACTCTCTGCTTATTTAAGTCCTGGTCTGATTGCAGGCTGTTGCCGGATGTCAGTTGTTCTTTGTATCTCTAGCCTGCTTAATCCTGCTCTACATCACATCCACTCCAGATAAGTTCTTGCTCTTTACTTATTGCCTGGTTCTTTTGCTTATCTGGGTTTGTTATTTGTTGTGGTTGGTTTCAGTTTATTTCCTTCCAGGGATTTTCCCCCTCAGTGGATTGTTGAGGAACTCCCTGCAGTTCTGTGTGGATTATAGCTCCTTTGGGTCCATGTGTTTATGGCTTGTTGAATTTGTTATAATTCTTGTTTTCTGTTCATTGGTATGACAAGGGCACCTGGTATAGGACGGAGTTCAGATCGAGCGATCTGAGGGCCTTTTTGTACTATCAGGAAGTTGGTATTTTGCAGGGTTTTTCTCTGGCTACCATCAGTCCCTTTCCTGTCCTTTCCTATTTTAGTCAGCGGGGGCCTCACCTTTTGCTAATCCTGTCATCTACCTGTGTATTGTGTTTTTCCTATATCACCGCAGTCTTTGAATGTGGGGGGCTTGCTATTCTTGTCTATTTTATGAGGCAGAGAGTTATTCATCTTTCCTACCTTTAGGATAGTTAGTTCTCCGGCTGGGTTCGCGGTGCACAGGATGTTAGTTCACCCCTCGACTACTTCTAGTTGTGTTGGTTAGTAAGGGGATGGCGGCCAGATTAGTTGCCAATGCTCTTGTCACCTTTTTGCCAATGATTTGTGGTGATCTTCCATGGTTCCGGATCATAACAGACTGGGGGGTGGCGCATGAGACTGACATCATGCACCATGGCACGCACTCCAATGTCAACTGTCGATCACAGCGCGCTAGCTACCAAGGACACCGGGAGATGTGGGAGCGAGGAAAGGTGAGAAGAATGTTTCTGTTTTTTGTTTGGTTTTTTTAATTTATGCATTAGAGACAGAATGGGGACATACTGTATATACCAGGACAAGGACCATGTATACCAGGAGTAGGACCACATATATATATATATATATATATATATATATATATATATATATATATATATATATCAGGAGGAGGACTATATATCAGGATGGGGGAAATATATACCAGGAGAAGGACCATGTATACATGTATACTACGATGGGAACTATGTATATCAGTATGGGGACATGTATACCAGGATGAGGACCATATATACCAGGTAGGGAACCATGTATACCAAGATGGAGACCATATATACCAGGATAGGGACCATATATTACATGAAGGGGGGCATACATACCAGTATGAGAGACATATATACCAGGATTGGGGGTAGTTTGTATGTCTTTATAGGATTTAGAACGCTACAGGTGCCCATACATCTGACCGACGTGCGGAGGGGGGGGGGCAGGTGCAAATTTTGCATAGTTGCCCATCGCACTCTAGTTACGCTTTGCTTGCACTTGCTTCAGATGGACTTTGTACATTTGTAAGACGTGTGAGAACTACAGCATATAAGGGGCCACAGTGACTGCAATGTTCATATGGCATAACATGTCACACAATGCCCAGGACACCAAGCTATGTCATCGCTTGAATGGCGCTGTTACAGGAGGTGAGTATCTGTTATCTTTATTTTACACTGGGGAATATAATATTTAAGAAGGTGTTGTCCGAGTAGGTGACAACCCCTTTAAATCCTTTTAAACTAGTGGTATATTGCCTTATTGCTCAGAGTGCTATCATTGCATAATTGTGGGTGATCTGGCCTTCATAATCTTCACAACTTGAGAATAAAGCAGCCGCATTGCCACAAGTGCAAAACTGTGACCTCTTTTATTTCTTCCCTGCACTGCTGCCCTCCTAGCCACCTGGTTGTGCCAGGAACTACAGCCAACCCCAATCACATGACAATCGGTGACTGTAATGCAATGCTGCTCCTGCCCTGCTACCTGTCAGTTATCGGGATCAGCAGATATTCCAGAGGTCAAACCCCCACCAATCATAAAATGAATTGCAGATCGTTTGGATATTCCATCGTTTTTTAAATGGAAATAACCAAGGTAAAAATCCTGATAAGAATTTCTCATTCACACATTTTGTATATTTGTCCATTCAATGTTAAAGGAAAAAAATGCTTGCACTGTGGTAATAATAGCAAACGGCATGACGCTGCGGAAAAATTGTGATCTACAATAAAGAATATAAAATTCTACAGAACGATTTCCAGAACCAACCTCACAACCTAATGGTGATTTCTTCTGGTAAATGAAAACGACAGAAACATTTCCACTTCTTAGTGGAAGTGATATAATTTACTTGGACTTCGCTCAAAACCAATGAATGTTATGAAATGAATCCCTGCAAAGAGCCGGCGTCTTCTCACAATCGGGCAATTCACTTCTGCAAGTGCTGGATAAATAGGCTGCAATTTCTGGGAGCAAACTCCAATAGAGGATAAGTAGAAATGTACTTGAAGTTGAATTCTAATGATCTAATGGCCGGCAAAGTAAAAATGGAAACTTTTACCACTTATTCTATTATGTGTGCTAAACAATCTAAAGAAGAAACTACAAGCCCAAATAATAAAAATATTAAATTTTATTATTAATTAAAATTTAAACAAATAGGGAAGAGACACCAAACACATAGTACATAAAAACAAAAGAAAGAAGCAATTTGGTGCGAAACGCGCGTCAGGATCCTGCTTCTGTATTTACTTACCTTAGGTAATATACTTTTATTGAATGGGATTTAAATATATGATGTATCTTTTTGTCTAATTGGGCACATTTCTCTTTTATGCATATAGTTTTAAGAGGATACATCTGTTGTTGGATATCCTCTTTCCTTACAAGGTTGTTTTGCACTATTATATTTTGGTATATAAATTGAATATATTTATTGTAATCATACATATTTTGTTTTTTATATATTAACAATAGTATATACCATATATCTATATCCCCTTATATACTTAATGATCAATATCTTTTTCAACTATTTAATTGTCAGGTGTCCGCCTGCTTTTCTCCCTTTGTTTTTATGTACTATGTGTTTGGGGTCTCTTCCCTATTTGTTTACATTTTAATGAATTAATAATAACATTTAATATTTTTACTGTTTGGGCTTGTATTTTCTTCTTTGGGTTGTTTAGTATATAATGCATTTAGCCCTTACATGTTTAGTGTGGTCAATGGTGCATTATGTGTACTACCCAGAAGAGGGAACTCTTGTATTACATATCTGTGTAAGAGACAATGGTAATGTTACAGACTGTGTAAATGGGAATCTTCAATTATACTAATAATACTATTCTACAGTCTTAGTATAAATGCGTAACGTCTCACTCTTTGGTGTACAAAGATTTCCTTTTGGTGCCTAATGTAAGAGTTTAACAATTTTCTCCCCATGCCCTTTTTCCCAAATTTACCAGTCGTTTTATTTATAATACAGACTTGATATTTTCTTCCGATCCCATCCGCCGCAAACAGGGCAGGATTCCCCATAAGGTCAACCTATGGCACAGCAGTCAGAAGGGGCAAATATACAGAAGAAATAATCTAATATCTACAAATTTTTCAGTATTATTTTAAAAAGGTAATACAAAATACTATTTTTTTTTTTTTAAAAAAAACTTATATCCATTTACATTAAATAAATTGAGCAGTACTTTTATGTCGCCCATCTCTACAGATTGTCACAGTAGACAGTGCTGCAGTTGCTTACTACTGTGGGAGATGTGAGTGCAGCCCCGGCATTCTGCTTCTATATCTGCTGCCTCTGTAGCTTTTAACTGCGACAGAAGATAAAGGGGCAGAGTTAGTAACAGTCTGTGACACCAGCGCTGGGGGAGAAGGGGCAGCCAATTATATTTTTTGGGCTAGGGAATAGAAATGTGTACATTTTACCATGGCTGCACACATAATCAGGACTGATAGGTCACCCTAAAACTCTATAGTACAGTACACTGAACTTCTCTATGATTTCATAGCTCACCTCCATTATACATATACTTGCCAACTCTTCCAGAATGTCCACTCAGGGGCGGACATATCATTGGTGCTGCCTGTTTGGCCTCACAGGGGCCAAAGAGGTTTGGGGGGCCTATTTCTACCTCCAAAGCAGGTGGAATTGTTCATTATGATGAGCTTTTAGTGGTTTGCACTGCAGCCTTGCAGCGCTGGGGTCCTGGGTTCTAGTCCCACTTAGGACAACATCTGCAAGGAGTTTGTATGTTCTCCCCGTGTTTGTGTGGGTTTCCTCCGGGTTCTCCGGTTTCCTCCCATACTCCTAAAAACATACTGATAGGGAATTTAGATTGTGAGCCCCAAAGGGGACAGTGTTGCCAATGTATGCAAAGCGCTGTGGAATTAATAGCACTATATAAGTGAATAAATATTATATATAATATTATTACAAAGGGCCCACATATTGTTCTTGCACAGGGATCCTCTTCTGTCTGCGTTCACCACTGCGTCCAATAGTTCCTTAGAAGAAATGGAGATCTCTAGAACTCCTGGAAGAGTCTGCAGATCTTTCGGGACCTGTCAAATGTGACTTGTAAAGACAGTTAATGCTCTCAAAAAGGGAAAATGATGTATCAGTAAAACATAAATTGCACTGAAATTAAAAATATATAGTTATCTTTGTTGACTTTCTTCCATCAAATGGCTAGTAAATATGTTCTTACCCCACTTGGTATTGTTTTTCAGAGTAACAATAGTGGAAACTTGCTGTTAAATATTCGTCAAGACGAGACACTTTCTTGCCAGTCTTAATTAGGGGCGTGCAGGAGTCAAATGCTCCAGAGCCATTAAGCTACCCACATCACTTTGTCGCGGGCGGGGAGGACGCCGTCGCTGCTGCGCTCTCGCTAACGCTCGGGTCCGGCGCTGCTGCTGCTCGGTGGCTCAAGCGGTGGGCCGGATCCGGGGACTCGAGCGGCGCTCCTCGCCCGTGAGTGAAAGGGTGGTTGGTTTGGGGGATTTTGTTCGTGACGCCACCCACGGGTCGTGGTGAAGATAGGCACCACCGCTGCTGATGACGGGGATCCCGGGAGCGATGGTAGGGAGCAGCTGGGATGTTGTTTTCCCCCTTCGTGGGTAGGGGTCGGTGGTCCGGGGGCCCGGTAATGTTGTGACGGGGAGGCAGGGTTGCCGAGGTGCAGGGTTGCAGGGACAGTGCGGCACGGTGCCGGATGGCACGGGTGTACTCACTCAGCAAGAAAGGTACAAAGTCCTCGGTAAACCAAACGGCTGGATGGACGGGTCCCGCAGCCGGCTACAGTGTTTCTCCCCGGACAGGTGATGGCGGCTGCCTTTCCCTGCACCTTGATGTTCTCCTTCTGACTACTATGGATTCCCAACGGTAGTCCGTTCCCTGCTGTATGGGTACCGGAGGAGCCCGTTTGCCCGCAGGCGCTGGCCCTTGGGTCTCTAGCCTTAGGCGGTAGCTGTATACCCTCACGGTGTGGGCTGTTGCCTTCAATCGGGACTTTTGCTGTTGTGAAACCCCTGGGGTTCCAGTCACATTCGGATCTGACTATTTACGGCGGCTCCTAGCCTGGTCGGGGTCCGATGGCCCTGCCTGTGTGTGCTGGCTTCACTTCGCTCCCCAGTCGGTACCGGCGGGCCGTCGCCCGACCCCGGTCCTATGGTTCCGTGTTGCTCCACCACTCCTGCAGACGGCCACCACCGTCTGCCAACCTTGCTGTCAGTGCCTGGGCCACAAACCCAGACACCCAAGTGCTTAGTCCTCACTCCTCAAACTCCAACGCTCGACTCCTAACTCTTCCCGCCTCCAGGCCTGTGAACTCCTCGGTGGGTGGGGCCAACCGCTTGGCTCCGCCCCACCTGGTGTGGACATCAGACACTGGAGGGAGGCAACAAGGGTTTTTGTTTGGCTGGTGTCCCTGTCTAATGGGGGTGGGGGGTGTTTGTATGTTATCTGTGACGACCTGGCTAGGCCAGGGCGCCACAACTTCATGAACCAGGAGCGTCTGATGAGTGAAGTGCTCTACCATGTGCCACGACACAAATTTTACTCCAGTCACAGACTGGATGGAGATTTGTGTCAGAGAGAACACCACAGCTCATAATAGATTAGGCAAACCATGATGTCACGCCCCCGTCCTGCCCCAGCATTGCCCATTTTGGTGGAACAGGAAGAAACTATAGTGAAAACATCAAAACTCACAATATTTTTGAACAACTACAAGTGACGCAAATGTTTTTCGACTTTTCAAAAGAATTTTGCTGGCGGACAAAGACAGAAATGGGCCTCTGTGCAAGAACAATTTAGGGGTCTTTTGCAGCCCAAGACCTCATCAAAATGAACAATTCCCCCTTGTCTGGAGGTATAAATGGGCCCCTTTACCTCTTCGGGCCCCGTGCAATGATAAGTCAGCCCCTGTTTTCCAGTAAATTGCGTGGAAAAGTACCAACATTTTTCAATGAGGGCCAATGAGTACAAAAAGGAAGACAATACTTTTTACTTTCTTTACTGCAATTCACCTATTTCAGAAAATCACAAACACTGTGAAATCACATCGTGTGGAAAAGGCCTTGGGGTATGATTAGTTGAGATTTTTTTTATGCAGTTTTTTGAAACCAAAGCCAAAGTTGGTTTTAAAAAAGTATTTTCTTTCCAGTTGTCATACGTTTATAATTCATTCTAGTCTTAAATGTCAGAAACCACGTAAAGTAAACCCTGGGAGTGGAAACGTGGAGCTTTATTTGGGCTTCTAATGGTTCATGTATAGGGAGAGCTTCTTTCTGTTTTTCTTAATTCAGTTGTTAAATTTGAATTCACATATTGCTTCTTTTCCCATAATGAAAAAGACGTGGAAAAAAAAAACCCCAAGCAGAATCTGCTGCTACATCCATGTAATAAAAAATCTGCATGGGCATACACTAAGGGGTACTTTGCACCTTGCGACATCGCTACTGCGATATCGTCGGGGTCAAATCGAAAGTGACGCACATCCGGCGCCGGTAAAGCCTAGAAGCACCGATAAACGATCTCAAAAGCTTTGAAAATCGGTGATCTGTGTAGCGTCGGACATTTTCATAATGTCGCACCAATAGGAGATACGATGTTGTTCCTCGTTCCTGCAGCACCATACATCGCTGTGTATGAAGCCGCAGGAGCGAGGAACATCTCCTTACCTGCCTCCACCGGCTATGCGAAGGAAGGAGGTGGGCGGGATGTTTACGTCCCGCTCATCTCCGTCCCTCCGCTTCTATTGGCCGCCTGCCGTGTGACATCGCTGTGACGCTGCACGACCCGCCCCCTTAGGAGGAAGGAGGCGGGTCGCCGGCCAGAGCGACGTCGCAGGGAAGGTAAGTGCGTGTGAAGCTGCCGTAGCAATAATGTTCACTACGGCAGCTATCACAAGATATCGCATGTGCGACGGGGGCGGGGACTATCGCGCTCGGCATCGCTAGCCGATGCTAGCGATGTCGCAACGTGCAAAGTACCCCTAAGTAGAGATTGGCAGACTCATGTAAGGTCACTTCGGCGGGTTCAGCCGGACTTTAGATAAAGGGACTTTAAATAAACTTCAGTTTTGGGACCCAGGCTTGACCTGACCCCAATGGAAATCACTGATTGGGCAGTTCGGATCTCCGCCCACATGCAGCCAGCCATAAACAGATCCCTTCCGGGGGCAGGTTGGCGGAGTTTTTCCATTTTTTGGTTTGCGGCACACTACATCCGATCACGCTATTGTTACCCCCAGTGTGAGACATTTAAACAATGCAAGCAGCTCGCACTGAGCGTACCCAAGCACAGCGATGCTCGCTCAAGTGGTTAGCACACGTAAAGCACGCACACTCCGAATCCAAACTCTGCTTTTTTTTAAAAAAAAAAGTTGGTACAAGCACCAAACACTGAACCTTGAGTTCGCTCATCTCTAACCCTAAGGGTATGTCCAGTCAGGAAATAGGGGAGCAAATAACATAAAAACGCATTATACTCACCTCATCTATGATTTCTGGTAGTGGCCAATGGACATGTTGTATAGAGACCAGCAGGAGACCATGGATCTGCCAGGGGAGATGAGTATAATGATCTTAAAATTTGTGAAAAGTGTTCTTATTGCTGTCATTTTTTTTTTTTTCAAAGAAATTACAGATTTTGCTGCAGGTCTGAGATTAATTTGCAATTAGGCTATGTACCCATGTTACTTATTTGTGTGCTTGTTTTTTGCACATAAAACTGCATGTTTTGTCAAGAAAAACGCAGCAAAATAAGGCTAAGTGCGCACGTTGCGTTCTGCCCCTGCAGAAATTTCGTGCGCTTCAAATCGCTGCAGAAACAGTCCGCAATGAAAAAAAAAAAGCCGATTCCATGCGCTCTGAGTGCAGCCCCTCCCATAGGCAGAGCGGGGACTGCATTCAGAGCGTACGGAATAAGTGACATGTCACTTCTTAGAACGCGCGCTTCGGGCAGCAACCGAAGCACTGCGTTCTAATAAGCCACGTGCGCACGTCTCCTGCACAATCTTCATAGATTATGCTGGGGACGCAGGACGCATGCAGTTACGCTGCGGTGCAGATCACAGCGTAACTGCATGCCAATACGCAACGTGCGCACATAGCTTAAATGTTAATTTTTTATTGCGTTTGTGCGTTTTCCATGCTTCCTTTTCTGCTTTTTTTAAGTCATGTTGATCACGGGGCTTCCTGGGCTGTACCCCCGCCCTGCTGCCGGGTCTCCTGCTGATGTTACTTAGTATAGACACAAGGCACTCCCACATTTTTGGATACTGTGATTCTTTATTAACAGTGAATGTGCATAAAGAACATTTTTAGTCTCAACCGGACCTTCATCAGTTGCACTATATACAAAAATACATAAATATCAGTTTCAAAATCAAAATACATGATATAAATTGTAAATTATATACAACTAGAAGGTGGCCCGATTCTACGCATCGGGTATTCTAGAATTTACGTATTGTGTAGTTCATGTATGATTTTTGTTATATATATATATATAGATGTTGTTGTGTGTAGTTACCAAGTGTTTGTGTAGGGCGCTGTACATGTTCTGAGTGTCGCGGGGGGTGAGAGCGGTGTTGTATGTGTGTTGCGTGTGTTGCGTTGTTTGTGGAGCGCTGTGTGTCTGTAGCGTTGTGTGTGTGTTGCGCAGTTTGTGTGTGTGTGGTGTGTTTTGGGGGGAGGTATGTTTTGAGCAATGTGTGTGTTGTGCAGTATGTGCGTATATTTGTGTGTGCAGCGTTGTCTGTGTGTGTGGGTGTCTGTGTAGAGCGTTGTTTGTGATTCCTAGTGTGTGTGTGTGTGTGTGTTGGGGGGAGGTGTGCACCTCCCATCGTGCTCCATCCGCCATGCTGCGCACTCCCAAACGTGGTCCATCCGCCATGCTGCGCACTCCCAAACGTGCTCCATCCGCCATACTGCGCACTCCCCATCGTGCTGCATCCCCCATGCTGCGCACTCCCAAACGTGCTCCATCCGCCATGCTGCGCACTCCCCATCGTGCTCTATCCGCCATGCTGCGCACTCCCAAACGTGCTCCACCCGCCATGCTGCGCACTCCCAAACGTGCTCCATCCACCATGCTGCGCACTCCCAAACGTGGTCCATCCGCCATGCTGCGCACTCCCAAACGTGGTCCATCCGCCATGCTGCGCACTCCCAAACGTGCTCCATCCGCCATGCTGCGCACTCCCAAACGTGCTCCATCCGCCATGCTGCGCACTCCCCATCGTGCTCCATCCGCCATACTGCGCACTCCCCATCGTGCACCATCCGGCATGCTGCGCACTCCCAAACGTGCTCCATCCGCCATGCTGCGCACTCCCAAACGTGCTCCATCCGCCATGCTGCGCACTCCCAAACGTGGTCCATCCGCCATGCTGCGCACTCCCAAACGTGGTCCATCCGCCATGCTGCGCACTCCCAAACGTGCTCCATCCGCCATGCTGCGCACTCCCAAACGTGCTCCATCCGCCATGCTGCGCACTCCCAAACGTGCTCCATCCGCCATACTGCGCACTCCCCATCGTGCACCATCCGGCATGCTGCGCACTCCCAAACGTGCTCCATCCGCCATGCTGCGCACTCCCAAACGTGCTCCATTCGCCATGCTGCGCACTCCCAAACGTGCTCCATCCGCCATGCTGCGCACTCCCAAACGTGGTCCATCCGCCATGCTGCGCACTCCCAAACGTGGTCCATCCGCCATGCTGCGCACTCCCAAACGTGCTCCATCCGCCATGCTGCGCACTCCCAAACGTGCTCCATCCGCCATACTGCGCACTCCCCATCGTGCACCATCCGGCATGCTGCGCACTCCCAAACGTGCTCCATCCGCCATGCTGCGCACTCCCAAACGTGCTCCATCCGCCATGCTGCGCACTCCCAAACGTGCTCCATCCGCCATGCTGCGCACTCCCAAACGTGCTCCATCCGCCATGCTGCGCACTCCCAAACGTGGTCCATCCGCCATGCTGCGCACTCCCAAACGTGCTCCATCCGCCATGCTGCGCACTCCCAAACGTGCTCCATCCGCCATACTGCGTACTCCCAAACGTGCTCCATCCGCCATACTGCGCACTCCCCATCGTGCACCATCCGGCATGCTGCGCACTCCCAAACGTGCTCCATCCGTCATGCTGCGCACTCCCAAACGTGCTCCATCCGTCATGCTGCGCACTCCCAAACGTGCTCCATCCGCCATGCTGCGCACTCCCAAACGTGCTCCATCCGCCATGCTGCGCACTCCCAAACGTGCTCCATCCGCCATACTGCGTACTCCCAAACGTGCTCCATCCGCCATACTGCGCACTCCCCATCGTGCACCATCCGGCATGCTGCGCACTCCCAAACGTGCTCCATCCGTCATGCTGCGCACTCCCAAACGTGCTCCATCCGTCATGCTGCGCACTCCCAAACGTGCTCCATCCGCCATGCTGCGCACTCCCAAACGTGCTCCATCCGCCATGGAGCACGTTTGGGAGTGCGCAGCATGGTGGATGGACCACGTTTGGGAGTGCGCAGCATGGCGGATGGACCACGTTTGGGAGTGCGCAGCATGCCGGATGGTGCACGATGGGGAGTGCGCAGTATGGCGGATGGAGCACGTTTGGGAGTGCGCAGTATGGCGGATGGAGCACGTTTGGGAGTGCGCAGAATGGCGGATGGACCACGTTTGGGAGTGCGCAGCATGGCGGATGGACCACGTTTGGGAGTGCGCAGCATGGGGGATGCAGCACGATGGGGAGTGCGCAGTATGGCTGATGGAGCACGTTTGCTCAGCCTCTCTCCTTCCAGCCTCCCTCAGCATCAGCCTCCCCTTCCCAGCCTTCCCCAAGATCAGCCTCTCTGCTCCCAGCCTCCTCCAGCACGCCGTGCTCCTCTGCCGACACTCACCCACACCCGATCGCATCCACTCACCCACACAACCGATCGCATCCACTCACCCACACAACCGATCGCATCCACTCACACACACAACCGATCGCATCCACTCACACACACAACCGATCGCATCCACTCACACACACCCGATCGCATACACTCACACACACAGACACTGACGATATTGCACATACGCGCTGATACTCACAACATCCGGGGATATCACATGCTTCTGGCCATGTGATCCTCCGTCAGGTCCTGGAAGCTCACAGCACAATATCGCCGCCGAGAAGCAAGCGATATCCCAGGATGTTGTGAGTATTTGGATGCGATGTGATGTGTGTGTGTGAGTGAGTGTGATCTGATTTGTGTGTGTGTGTGTGTGTGCTGTTATGTTATGTATGTTCCGCAGCTGCAGGACCTTGATGTGTGGATGCGATGTGATGTATGTGTGAGGTGTGTATGAGAGTGAGTGTGAGCCGGTGTACCTTAGTTACCCGATGTGTATAATGGTTACCAGCTTTCACGGCCTCCGTTAAGATCCCAGCATCGCAAGGTTATGTCTGGCGCTGCCGGGATCCTGACGGAGCCGGTGTAGAAGCAAGCGATATCCCAGCATGTTGTGATGTGTGGATGTGATGTGTGAGGTGTGTGTGAGAGTGAGTGTGATCTGATGTGTGTGTACTCACCTGGGAATCGGAGCCCCGTGTCAGTTGGGCCACAGCGAGCGTGCATTGCGTGAGGGGGGCGGGGCCTGCAGAGAGCCGGGGCGAGAGGCCAATCCGTGTGGGGGGGCGGGGCCATGGCGAGCCCAGCGGCCAATCAGCTTTGTGTCACCGTAAGGACACAATTTCGGAGCATGACAGACAGACAGACAGACAGACAGACAGAATAAGGCAATTATATATATAGATAATATATACAATACAAAGGAAAAAATGGATATATAGATTGTAAATTATATACATTTCATGTATTTTGATTTTGAAACTGATATTTATGTATTTTTGTATATAGTGTAACTGATGAAGGTCCGGTTGAGACCTAAAAGTTCTTTATGCACATTCACTGTTTAATAAAGAATCACAGCATCAAAAAATTTGGGAGTGCCTTGTGTCTATACTAAGTATATTGGCCTTGGAACCTACTGAGTGCACCCCTCTCTATCTACACAGTACCTACTATTCCAAGGAAGTGCCATTGATTATATTCAATGCTGCTGATGTTACAGCTGGGACCCGCCTCTCACTGCCCGCACCGCTCCCAGCAGTTTAACCCCCTGAATGTTGCAATCAGTGCGATCGCAGCATTCAGAAGGCAGAAAGAGGGATCACTTACCTTTCCCTGGATATCAGTTCTCTGTAATGTGATCACACGGACACGATCGCTGCCATAGTAACCCTTCGTCATTACCATAACGAACCCGGGTTACTGAGCTATGGGGAGCCTCACACACCATGCTGTATGCACAATGTGTGAGGAAAGTGCTGCGATATAATCCCTGTAGTGATAAAGCTCTGCAGGGGATTCTAGAAAAGCAGAAAAAAATGCAAAACAATTGACATACTGCTTCTTTTTTCAGAAACAAAATCTGCAAGGAAAAAAGAAGCAGCGTGTGCACAGCAAGTCAGGATTCTCATAGACTTTGCTGGGATGCTTTTATTGATTAAAAGAAGCAAGGAAAAACGCGTGAAAAAATGTAAAAAAAATGCCAAAAAATGTTTTGTTGCGATTTTAGCATTCCCGTGTGAACTCAATGTAGAAAATTTAGCAAAAACACTGTAAAATTCACATCTAAAATGGACATTCCATGCCAAGAATACTCGCAGTGGGATGATATAATTTGATGAAATCTCTTCCATTCGCTGCTATTGAGTTCTGTTCAATTTTGTAACAAGAAAAAAAGTATTTTCCACTAAGGATATTTGCATGCGACATCTTATCAGTTGGGAGGAGCCATTGAGTTTCACAAGACTAGGATGCTTCAGGAGCTTTTTTTTTCCCCTGAAATGTTTTTTTAATTTTTTTTTCCTGGGCCAATTGCTAAGCTCACATTTTTAGCTATCAACGGTTTTACCAGAGTTTTTGGGGCATCATTTTCTGGGCATTTTAAAAGTCCATAACCAATGAACAAACTGTTACTGTTTTTTCATACAAAAATACTGTAGAAACTATCAAAAAGACATCCAGGAATCTTCCGATGTCTTTTGAGCCTTTGCATTGACTTTTTCTATAAATGGTAGAGCATCTTCAGACTGGAAAACACCTAAAGATTGGCCAAGCACTTCTTTTAAAGGGGTGGTTCACCTGTTTTCATGACTGTCCACATCAATATTATGTTGAGAAACAAGGTTTCTCTCAAATACCTTGTGTTGCCTAGTCTGCCTGTGAGAGGTGCTATTGCAGTCCACTCACCCCCTTCACGTGACTCCCGGGCTCCGTGACCTCTGATGTCTGGTGATGTCACGACAACTGAAGCGGGCCGGTCTCCCTGAGTGACTGAGCTGTGGGTGGAGTTTCACTGCACATCACAGCCTAGCGTCACAGCGCAGTATCTCGTGTGCGCTCTGCAGCGAAGGAGGGAGAATGCCAGATGCTGAGCTGTGAAGCTTCGCCCACAATCAGTCACTCAGGAAGACTGTGGCCCACTTCAGTTGACATGACATCACCGGACATCAGAGGTCACAGAGCCCGGGGGTCACACGAAGGGGGTGAGCGGACGGCAATAGCCCCACTCACAGGCAGAATTGGCTGAACAAGGTATATGAGAAAAACCTTGTTTCTCAACTAGAGTTGAGCGGACTGGCAATAATCCGGATCCAGCGGATCCGCAGCGGGCTGAAAAAGAAGTCCGTATCCGATCCGGAATCCGGCCCCATATATGTCAATGGGGAGCAGAATCTGGGGGGAAAGAGAGAGAGAGAGAGGGGGGGGGGGTGAGGGAGAGGGAGAGAGAGAGAGAGAGAGAGAGAAAAAAACCCCAAACCCCGATCCGGATCGTGCACCCGGAATCCCGCGTCCGGGTCGGAATCGGATCTGCCACTCAAACCGCGCGGATCCGGATTTTGCCGATCCGGGTCCGCTCCACACTATTCTCAACATAATATTGATGTGGCCAGTAATGAAAAGGGATGAACCACTGCTTTAACCACTTGCAATCATTGGAAACTCGAATCAATTAAAAGACGCATAAAGTGTAAATATATGCTAAGGAAGGCATTTTTACATAGAAATACTCATGTTCATTCTTTTGAGCATTTTCTGAGAGCTTTTGGAGTGCAAGTGCCGGAATACAAATAGGGTATGTTTAAACTGTCTTTCTTTTCTTTTTGAGCCATTCCATAGCTAAAAATACCGGAAAAAGTGAACTCAAATTTTAAACTCAATGAATCAGAACTGTTTTATTGACATGAGGCAACCAGCACAATATTTATTTGTATGGATATACTACGATATGTGCTATATATTGTAGTGGACTACTTTTTTTTTAAATAATACAGTATATACTAGTAAAAAAAAAGAGTTATTCATTTCTCCCCCTCTGTGCATTCTGTGTGGGTATTTATGGAGACAGGAGAAGAGCATGTGATCTTAAATTAGTGAAGGGTTAGTGAGCGCAGATTGTTGACAGGTTCATATGAAAGGCTCTCTTGTTTCGATAAACATTCTCCAGGCTTCCTCCACGAAGAGCAGGAACAAGTAATTTCACAAATACGCTCTTCAAACTGGTTTGACAAGAAAACAAGAGTATACAAATAGATTTATCCTTGCCGATGCACAAAAATCTTAGTTCATCATATAGAACAGGACCATGTTATGTATAACATATAACACTGCAAAAAGGAGAACTGGAGCCGCATTTTTCCTGACATTCACATTGTTGTATTTTTAGCCATTATTACAGGTTAAGGTGAAAAAAATGATTAAAATTTGTTGAAGGAGTTATCTAGCCTTCTTTGAACTCTTCGAAAACTCTACACAAGGAGGCCATTGCTTGTAAAAGAATAAAAAGGAAACAAAATAATCCCCAGAATCCACCCTCTTCTCCGGCACTGGTGCTGCCAGACTAGGAGAGATGAGGTCCCAACCACCAGCCCGAAGTTTCCCGGTGGAGTCTGGTGACTGGTGGTCATGATGTCTTCTCTTACAATGGCAGAGATGCTCAAAGCGGTAATACTAGGTGTCTGGGTAAATCCATACAACCCTTTAACTTACTTCATCAATAAAGATAATTTTCCTTGTGATTTATTCCATTCCATAGAGTAAAAACCACAATGAAATCATCATGACTAAACATTGCTATACATTCCGCCAGGAGGTTCAAATTTGGTGCTGAAATGTCTGCACCAGATTTCAGCAACAAATTAACAATGCCTAGCAGAAAACCACACCAAAACGGCACTAAAACAATTTTTGTGCATTTTTTGGCCAAGAGATGCAGACTTCGTGCTGAGATTTTTACACCATATTCCTGCACCAAATCTACACCAACTGGCAGAAAATTGCACCACTATTGCATCAAAACCACATGGTAATTTGATGCATTTTTTTGCCAGAAGGTTTACATTGGGTGCACCAATATGATGTAGAAATTTCAGCACCAAATTTGCATCTATTGGCAAAAAAATGTGGTTTTCTTCCAGGAGATGCAGATCTGTGAACTCAGTAACTTCACCTGAGGTGACGTCAATCAGTTTAATGATGTCACCTGAGGTCTGTTTACTTGCCGTCACAGGTGAAGAACCGTGGAAACCTCCATCTGTGACTGCAAGTAACCTGAATCTGAGTGACATCACTGCTCATCGCTGAGGCTCAGTCTTTGCCTGAAGCTCACAGCATGCAGTCATGTTCTGTGGGACCTCATGTGGAGTATGTCAGACCTGAATGTTTTAGGGGTTAATAAAGGGGTGGAATAGGGTGTTTGTTTTGTATTTTATTTAAATTAAAAGAGTTTTTTTGGTCCTGTCACACAAGGTGGGGGCGCGTCTGACTGCAACCAATCAAAGACGTGGGGACTACCGGTGGATGGGGAAAGCAGTGAATATGTATGAGGTTAATGAGTGGCCCCCAAAAGAAGTGCGACTGGCCCAGAAGCAGTGTACAGACTCGGGAAGTATATTGTGCCTTCTTTCCCCTTTTTTTCTTTCTAATAGTAATAATTATGATAATATTTATTTCAATAGCGCCAACATATTCTGCAGCGCTTTACAATTCAGAGCTTCATATACAAGCAAGTAACAGTTATAGAAGATACAATAATTAGGGCAATAATAAAGATAACCCTGCTCATGAGAGCTTATAATCTACAATGAAGTGGGGGGCGGTCACAAGGTTCAGGGGCTTATTTACAACGATAATCCAGCCATCTCAAAGAAATTGGGGATAGATAAGGCTGCATGAATCAGTTCATCCAATTATTTTTCCTTTATTTTTTTTTTACTTACCCGAGTTGTCAGACCCAGATCATTAACCGGAGTTCCCTGAGAATTCCGGGCCCGAGGTTGGTGCTTGGGTACTTTTGAACCTTCGCGGATTCATTGCGCGAGTCCCACGTCAAGTCAGCACCAGCTTCTGTCTCCCCGCCTTAAGACCATATGAGTTAATCAACAGGAAGTGAGTGAAGCATCTGCGCTCACTTCCTGTTGATTGTTCGATTGGTTGGTCTGAAGGTGGGGAGAAGGAACCTGGTGCTTATTGGAAGCAGGGCTCACGTGACGTCACAACCCACGTGAGCCCCGACACCACGAGCCTAGAAACTGCTGGAAGGGCGCCAGTATGGGAGGTGAGTATAGGCTTTACTATTTTACCTGGAAGAAACATGTGGAATCAGAAGGGGTTGTTTAGTACTGGACAACCCCTTTAAGGGGATTTTCCTGGCTGAGAACAAGTCTGAAATCACTCTATGTGACTGTAGATTCTCCTTCAGTAAAATATTAAGAAAAGGAGGAGAGTGTGGTTGGCATGTGACTGCAAGTATGTAAATCGAATTCATGTGGTCCCATGACCGCCTACTCATACAGGGAATATAGGGGAACCTGCATTGTACACGGTCATGATTCGGATGTCTGCAGTCACATACAGTAAGTGACTGTGCACTTTTCTTCTCGGCTCCTTTATGGGAAAAGGGAGGGAATAATGCATAGATGGATTTTCTTTTTAATGAGGGCTGACATTTCTATTACGGTCTTTTCATGCTTTGTGAGCAATATCAACAACTACAAAATGTTACGATAATAATGGATTGGAAAACATTTTGACAAGTATACAGTATGCTGCGATAGGCCCAAGCTACCGCTAACAGCTAGAGGTAAAATGCTGGCCTTATAATACACGTGTTTCTATGATTACCCCGAATTCCTCATCTGAAGAAAATTAATTTTGTGGCTAACATCCAAAGACGATATTTGCACATTCACCAAAAGTCCTCTTTATACAAACCTTTATGCGAGGAATGTATCACCATATCTGCAGGTAAAAAAATAATCCATTTACAGGGAACCTGTCAGCTGATTTATGCTGCCCAAACCAAAGGTAGCATGAATCACTGCCTGGATGCATCAGTCATATTTTCTCTGAAATGCTCCACTGTGCTCAGGCTATATCCTTTTGTTTGTAAATGTAACCCCTGTTTGTCTTTACTTCCCTGGTGTGTTCTTAATGCAGCGGTGAGATTTAGTGAACTCCACCTGCCCCTCACTAGTCAGGGTTACTATAGGGTCTTCCGAGGGGCCCAAGTTCTTGTTCGGCAACAGTTGCAGAGACTGTATAGGGACTGGTGAGGAGAGAAGGGACAGTTGCAGGTGAGGTTAGGAAGTGCGCACCTACCCCTTTTACTAGTTCCATGGCCTCTCGTTATTTTTGTATCCCTAGTGCCCCTCTTTTATTGTGTTTTTTGTTGGGCTTCAGATGCATGTAGGTCTGAATGCACCTCTCCACGCTTGCTACACACAGCGATCGTGACCACATTCTGTTGGGGGAGACCTCAAGGGGTCTCTCTCTCAGGGTCTCAGATGAGTATTCCAAATCAGAACTGCGCAGATGTACATGAATCAAGAGAAATAACCACAAATGTCTCTATCCCTGAGAAGCCAAATGCTCTTCTTACCATTTTATTCAACACATAGCATATATATATACAGCTTACTCAATATATCCACGTTATCTATTAACCAACCAGCTAGCCGGGCATATTTAATTTCTTCTTTGAACAGTCTTAGCAACATTTGTTAGCAAAACATTCAAGTGTGTTTAGACATAGATGAGAGTCTATGAATGGAACAATGTCAGTTACGTATTCTCTTCTATTCATGAATGTCAGTTACCCATCTGAAACTACAGATAAGTATTCTTCCATGAATAGAAGAATGCTAGTTACCTATCTGAAACCACAGATAAGTATCTCTTCTATTTATGAACTAAAACTTAAGGCCCAGTCACACTAAACAACTTACCAGCGATCCCAACAACAATACAACCTGATAGGGATCGCTGGTAAGTTGCTAGGAGGTCGCTGGTGAGATGTCACACTAAGTGACGCTCCAGCGATCCCACCAGCAACCTGACCTGGCAGGGATCGCTGGAGTGTCGCTACACGGGTTGCTGGTGAGCTTGTCACACAGGCAGATCTCACCAGCAACCCGTGACCAGCCCCCAGCGCTGCGTGGAAGCGATTCTGCGCTTGGTAACTAAGGTAAATATCGGGTAACCAACCCGATATTTACCTTGGTTACCAGCGCACACCGCTTAGCGCTGGCTCCCTGCACACCTAGCCACAGTACACATCGGGTTAATTACCCGATGTGTACTCTGCTACGTGTGCAGGCAGCAGGAGCCGGCTTCTGCGGACGCTGGTAACAACGGTAAACATCGGGTAACCAAGAAGCCCTTACCTTGGTTACCCGATATTTACCTTCGTTACCAGCGTCCGCCGCTCTCAGCTGTCAGTGCCGGCTCCATGTTCTCTGCACTCCTAGCCACAGTACACATCGGGTTAATTACAGTTCGTTCAGCGTCACAGCGACGTCACTGAGCCGCCGCCCAATAGAAGCGGAGGGACGGAGATGAGCGGGACGTAACATACCGCCCACCTCCTTCCTTCTGCATAGCGGCCGGGAGGCAGATAAGGAGAGCTTCCTCGTTCCTGCGGCATCACACGGAGTGATGTGTGCTGCCACAGGAACGAGGAACAACTTCGTTACTGCTGCAGTAACGTTTTTTGAGAATGGACCCCCATGTCACCGATGAGCGATTTTGCACGTTTTTGCAACGATGCAAAATCGCTCATAGGTGTCACACGCAATGGCATCGCTAATGCGGCCGGATGTGCGTCACCAATTCCGTGACCCCAACGAGTTTGCATTAGCGATGTCGTAGCGTGTAAAGCCCCCTTTACTCAGATTGAGGAGAACTTGTTCCGTGGAGAAAATTATTAATGTAGATATAAAAACAATAAACTCCATGAAAACTTGTCTAATTTACAGGACATATGAAACTCCTGTTAAAAAAGCAATTTGCCTTCTAAAAAAGCAAACAAAGCAAGGTTCCTGGTATGAAGTGGTTTGTATCTATTAAAAGTGGCCTGAGGACGAATGCTTGGTAAACCTGTGACAGGCTCATGAGCGCCAAGGCTTACAGGTCGGATCCATGTAAGTCCCACCTCAACTTAAGTGGCCAACGTTTGCTTTAAATTTATTTTTGCTGCTCCTATTCTACTTTTTTCTTCTTTAAATCTGACATTCCAGAGATAACCGCCTTTCTTATTTATTGCTGATTTCTTTGGTCTATGAAAAGGTTACTGTCAGGCTGCCAGCAGGGGGAGCTGGAGTCCTGCAGGGAAAGACACTACACGGAGCTGAATGAGCAAAAAGGGGAACTCCCAGTGTGCGCTGATGCAGTGTCTGCCAGTTGAAGCTGTGGGGCATGAGGGGGATGGTAAGACGGGTCTGGGTCATACACAGTACGGGCAGCAGGAAGACCAGAGGAACCAGCAGAGGAGGAGTCGAGATCAGGCTGAGGTCAGTACCAGAGGAAACAACCGAGTGGGGAAATAGGAGAGGCGGGAACAACCAGGGCTATTGTGGGAAAGAAGGAGGTGGGATAGAGGAATGGCAGAACGACTAGGGGACAGAACACAGACAGAGGCTTAGGGCACAGAGAGGGAACGGATCAGAATCACACTTACAGGGACCAGCACTCACAGGCAAAGCAGCGCTAAGCTTATAGCCGGCGCTGGTTCACCGGAGATGACAGTATTTAAAGCATCCCAGCTCCGGAAGTGAGGCCCGGGAAAAGGCTCCTCTCCCTAGCCATGTGGACAGGGAGGCAGAACCGTGACAGTTACTAGATTGTAAGCTTGTGAGCGAGGCCCTCACTCCTCATGTAACTGTTGAACCATGTGTTACTTTGTAATGTTTTATTGTCTATACATGTCCCCGCTTATTAGTAAAGTTCTGTAGAATATGTTACTGCTATATAAAATTATTATTATTATTTATCATTAAGGTGGCGTAATCACAGAACAGCCTTAAAGAGGTTATCCACTACTTTATCATTGATGGCCTATCCAGACACATCTGGAGCCCCTTGTTAATACCCTTAAGGTAATAAACCAATCATCACATTCATTTAGTGATGCTGAAGTGTCAGTAATGTCTCAAACTTAACCTTTCCACATAGTGCATCATTTGATCTCTTTACAGCCATGAAGGATTGACATATTTTGCCAGGTCATTCATTTTTTAAGAGATAGCTCAATGATGAAGGAAAAGTAAGAAACTTCCCTGCACCTATTGAACATGCGGCTTGTTCAATACGTCATCACAAAGTTTAATTTCTAGAGTAAGGTATTCTTCTCCGAGGAGTCTAATTTTCAGCTTTGCCGATCACCTGGTTGTCTAATGGTTAAATGGAGACCTGGAGAGGCGTACAAGCCACAGTGTTTTACACCCAGTGTGAAATTTGGTGGAGGATCGGTGATGATCTGGGAATGCTTCAGCAAGGCTGGAATTGGGCAGATTAAACTTTCCGAAGGACGTATGAATCAAGCAAGGTTATTCTGGAAACACAGTTTCTTCCTTCCACTCAGGCAATGTTCCCCAACTCTGAGGACTGTTTTTTTCAGCATGACAATGCGCCATGCCACACAGCTAGGTCAATCAATGTGTGGATGAAGGACCACCACAGCAAACCCTGTCATGGCCAGCCCAATACCAAAGGACATAATCTCCAATATGGAAAATCCCAAAAAGGGGGGTCACACTGCCCCCCGAGGAAGCATTTCAGCGAAACGCGTCGGGGCTTCCCCCTCTTTTCCACTGGACCTCCTATACGGCAAATACACTGGCACTTTAGTCATGGGTAAGCGGTTGCTCTATATTAAGCATAGGAATTAACTGGGCTGTCTATTATGTACCCTTTGGGGTCTTTCTATATGCTATACTGTGTTTCTGTGCTATTTATTACCATCCATTCAACCTTTTCTTGGCTACCCTGTTGATCCCTTATGCTGTCGAGGTCCCAGTGGGCATACCTCTGTTTCTCCCCTCAGCAACTGTTGTATTTTATGAACTTAGGTTATGACAGTGCCCCTATTTGTATTGTTATAATGACTTAATAAATATTTGCTATTTATTTACACTGTTTGGGTGCACTTTTTACATCTCCTACTATGTATGGCCCTACTAAACTCAACCCTTCTTTCTTATGCAATACTATTTTGAGTGGCCTTTTACATATCTTTGGATATCCATCTGTTCCCTTTTCTTCTTGTCTATAAATAGCAATAGTATCAGATTTCCTTGATTTTTCTATTAAATGTATTTATGACAGGATGATATAAAGCAACTGCCACGATCGTTTCCATGCATGTTGTGACCAGTGACAGCCTTTGGTCTGGAGCCTCTTATCTGGCTCTCTTCATTCAAATGAGTTTCATTTCTCTTGGCATTGAAGTGGTTAAATGTCAGTTTTCCTATTGCAGATTTTCCAAAGCAGTTCCTTGCTGAGTGATCAGCTGCTCTTACTAAGTAGTCACACCCTTCAGCTTTAAATATTGGTGTATCCCAACATTCCTTGCTGAAGATACAAAGTCATTTATGTACTGGTTGCCTTTGAGGAAGGTTCTGTAAGTCAAGTTCCTGTGATCAGGCTATATCCTTTTGTTTGTAAATTTTTCCCCCTCTTTGTCTTTACTTCCCTGGTGT